>NC_134856.1:59102307-59467307 GCF_049852395.1 Peromyscus maniculatus bairdii
GCCACATATTTTTAATTGTCACATGCCCCATCTTACCAAAATAGAAAACAAATCAGTATTTTAGATAATCATTATATTTTACAAGCACACTTGCAAGTCACATGCAAATATATGTAAATATAGTCATAAAGGTATACGTGCAAAGACAATATATTAAAAAAATAGCAAATGTTTTTATATTCATCACAAGACCCCTCTCTGCCTCCCTGAGTCTTGAAGGGGGACATTGCCTAAGGCTACTGAATGCCCAGCAGCAACTGAGGGTAGACCCTGTGCTGCCCTGGGAGATCTGCAGGCCACAGAATGCCCAGAGTGTTGTATTTTTCCACCAAAGCAGAGACAGGGACACTCCTTAGCAACATAGTGCTGTCTACTCCAGGCCCCTCAGCACACGAAGGCCTTCGTTTGAAGAAAAGTGTCACCAAAATTGTCAATGGTAGAGTATTGGCTCCTAAAAGGTCTTATGACTGTAGCCAGAAGTTTCTCCGGTCCTGCCTGGCCCCGCAGTCCCACAGCTGCCTATAAAATAATCACTCAGAGGCTTATATTAACTATGAACTGGATGGCCTATGGCTCAAGCTTCTTGCTAGCTAGCTCTTATAACATAACCCATTTCTATTAACCTATAAGTTGCCATGTGGCCATGGCATTACCGGTCTGCTGGCATCTTGCTGCTCCCTGGACAGTGGTCTGGCATCTCTCCTGTTCTTCCTCCTTTCACTATCTCTCTTCAATTTTCCCACCTGGCTCCATCCTGCCCTGCCATAGGCCAATGCAGCTTTATTTATCAACCAATCAGGGCAACACATATTCACAGCATACAGAAAGACATCCCACATCATATGACTCTGACCTTCTCCTCACCAGCTCCTACCATTGTCAAGCTGAAGTTTTACTGACTCCAGGTTGAAACATAAGCACTTATTTCCATAATTGTCTGTCTTTGGAATCAACAAAAAATATTATTTTCAAAATATTAATATGCTTTGTTAAGGGCATCCCCTTGGTTGTGGAACCTCGTGTTTAATAAGATGTTGACAGCAAAGAGGGATAGTGACTTCAGAGTCCACGTCCCTGTCCTTTCCAAGTATCCAGGTCCCTTCCTAATGTACCCCATCACCTCACTGGAAAGAGCAGCAGTCTGAATGTGTTCCCCAAATGTCATGGGTGTAGGAACCTCGCTACCAGTGCAAGAGTGTTAAGAGATTTCAGGCGAAGTTATAGAAAACTGTGGGCTGACAGCTGGAAAGGGGGTGAAGGCTTGAACAAATGCCAACTGTGTTGGAATTCTTGATTTTCAGCTGCTTCAAAATATTCCTGGGAGAGGGGTCTTCTCCTCATGTCCCCATAATGTTCCCTGTCTTTCTATCCAGCTTCATGACCAGCTTTGCTATGGGCAACCCATGGTGGTCCAGGTCTATCCCTTAGATGGACCAGGAGCTTGGGTGATGCTCTGCTGTTTTTGTCTTGAAGTTGTGAGCAGTTTAACTCTGAACTTGTGTCATTTGAGTGAGGTTGATGATGCAGTGGTGAGGGAGGCATGTGCGTAAGCAGGAGATAAATGGAGATGTGTGCATTGGCAGATCTGTTTTCTCTTTTCCAAGAGGTATTTGCTCTTCTATAACAACAACAACAAGAAGAAGTCAGAACAGAAATATAAGCAGAACAATGGAAATTCAAGGTCAAGGTGTGAGCAGGCCTAGTTCCTCCTTGCTGATGGCATCTTCCTTCTGTGTCCTCATGTGTTCATCCCTTTGTGCATGCCGGTGTCCCGCTCGCTGTCAGATCAGATCAGGACCTACCCTACTGCCCTGTGATGGCTATTCTTGGTTGTCAACTTAACTACATCTGGAATTAACAAAAACCCCAAAACTGGGGCACATTTGTGAGGGACTTTTGCTTAAATTGAAGTAGAAGGTTCACTTCTAATCTGGATCTTTGATGTGGGAAGACACACCTTTAATCCAGATCTTTTGAGGTGGAAAGTTCAGCCTCTAATCTGAGCCACATCTTCTCATAGAAACCTATATAAGAACATGGAAGAAGGAAGCCTTTCCTCTTTGCCTGCTTGCTTTCACCTTGACAGCAAGTCCATTCATTCCTTTGCTGGCATTAGAGCCTACTTCTTCGGGATTCCAGTGTCTACTGAAGACCAGCTGAGACATCAAGCCTTGTGGACTGAACAACTACTGGATTATTGGATCTTCCATTCATAGGCAGCCATTATTGGATTAGCTGGACCACAGCCTGTAAGTCATTCTAATAAATCCCCTTTCTATGTACAGAGAGATTCATTGTTTAAGTTCTGCTGCTCCAGAGAACCCTGACTAATACATGCTTCTATATTAACTTTGAAAGACCCTAACCCAAGCTTACACCCCCAAGCTTACAGGAAATAAGGAACTAAAAAGAAAACTAGTTCAAAGGGCCACCTGACTCAGCCATTATTCAACCTGTAACAATGTAACAATGTAAAAAGATTTCTGTTAAGAGATGTGCTCAACTGTGACTGGGATAGTTGCAGGTGTTCCAGGAAGGACCACTGTGACCTTTGTGTAAACTCCACTACCGCCCTGATACCCCCCTTGAGGTTTCAGGAAGAATGTACATGCAGACATGACTGTACCCACTCTGTGATCAGACCATGATCTTGTGAAACAAAATTGTATGGGAATTGTAATCTTTTGTGGGTTTTTCCTTTAAAAGCCCCCATGGGGCTGCAGTAAGATGCGGCTCTTGCTCTCAGGACAAGAGTTTGCCCGTCTGTACAGTCGCTTCTTCAATAAACACCTCGTGCTATTGCATCAACTAGACTGGAGTCTGGGTTCTTGGGGCGCCCACTCGAGACCCTAAACCTTTGGGGTCCAACAACTTAATACTCTTAACCACTTTTTTTAGGAGACAAGTTCTCTAGCCCAGGCTGGACTCAAAGACCCTACATAATTAAGGATGACTTTGAACTTCTGATCCTCCTGCCTCTGCCTTCTGGGTGCTGTGGCTACAGGTATATGCCACTGTACAAAGTTTATGTGGTACATGGATTGAATCCATGTATATTAGACAGGCACCCTACCAACTGAGCTACATCTTCAGGCCCCTTTTGACTTAAAGACTTCTGTAAAATCCCAGTCTCCAAACACTTCGTGCAATATCAAGAGTTTTGACTTCAGCATATGGATTGTGGGGCCAGAAGTAACAATTCAGCTGCTTACAATAGGCAAATTGCATTGAAACTAATGATGTGCTTTAAAAAAATTAACATTGCATTTTTTTGTGCTCCTCAGTCTATACTAATACCTATCTATAGCTTCCTAGTGAAACCTCCTGCAGAAGAACAAAGAGTGTTTTCATATAATTCCACATGTCTGCAATCAAAACAAACCAACGGCCCCTAATTTGGGATCTGGCCACCTTATGCTCAGTGACAGAAAACCCCTGCCTGGGGCTTTTCCTTTGTTCTAGCATAAAATTAACAGGGAGAGGAGCTGAACATTTGGGCATCTCCGTGGAGTTTGTTTTTAATCCTACTTGGTGCAGTCGTCCAAACCTAATTAACTGCTGGCTACACAGAGCAGGGGTGAGGTTAATTACATGTCACTAGCCACTGTGGGTCTCTTTCATTGCTGCTAGTATTTCCGTTATTTTTACACAGAAGAGACAGGCTTCATGCAGAATCCAAAACTTATCAAGTGAAAGGTATTTGCTGGGTATCTTCTGTACCAATGTACTTTTAATTGGTTAAAAAAAATAATAATAGCCATCTGCTTGCTTCTCTGAAGAGCCCGTCTCTCTCTGTACTGTCTCCATTGGGAAGCTTTCTCTAGGAAGAATCCAGAATGTTCATGAAGTGCTCACCTCCCCAGTGTTGCTGCAAACGCCGACAGAGCCACAGCTCCATGCTGTCACTTGCAGCAGCCTGAGGTTAGGGACCTCAACTCAGGTAAAATCAGATCCTTAGCTTCAGTGCAGAATTTCAGGGTGAGACAGTATGGAATAGAGTTGGAACTGATTGAAAGAGATCTTAACACAGACTTAAAGTACAAGAGTCAAGAGAAGGCAAGGCACCTGGGGAAAAAGTGACACAGACTGGGAGGGATGTGTGCACAGTCTTTTCAAAGTTATTTTTATGTCATTTTATGTGTATGGGTGTTCTGCCCGCCATGTATGTCTGCATACCATGTGTGTACCCGTGTCCCTGGAGGCCAGGGAAGGGTGTCAGATCTCCTGTAACTGGAGTTATAGACAGTTGTGAGGGGCTGTGGGGGCGCTGAGAATCAAAGCAGGATCCTCTAGAAGAGCAACAAGTACTCCTAACTGCTCAGCCATCTCTCTAGCCCCATATGCAAATTTAACAAAAATTCTTGTTGTTGTATTGGGGCCTTACAAGTCCTGGCTAGTCTGGAATTGATTGTGCTGTCCAAGCTGGCCTCTAACTCTCCTCTTGCCTTAGTCTTCTGAGTGCTGGGATATGGTTTAAGCCACCACTCCCTGTTTGGGGGTTTCTTTGTTTTGTTTTTTACTTCTTCTTTGAGACAGGGTCTCACTATGCAACCCTAGCTAGCCCAGAACTTACTGTGTAGAACAGGCTGGCCTCAAACTCACAGAGATCCACCTGCCTCTGCCTACTGAGTTCTCGGATTAAAGATGTGTGCTACCACACCCTGTGTGTGTGTGTGTGTGTGTGTGTGTGTGTGTGTGTGTGTGTGTGTGTGTGTTAGTATGCACACATGCACATGAGTGAGTGCAGGTGCCTGTGGCAACCAGAAGAAGGTGCTGGATTTCCTGGAGCTGAAATTACAGGAGTTGTGGACTACTCTATGTGGGGCTAGGAACCAAACTTAGGTCTTCTGCAAGAGTAATACACACTCTTAACTGCTGGCCATCTCTCCAATCCCAGCCCTGATTTTGTTTGTTTAAGATTCTAGAGTTCCACCAAAGATACACTTTTTTTAAGAATCCACTTTTCAATTTAGTTATTCATTTCTCATTTTGTTTGATGTGTTAAATAAAATTAATTATCAGTAGGAAAGCTTGACAGCAACCATGACATTGAATGTCCATGATGTTCTTGAAAGCAGTAGGGGATTCAGAAACGGGAAGAAAAATGAAGAGGCAATATCAGTCTGTACATTGGTGCCAAATTCTCAAAGTGGGAAATACAAGAAAAGAGGAAAGCTGGTCAGGTTTTGCCAACCTGACATAATGACATAACCCAGTGTCACCTGGAAAGGTGAACTTGAGCTGAGGAATTGCTTTGATCAGATGGTTTGTGGTCATGTCTGCATTGTCTTTTTCTTGATTGTTAATTGATGTAGGAGGACTCAGCCCACGGTACCATCCTTAGGCATGTGGGCTTGGGCTACATAAGAAAAGTAACTGAATGTGAGCCGTGAAGGAGCATTTCTCCATGGTCTCTGCTTCAGTTCCTACCTCCAGTTCCTTCCTGCCTTGGCTTCCCTGGACAATAGACTATAACCTGTAAGAAGAAATAAACCTGTTCGTTCCCAAGTTGCTTTTGGTCATGGTGTTTTTCACTACCGAAAACAAACTAGAAAACTCAGCTAAGCCAACTGCGATTCAAAATGAATTTGTTGTCATTTTATTTGGGGGGCAAAACGTGATGGTTAATCTTTATGTTAACATGAATGAATTTAGAATCACCATGGAAACACACCTCTGCATGTGTCTGAGAGTGTGTGTCTTCAGAGAGGTTTGCCTGAGGCAGGCAGACCCACCGTGAATGTAGGCAGCACCATTGCACCACCAGGGAGAAAGCAAACTGAGCGCCAGCTTTCTTCTCTCCCTGCTTCCTGGTGTGGTTACAATGTGACCAGCCACCTGCCATGCTAGCTGCCATGCCCCCCCCCACACACACAGTGGACTGTAACCCTTCAAACCATGAGCCAAAATAAATCCTCCCCTCCTTAAGTTACTGTTTGTCAAGTATTTGGTCATAGTAACCAGAAAAGTAACCAAGACACAGGTTTCTGCATGTAGTCCAGGCTGACCTCAAACTTGTGGAGACCCTCTTGCTTCTGTGTCATCATATATTGGAATTATAGGCCCGAGTCACTGTTCCCAAATCCAAAACTTGAAAAGAAATTTACTTTTCTTTGTTACAGGGGTATGGTCTTTCAAAGACAGGCTTCTGACACTGAGCAGCATGGCCTGCCAGCAATGATCCAGATGCTGTGTGTTTGAGGATTACTGAGCACATAGATTTACAAAACATTCAGGCTGGATGTGGAGCCTCGATGACATGGATGGGTCTGCAAGCGCATCTCAGTATACCTATGGTAATGGCTTTTCAGAAGCCACTTGTCTACTTCTGGAGCTATCCGGATGTATTTAACCTTGCCGATGTAGTTTCTCAGAGTTAAAATGCATTTCAAAAGCTCGAGGCCCACAACGCGACTGGAGCAGTTAATGATGGGATCATCATGTCAGTGTTGCAGAAAAGCCACCTGTGTAATTCCTCTGCAGTCTGGTGACCTCAAGTGACTGGATACTGTGTTTGTAATTACTGTGGTTAAAATGCAGACTTTCTGTAACTTTGTGTTCGGTGACTTCATCTTCAAACATTGCAGATTGACTGGACTTTGGTCACTACTGTTACTGAGAAACAGTTATCTACTAATCTAGTGCTGTATGAGAAGCAGTCTTACGACTCATGGTCTAGTATCACAGGAACTCAGATGATCCCGTGTCCCATGTACCTCCTGTCCGCTCTGACTAGGGCTTTCCCAGGAGAGGAGGGACATCCACAGCCTTAACCCTGCCTTTGGGTGAGGAGATCCTTTTCTTGCCATCACAGGTGAGGTGGCTGGTTCTCCTCATTTCCTCAGCCTGGAAATTTCTAACTTAACCATGGGTAGTGGTGCCAGTGTTTTTCCTATTGCCTCCTTGGCACACAGGAACAGAAGACACTGTAGTCAGCAAGAGCAGTCACGTATCATTTAATAATGGGATACACAGGAATCATTCTAAGAAGTGCATCATGAGACAATTTCATTTATTGTGTGATCCATAAGCCTAGAAGTTATAGTCAACTGCACACCTAGCCACACAGTGTATATATGATAACAGTCAATGAATAACTCCTAAACCTACCTGAATGAAACAGTGTGAGGTTAAATCACACACAAGAAAAAAGCATATGATCAAGAGACAAGGTTGCCTGGGGTGTGGCTCAGTGGGTGGGGTGCTTGGCTTGCATGTTCAGGGCCCTGGGTTCCATCTCCATCACCATATAAACCAGGGATGATAGCACACACTTGCAATCCCAGCATTCAGAGGACAGAGGCAGAAGGACCAGGAGGTCAAGTGACTTTGAGATGCTGTGTGCCAAGACTGCTTGTTATAGACTGCATCTGGGATGTCCCTTTAAGCTTGGTTACCAGCTCCTAGGCTTAGGCAGTGATTATATCACGGGGGCTCTGCCTTCACAAATGGATTAATCCACTGACAGGTTTGAATCTAGAAAAGACTGTTGGGAGGTGGTGGGACTGTGGAAATCAAGGCCTGGCTGGAAGAAGGAGGTCACTGAGGGGGTGGCTTTGACTTGTCCTGACCCCACTTGCCTTCCTGTTCACACAAATCTGAGATACTCTGTTTCACCATACCCTCCCACTACTGTGGACTAAAACCATTGAAATAGTGAGCAAAATAACCTTGTTCTTCCTTCTGTTCTGGTTAGGTATCTGGGTTAGCAAAATAACCCTGTTTCTGGTTAGGTATCTTAGTCCCAGCAATAAAAAGAAACATGCACAGCTGCTCTTGAGATGCAGCATATTGCTTTACAGTGAACTTCCATTTTATAAGTAGGAACACACACTAAAATAATGAAAGAAAGAAAACACAGAACCATAGTAGAAGCCAGTACATCAATCACTTTTCTGTTGCTGTGACCACATATCTGACAAGAAGCAACGTAAAGGAAGACAGTCTTATTTTGGCTCACATTTTGGGAGATATGTTCCATCATAGTGCCAGGAACATGAGGCCAGCTGATCACATTGCATGCACAGTAGAGGAACAGAAATCAAGCAAGAAGTGGTACCTAGCAATCAAACCTCAAGTTCCACCCACAATGACCCACTTCCTCCAGTGAGATTCCACCTTTTAAAGGTTTCTCAGCCTCCCCAAACAGGCCACCAGCTGGGGACAAAGCATAGACACATAAGCCTTTGGGGACATTTTACATACAAACTATAGTAGCTATGCCTTATCCTGTATGTACTGGATGGAGGAGCATCGTAGGTTTGCTGACACCAGGCTGTTGCCCTGGCTACAGTAGTGCTAGTCATTTGTACTTTTCAGCTTTATTATAATCATACAGGACTCCTTTGTGCATGCTGTTCATCATTGGCTGAGATGTGGTCATGAGTGTACTGCTCTAACTCACAAGAACAGTCATCCTCCAAGGAGTCTTTGGCTAGAAACCCTGAGCTGGTGCCACCATGGGGGGGACTCCTGAGCAGAGCAGCAGGCAGGCTGAGTTTAGGGGTGGAGCTATATCTATCTCTTTTACCACTTGACCTCCACAGCCAGGACTCAGGACACAGCAGGGCAGCCAGGGACTGTTCTGACTTATCCTAGGTCCTCCTACCTTGCCCCTACGTCTTGGGTTCTCAGATATGGGCTTATAACTCTGAGATTGGGCTACTGGCCAGAAGGTCCCAGAGCCCTGCCTCAGCTGATGTGACTTCATAGGAGATAGCTGCTTGTTCTCACAGCCTGAGCCAGCTCTGACATGCTAACCTCTCCGTGTCACAGTGTCCTGGGGGGAATGAATGAAGAGAGACACAGCATGGAGCCAGCAATCACAGGCTCCCCGGAGCAAGCCCAGCTGTCTAGAGTGACAGAAATCATTAGCCAGGTCAATAATGCAAAATCAAGAAATAATGACTTTCATTTTCTGAGATAATAA
Organism: Peromyscus maniculatus bairdii; assembly: GCF_049852395.1. NCBI lineage: Eukaryota > Metazoa > Chordata > Mammalia > Rodentia > Cricetidae > Peromyscus > Peromyscus maniculatus. The sequence goes on from NC_134856.1 coordinate 59,111,237, forward strand.
AATGACAGCACCAACCATGTCCATAACCTTTAGCAGACATTTACTTTGAGAATCAAAACGAAGGCTTTAAAGGGCTTTGTCAATGAGTGGTTCCCGTAAGTTCCCGTGTGGAAGAAAAGACAGATCTGAGAGGTTCAGGGAACAGGCTTCAGAACTGACGCTTAACTTTGCCATTATCAAAATTGATTCAGTTTGACCCAGTTTTGCTTTGCTTCAAGGTCAGAAGCACTCGTGGTCTCACGGAGTGACATTCACCGCATCCATAGATCAGAGGCATGCTCAGAGAGACTCAGCCTGAGCAGGAGCCAAGAGAGCCCAATGGAGAACTGTCTTTTTAATTGTAAGACATGACAGCAACCTGGGGGAAGACTGGTTTTGTGCTAGATAATAGGAGACTAACTGTGTTTTCTATCTTCTCTGACTTCATCCTGATAAGAATTCCATCAGGGACACATTCTATTTCTCAGATTACACAAAAGGAAGTGGAAGAGTCAAGATCTCCCAACTGGAAAAATGGATCCATTTGGCTAGATAGCACAGCTTTCCAAGAGAAAAAGAATTCTCTGACTCATGTTAGCTAAGATTTTGCTTTTCAAAGATAACTATTTTTATTTTAAATTATGTGTATATACATGTATATGAATATGTGAAGTCAATGCCCACAGAGTCCAGAAGAGGGCATTGGATTCTCTGGAGCTAGAGTCACAAGCAGTTTGTGCTGGCAACCAAACCTAGGTCCTCTGGAAGAGCAGGAAGTGCTATTAACCACTGAGCCATTTCACTAGCCCTTGGTTAACATTTTAAAAGTTTTTTTTTTTCATTGAGCTATCATCTCTGTGCAATAAGATGCCCACGTCTTGAATGACCCGTTTGGTACGTTTAAACATTAGTCATATTTCTAGGCCCAAATCCAAAGCTAGATAAAGAACTTTCATATCAAGAAACCCCACAGCCCCGTGGTGAGCAACACCTGCCCAGAATGGCCTTTCTGCTCTGTCACTCTGGGTCAGCTCTCGGATTCTGTGAACTTATCTGAAATAGAATTTCTGTGTCCAACTTCTTTCACAGAACATGAGCTTTTGAGATCCACACATACCGATTTTCAGACGGTTGTTTGTTCTTTTTCATTGTTGCATTTCATTTCTATTTAAGGGACTGCTTGTTTATCCACTTTTCTATAGATAGGCATTTGGATTATCCGGAACAAGATGTTGTTATCACCTGCAAACAGGGCTTTCTCTGGTGTCTATTTTCCTTTCTTTTAGATACAAACATCAGCATAGAAGGTAGGTTATAGGTAGATGCTTATTTAACTCTGTGTGTGTGTGTGTGTGTGTGTGTGTGTGTGTGTGTGTGTGTGTGTGTGTGTGTGTGTGTGTACATGCATGTGGAGGCCAGACAACAACTTCAAGTATTATTCCTCATTTTAAAAAATATTTATTTATTTATTTGTTTGTTTGTTTTTTGTTTTTCGAGACAGGGTTTCTCTGTGTAGCTTTGCGCCTTTCCTGGAACTCGCTTTGGAGACCAGGCTGGCCTCGAACTCACAGAGATCCGCCTGCCTCTGCCTCCCGAGTGCTGGGATTAAAGGCGTGCGCCAATTTTATTATTTATTTATTTATTTATTTATTTATTTATTTATTTAGTGTGTGTGTGTGTGTGTGTGTGTGTGTGTGTATTCACACCAGTGCCTACAGAGGCCAGAGAGGGTGTCAGATCCCCTGGAGTTGTGGTTTCAGGTAATTGTGAACCATCTGATGTGGGTGCTAGGACCCAACTCCGGTCCTCCAAAGAGCAGCAAGTGCTCTTAACCACTGAGCCAACTCCCCAGCTCCACATTCTCCTTTTTTTGAGACAAATTCTCTCACTAGCTTGGAGCTCACCAAGCAGGAAAGACAAGCTGGCCAATGAGCCCCAGGATCTGCTTATCTCCATCTCCTCAGTGCCGGGATTACAAGCACCTACCACAAAGCCTGGCTTTATCTAGTTATGTATAGGTTCTGGAGAGCAAACATAGGTTCTCTTTACCAGGTGAGCTATTGCCTCTCCTAAGCCTGATACTTAGCTTTTAAAGGAACTACCAAGTACATCTCCAAGGTACTGTGCCCATTAGGTTAAAAACTGAGGCTCATCTGACAAGTATGTATCAAGAAGCTTTTCAGAAAGAAAGAGTAAAATCTCTGCTGTTGGGGAAGACACCATAGATAGATGAACTGCCTAAATCCAGAATGTGAAATGTGGTAAGTGCGGCAGAGAAAAGAATGGTGATATATTGTGTACCCTAATAAAATTTACCTGAAGATCAGAGGACAGAACAAGCCACTAGGTTAAACATAGAGGCCAGGCAGTGGTGGCACACACTTTTAATTCTAGCCCCCGGGAGGCAGAGATCTATCTGGATCTCTGTGAGTTCAGGGCCACCCTGAACTACATGAGATTGACTCAGTCTAGGAGAGAAACAGAGCCAGGCAGAGTTGGCACACACCTTTAATCCCAGTAACTGGGAATCACACACACCTTTAATCCCAGGCAGTGATGGCTGGGTGGAGAAAGGTACATAAGGCCTGAGGAGACAGGAACTGAAGGCTTTTCAACAGAAGCGTCCCTTTCAGCTAGGGCCTCTTTCAGCTGAAGCCCTTTCGGCCGGAGCTCTTTCAGGCTGAGGAGTTGGTGAGGTGAGAGGTGGTGGTTGTGGCTTGCTCTGCTTCTTTGACCTTTCAGCTTTCACCCCAATATCAGGCTTCAGGTTTTTATTAATATGACCTTTAGCAATTGGAGTTACAGAAAAGCAAGGCTCCAAGGTGGGGCGTACTGTTAGTGTCCCACTGTTATCCTTAGCTCAAAAGAGCCAGGGCTCTGCTGCTGCACACTCAGAAGTCAGCTCACTAGACTTCACGGTGGGGAAATGGCAGTCGTGACAAGAGACCTCCTAGCTGGCTGTGAGATACTCCTATGGTCACACAAAGGGGCTGTGGGCTAGCACAGGCTTCTGTGGGTTCTCCCCTCCAGTAGTTCGTGCCATATCCTGTTGTCACTACATACCCCTGAGCCCTTGGCAAGTTATTACTTGCTCTGAGTTCCAATTTTCCTATTTTGAGAAAAAATAGAGGTGAGAGTCCTGCCCTTGCACTGGAGGGATGGTTCAGCCAGTCAGTAAAGTGGTGTCTGTCACACAAGCCTGAGGACCTCAGTGTGACCCTAGTGCCTACTTACACAGCTAGTCTCAGTGAAGCAAGCTTGTACTCCCAGCACTGGGGATGTGGAAACAGAGGATGTCTAGGGCTTGCTGGCTGGCCGTCCTTGTTGGTGAGTCTCAGGCCAATGAAAGACCTTGTCTCATGAACGGAGGTGAACAACTTCTGATGAATGACAACTGGTAACCTCTGACCTCCTCCATATACACATATGTGCATACCCACCTGGGCACACATATGCACTTACATGAATGCACACACCAATACACAGTCCTGACTTCATTGGGTTGTAAGGTCAAAGGAGATTATGCTTATTAATTGCTCTTGTCGATTTTTTTTTTAGAGAGAGACTTGGGCTGGGGAATTGACTCAGTGGTTAGAGTACGTGCCCCCAAACATGAAGGCCAGAGTTTGGCTTCCCAGAACTCACCCAAATGCCAGGGTGCTCACAGGAGTGCAATGTCTACAGAGGCCAGGTGCTGTGGTGGCCCACCTATAATTACAGCGTTTGGAAGGCAGAGTCAGCTGGCTAGCGACACTCCCAAACTAGTGAGTTCTGGGTTCTACTGAGAGACCCTATCTCAATGAATAATATGAGAGTGACCAAGGAAGATTCTGATGTCAACCCTGAGCCTCCAACTGTGCATACACGTGTGTTCCCGCATACATGCAAATATGCACAGGCAAACATACACACACACAAGAGACAAGAGACTTGGGGCCCGGCATTGGTGGTGCACGACTTTAATCCCTGCACTTGGGAGGCAGAGGCAGGTGGATCTCTGCGAGTTTGAGGCCAGCCTGGTCTACAGAGTGAGATCCAGGACAGTCAGGGCTACACAAAGAAACCTGTCTCTAAAAACCAGAGAGAGAGAGGAGAGAGAGAGAGAGAGCGTTGGCTTTTTTTTTCTCTTTCTGGTTGTTTGAAACAGGGTTTCTCTCGGTAGCCCTGGCCATCCTGTAACTCACTATGTAGACCAGGATAGACTCAAACTCAGAGATTCTCCTGCCTCTGCATCCTGAGTGCTGGGATTAAAAGCACGCTCCACCACCGCCCAGCTTGGGTTTGTTTCTTAGGTGATCCCTTTGAGTACTGGATCCTCACAGCTGGCCAATTGGTGCACAGAGTCTATGTGTTCCCGGAACTTGTAACCTCCTGGTTAGGCCTGTTTGAGTCTTCACTTCTGCAGGACCTGATGAGGTCACTCTTGATTTCCTGTGACTCCTTCCTCTTTGAGGGGAAGGGCTGGCATAGGTATGGAATTTAGCATCCCCTCCTTGATTTCCACCCCAAGTTTTGATTTCTCATGAGTTAGGGAAGAGGTGAGGATGCAGCTGGAGTAAGACAGTCCCATGGTCCTTGCACCTGCCCTCAACACCACGCATGGGCTACCTATGCTAAAGTCTGCTCCACCTGAACCAAACCATACTGACAGCCTTCCTCTGGGTTTCCATCCCATCGTTCCTGGCACTCACCACCTGGGGTTTCTCTTCTTTTTACCAAACTGCAGTTTAACCCCCACTGTTTTCCTGGCTCTCAGAGTTCAACCTTGACAATAAACAGCTCCTCAGCCAAGCCAGAAGTTCTTTGTTTGGTACCTCCCCTGGGTCTATCTGACAGCCTGCGCCTTCTCAGGGCAGGTGGCGTCTCAGCTCCTCATGGTGGCTTTGGGACCGATAGAGGAGACATGCAATATCTGAGCTCTGCTTTCCCTGTCTCCTCTTCTTGCTTCCTGCCCCTCCTCCCACCTCAGGCGTATGGTGTGGTGTGGTGTGGTGTGGTGCGGTGGCAAGGGCTGGGGCAGCCTGGTGAAGTCAGCTCTGTGGACAATCAGCTCTGCCTCTGAGGCTTGCAGGCTCTTCTTGTGAGGCTCAGATTGTTCCCACGTTTGCTCCACTAAAGAAGCCTCTGGGCTGTCTTTATGCCTTCTTAACAAACTACATTCTGTTCCTGTGCTATTCTGCCTTTGGAATTATGCCTCCAATTATGCAGCTTAATGTTCCCCCTTTTACTTTACGTCTTTGTAATTGCTAAGCTTTCTAATTTCATTTTCTTCTAAAAATTCCTTTAGCGCGCGCGCACACGCACACACACACACACACACACACACACACAAAAGAAAGAAAGAAAAGGGAAAAGATAAAAAAAAAAACCTTGGGTAGAAATCTAACAGTATGTACATGACTGTGAAGGCTAATGTTGACTGCCAACTTGACAGGATCTAGAACTGCCTAGGGGACAAACCTCTGAGCAAGTTTGTGAGGGAATATCTTAATTGAGGTGGGAAGACCCACCCTAAAATGCAGGCAGCACCATCCTATGGGCTGTGGTCTCAGACTGAATAAAAATGGAGAGAGCAAGTCTGAGCACAGCATGCATCTCTCTCTGCTTCCTGACTGGATGTGATGTGACCAGCCGCCTCACATTCCCAATGTCGTGCCTTCCTTTCCTTGATGGGTTGTACCCTCAAACTGCATGCCCAAATATATACTTCCCCTCTTAAATTGCTTTTGTAGGTGTTTAGTTACAGCAACAAGGAAAGTTATTACTACAAAGACCTATGTTGGAAAACTACAAAGATCTGATGAGCAAAACCAAAGAACTAAATAAGTGACAAACATCCCATGTTCATGGATGGGGAGAGCTGCCTGTTGAGCTGTAGCTTTGGTGGAGTCTCCATCAAAACCTCAGTAATGATTGTGGAATGACAAACTGATCCTAATGTTCATTCGGAAAGGCAAAAGACACAGGGCAGCCCATTCAACATTGAAGGAGAAGAAACTCAGAGAACTGACGCTCCCCAACTCTGGACTCACCATAAAGCTTCAGTAACGAAGAGACCAGTGTGGAATTAGCAAGAGAACAGATAATCAGATGAAGGGGACACAGGATTCAGTGAACAGAATAGAGGCCCAGAAATAGACCTGCTCTGATAAGGTCAACTCACCTTTGGCAAAGGAACAAAAGCAGTAAACTTCAGGGAGGAGTGTTTTCAATGACAGGTCCTGTAACAACTGAACATCCATAGGCAAATCCACACATGTCAACACAGACCTCCCCAACTCCCCCAAACTCACTCAGATGGGGTGCAGCAGGGATCAGAATTTCAAGGTCATGCTAGGCTAAAGGGGAGCCTGTGATAAAACAAGAGTTAGCAATTGGTCAGGTAGGACAGGGACCCCAAAGCAATGGTTCTGACAAGGTCATTCCTGGAGTCCAGGAATGCCAGAAGAGAGTTCTAGTTACTGGTTCCTTGTCTCTTCCTTGCCTGGAAGCTACACATGAGGAGGGGACCGAAACTGAGGGGAGAAGCACCTGGACACCCAGTGGTTGGTCCAAGTGGGCTGACTAGCTCATTCCCTGTGGTGGACTATTACTTTAACTATGTAGAGTTGTGTTACGTTTGTTTATGTTGCGGATTATGTAACTATGTAAAGGTGTGTTACATTTGTTTGTGTTGCAGAATATTACTTTAATTATGTAAGGTGTGTTACATTTGATTATGCTGTATTTGTTTAATCATGTAAAGATGTGTTTCTGTTTCACCTTGCCTGCCTAAGGCACCTGATTGGTTTAATGAAAAGCTGAATGGCCAATAGCTAGGCAGTAGAGGGATAGGCAGGGCTGGTGGGCAGAGAGAATAAGTAGGAGGAGGGATCTAAGCTGGATGGAGAGAGAGAGAGAGAAGAGAGAGCAAACAAGGGAGAAAGAGAGAGATGCCCAGGATCAGGTAGCAAAGCAGCCTCTGGTCAACCAGACATTCTGTAGGACAGACAGAAGGAAAGAAAGCTAAAAAGTCCCAAGCAAAACACAGACAAAGAGAAACAGGTTCATTTAAGTTATGAGAGCTAGTGAGACAAGCATAAGCTAAGGCTGAGCATTCATAGCTAATAAGTCTCTCTGTCATGATTTGGGAGCTGGTTGGCAGCACAAAAGAAAGCCTGCTACCATGCCCCTCCCCATTCCTCACCCCAGTTTCTGCTATAAGCTGTGTAAAAAGCCCTCAGCCTACCAGCTCAGTGATATCCTCTTCCCAGGGATCTTTCCTGTTATCCAGTAGCTCTGCCCCTCCACCCTGCCTCACTCCCAGCTGTGAATTTATACTAAACTCCCTAACACTCGTCCTCTGTGGTCCATGGACTTTATCCTTTGAATTTACAAGATGACCTCCGAGGTCACTGGCTCAGTGAAGTTTTATGAGGCTTTGGCATCCTAACTCTTGAGTTAAAGCCTATCAGAGGCTGTCTATGTTAGGGTTTCTATTCCTGTGAAGAGACATCATGACCAAGGCAACTCTATTTAACTGGGGCTGGCTTAGAGTTCAGAGGTTAGGACCATGGCAGGAGGCATGGTGGTGTGCAGGCAGATATGGTGCTGGAGAAGAGGCTGAAAGTTCTACATCTGGATCGGCAGGCAGCAGGAAGAGACTGCCACACTGGTCCTGGCTTGAGCATCTGAGAACTCAAAGCCTGCTCCCAGTGACACACTTCCTCTAACAATGTCACACCTACTCCAACAAGGTCATGCCTCCTAAAGTGCCACTTCCTATGAGCCTATGGGGGCCATTTTTATTCAAACCACCACAGTGGCTTCCATAAAACTCAAAGACACTCCATCTTTCCGATATCATCTAGACTATTTGTGACACCTATCTCAAAAAAATAAGAAAAACTTTTGCTTTGCAAAAGGCATTTCATTGTTGTTTGAGCCAGGCTGTCCTGAAATTCAGTATGTAGACCAGATTGGCTTTGAAACCACAGAGATCCACCTGCCTTCTGCATACCCCTGCCCCACAGCCCCTGCACTCCCTAGGCATGCACCACCATGCCCTGTTGCAAAAGACATTATTAATCAAGCTAATGTGCATGCTCTTCTCATCTCTTTAGAGGCATTCTTTTTATAACGGTCAGACTTAAGTTCATAGACATCTGCTTTGATTCTCCCACAAGTCCTGTGTATATTATTTTTAATCATTTTGTATGTCCAAATATTTTCCCATTTCCACTGTCACTTTGTAGTGGAACAATAAGTAGCTTAGAAGTTTATTTTTTATAACCAAACGTCATGCTGCACCCCGCCTCCAAAGACATAAGGATTGTTGCCAAAGAGGGGGCGGAAAGAGGGTGAGAGCCAGACGCGGTGAATGACTGCAAGGGAACAGTGTCTTCTGGACACAGCAGAGCAGCTGTACATATGAACTTGCAGAGACTATGACAGCATGTGCAAGCCCAGCCACACCAAACCTCAGCATGGAGAGAGGGGGCTTCAACACCAACGTCCACCCCTAGCTGAGGAGCTGCTGGCAACTGTTAGCTGCCGGGAGAAGAAGGGCCAGATTTCTCTAAGAACACAAACTATAATAAGTCAGTGATGCTCCGGCGAAAGGGCACACATCCAAGAGTATGTGGGCAGGGAGGCAGAGGCAGGTGAATTTCTAGGAGTAGGAGGCCAGCCTGGTCTACACTGTCTGTTCCAGGCCAGCCAGGGCTACATAGTGAGACCCTGTCTCAAAAAAGAAAAACAAAACAAACATTTAAAAAGAGTATATGGGCGGCACAAATTGACTTGGATGTGGGGGAAAAGGAGAACACGGATTTGGGTGGAAATGGAGGGGGTTAGATCTGGGAAGAGTTGGGGGAGGGAGTATTTCATTGCATCAAATACTCAAAGAACTAATAAAAAACATATTCTGTATGCCATGACCATTCATAGTTCTTACTTTTTGAGAATAAGTCAATTTGAAAACCCTTTTCTATTACTGCATTTATTTATTTATTTGTAAGGGGGTTGTCAATGATGTGGGACAACTTGCAAAAACTGGTTCTTTCCTTCTTCCATGTGGTCCAGGAGATGGAACTCAGGTCATCAGTTGGCAACAAGAACCTTTACCCATGAGCCATCTCATCAACCCGAGGAGTCTCTTTTTCACACTGAGGTGTGTAATTCCCTCCAGGTTCATATCACTGTTACCACCATCCTCTCACATAACCACACTGCCGTCTCAGGAGCTGTTCTTTGCTCCCACAGGGTGGTGGGGGCTCTCTAATCTAGAAGGCGGCTCATTTCTGTGAACACTGAATTCATGCTTGTGCTTTCTCTAAGCCTGAGAGTGCATGCCCTCCCTCCCTCGCTCTTCTCCTTCCTCTCCATCTCTACAGCAAGGCTGTCAAGATTAGTTCACACTTCCATGCCTACTGATCTTTGGTTTACATACAGCATGCCAACTACAGTCAACTACGGAGAGATACTTTTAGACCTCTCACTATTCAGGTAAACTTTATACCTCTCTTTTTAGACATGTCAAATTTTACTTAATATATTTTTAAGTTAAATATCACATTCCTGCCAGTTCATTCTTACAAGTTTGGCCTTTAATTATTGTCTTTATCTCTGGCATAACCTCTAGCAAATTTTACTTTCTTTAAAGTCTTTTGGGGGTAATGTTTGCTTAATACATGATTTTCTAGGATCTTTACATTTTAGCTATATCTTGTCATAAAAACATGGGTGGAGTCTCTTTTTGTTTTTGTTCTTATGTTTTTGAGACAAGATGTCACATTTTAGCCCAGGCTGGCCTCAAACTTGCAGTAATCCACCTTCCTCGGCCTCCCAAGTGCTGGAATTGTAGGCAGGAACCACCCCCCCCAGCTTGGAATTCTTTGAAATTCTAACACAGTCACCTGTAAACACAGACTGTGTCCACCCAGTCACTGCTGTAACGATGTACTGGTGTCCGTCGTTGTGTTCTTGTCTTTGTCTGTGTTTTTCTTCTGGTGTCTTCTCCCGTGTTGTGGAATGTTAGTTCAAGATGTGTTACATTCGTTTATGCTGTGGAATATTTGCTTCATAATGCAAAGATGTGTTGCATTCTTCTGCATTTGTTTAACTCTGTAAAGCTGTGTTACTTTGCCTGTCTAAAACATCTGATTGGCCTAATAAAGAATGGAACAGCCAATAGCTCGTCAGGAGAGAGAACTAGGCGGGGCTGCCAGGCTGAGAGAATGAATAGGAGGAGAAATCTAGGCTAGAGAGAGAGAAGGAGGATTGAGAAAAGGAGGAGAGGAGCCAGCCCCAGAGCAAGAAGGAAAGAAAGGTACATAGAAAGATAAAAGCCCAGAGGCAAAAGGTAGACGGGATAATCTAAGTTAAGAGAAACTTGCTAGAAATAAGCCAAGTGAAGGCCGGGCATTCATAAGTAAGAATAAGTCTCCATGTATTTATTTGGAAGTTGGGTGGCAGGCCAGCAAAGAGAAAAAAAATCAACCTACACCCCCCCCCCCCTTTTTTTGGCCTTCCTTTGGAGTGATTAAATCCCAAGCCTCCACCGTTCAGTTTTTCTCTCTCTTCTCTGTTGGGAAATCACATGTCCATTCTTTTTAAAGACCTCCATTGTGTGGATGCTTGGTTTATTTGGACAGCTTCCTGACTCCTGATGAACACAAGACTTGTTTTCAACATTTGCTGATATATACACTCTTGTGGTAAAAAGGCTTTTGCTGTTTTGGTCCCATTAGGGCTTTTTTTCAGGCTCATGACTCATCTTAGCTCTTCCAGGACACACACTCAACCTATGAAGACAGAAGCTAGGCAGTGTCCTGCACAGCACTAAGACCTCTAGAAACTATGCTGTCCTTTTTTTTTTGTTTTGTTTTGTTTTGTTTTCATAACAGGCCTTCCACCTCCTTATCACTCTGGAATTCACTGGGTTCTTTGGATCTAAATTTGGTGTCCTTCACAGTTTTGTGAAACATTTTCCCCCTAATTTTTCAGTTTTTGGAGAATGGGTCTCCCATTAACCAGGCTGGCCTGCAACACTGTAGCAGAGGTTGACCTTGAACCCTGATCCTCTTGCCTCCAGCCCCTGAGAACTGGGATTTCAGATGTGCACTACCATACCCAGTTTGTGCAGTGTTGGAGGATTGAACTCAGGACCTTATGCATGCTAGGTAAGCACTCTACCAAGTGAGCTACATCCCCAGCTCCTCTTACATTTTAGACTATGGCCTACTCTTGCACTCTAGCTTACACTTAAGACAAAGGCTAACACAGTCATTTCAGTCTCTGTTACTCTCTGCCCTCCCTCCCTCCCTCCCTCCCTCCCTCCCTCCCTCCCTCCCTCCCTCCCTTCTTCTTCCCCTTTTCCCCTCATGTCTTTCAACTTTTTCTGACAGAATGTCACTCTGTAGCCCAAATTGGCCTTGAACTCCTGATCTTCTCTCTGCCTTAGTGTCCCAAGAACTGTGGGCATGCACCATGTCTCACTGAAAACATACTCTTTAATTTTACTAAGTGTCTCTTTGGCCGTATCTAATCTATTGTTTAGTTCATCCGTTTATTTCATCTCATTTATTTTGTGTTAAGTTTGTTAGTCAATCCCATTTGGTTTTAGTTTGCTTATATTTTTTTATGTGTATGAATGTTCACCTCGGTGTTATGTATGTGTACCAGATATATGCCTAATGCCCTCGGAGGCCAGAAGAGGGCATCATCAGATCCTCTGGAACTCAAGTTAGAGACTGTTGAAAGCTGCTGTATGGGCACTGGGAACCGAACTCAGGTCCTCGGCAGGAGCAGCCAGTGCTCTTACCTGCTGAGCCACCTCTCCAGCCCCTCACTTGTTTTTTAGGTATCTTCACAGTCAGACTGTCACACTCAGACCCACCCTGTCCCCTGGGATCTTCACAGTCAGACTGTCCTCAGACCCACCCTGTCCCCTGGGATCTGTCCTGACAGCTGATGAATCTGATTCTCACATGCAGAACCCTTTTCTTTTCAGATTCTGTGACTTGTACTGCAGCTAGCTTATACCCTTGGGCCATTCTCTAAGGAAAAGTCCTGTGGTCCAGCTGATAGAGAGGGTTTGCTTTTCAGTTCCCTGAAGATGCCACCAACCCGGGACCACTTTGACTAAAACATCACTCTGTGATATTTGGTGGCTGGAGAAGGTTCTGTGAATTTGGACCAAAAACTTGTATCACGTGTTATTATAGTCATGTATTCCCAGGGGACTGTTTTCTTCTCTCTAACACAAAATCTAGATAAGGGAGCATGCTTGCCCTGTCTCCACAACAAGGCTCAGTTAGTTCACTGTGACCGTGAAGCTGTCCTTCGGTGGCTTTCCTTGGGCAGGTGTTTTTGCCTCCCTGGAGCAAGGGAGTCCAGTGCAGACTCCCACACCCCATACTCAGCACAATGACACTTAGGTGAGACCTGGCCTCACTTCCTATCTCTCATGTCTATATTCATTACTTTTCTCGTGACAGTGACAGAATGTCTGGCACAAGCAACTTAAGTAAGCGGGGATGGGGGGTGGAGGGGGAGGGGGGAAGGGAGATTTTGACTCTATTTACCATACCACTTCATGCGGGGAAGACATGAAGGCGTGTGCTTACAGCCAATGCCTCTCACACGGAAGTCAGAGCAGGAAGCAGAGAGATTGGGCTGTAGCCCTGGAAGGCCTACCCTCAGTGACCTATCCCAGCTCACGAGGCTGCACAACCACCCCCAAACATCTGGTGACTAAGTGCCCAACGCAGGAACTGTGGGAGCAATTCCACGTCTAAACCGTGACCGTCCCTGACTCTGCGTTGGTTCTGTTCTCTCTGAGTGAAAAGGGAGCATTTAGTCAGCTGTGTGGCTTTTTCCATTACTCTGGTTGTTCAGGGTGCTCCGACTTCCTAACAGACAGAAACAAGAGTAGCTCTGCGTTCGTGGTGGCGCACACCTGCAGTCCCAGCACTGGGGAGGCTGCAGCCGGACGACTGTGAGTTCCTGGGTCTGCACAGGGAACATTGTCTCAACAAAAGTTCAGCTTTGATTTTTGACAGAAGGGTTTTGGGGATTCAGTGATAAAACTCAGCCCCACAGCAGCCACAGAAGCTCTGCATGCCAGGACTTTCCTCTGTGACAGGCTTATTAGATTAAACGAAACCAGCAAGTTGGCCAGTTGTCCTGAATTATAGGTGGCATTTCTGAAATGGTACCTGCCATAGGCAGAGAGGGAAATTTTTTTAAGTTGCCAATAGTGTGTGTGTGTGTGTGTGTGTGTGTGTGTGTGTGTGTGTGTGTGTGTGTGTAAGCCAGAGATCAACACTGATGTCAAGTGTCTTCCTCAATCAATTCTCTGTCTTACTTTTTGAGACAGGGTCTGGAGTCTGGAGCTCGCCCATTAGGCTAAACTGGCTGGCCAGGGAGCCCTAGGCATCCCAGAGGAGGAATTCTTCTAAGTGACTCTCTTAAGGTCAGATTGGAAAGCTCTAGTGTGGAGGTAAGAGAGCTGGATGAAACTCCTCCGGCTGCCAGAGGAGCTTTGCAGGGCCATTTTTAAAATGTCCCAGAGAGAATAGCATCCAGGGATATAATGAGCCCTCAGCAACATAGACTGCCAAGAATAGCTGCAGGCATCTGAAGGTAACATCATCCCGCCTCCCGGGGCTCCGTGTGGCAGCTATTCATGCCTCACAGAGCACACTTTAGACTGAGGACACTCAGGCTGAGCTCAGGGGAAGTGCATGTGATTGTATCAAGTCACACTTGCCATGCATGTGAATCAGGCCACGAGGCCCCCCCACAATAGCAGTGAAATATCACAGTCTCGGGCTGAGGTGAGTTTTGACACCCACACATCTGAAAAAGAGAGACAGACAGACAGACAGAGACACAGACACACCCTGGAAAACTTGCCTGACATCACATTTGCTGTCTCCTCTTTGAGATATGTTAAGGTCTATCCATCACTCCTGCAGGTGGAGTTGGTGACAGGAGATGAAAACCATTTGGAGAGAGTATCTCCTTCAAAAGACTAAAGGAGGCTGCTGAATGTTTCTGAAGGGCATGCAAGCAGCTTTGTTCAGTGAAAAGGCATTTACTCAGTGACACAGCCACATCTCCTGGCTGGAAAATATAATCTATTTAAATGGGGGTACCCAGGATGTGACGAGGCAACATCTCAGCCTATCATTCATCCAAAAACACACTGTCAGCCATACTGCATACTTATCCGCGGTCATTTGTCTTCCATTCACAAAACAGCGACTGACAATGTGGGAAGAGGACGTGAGAGCCCACTTCCCCTGGACCTCTCACAATGGAGAGGCTCAGTCCAAACTGTCAGGTTTAAATTTGGGAAACCACTTGTTTCTCTTCTTGTCAGTTTACTCCTTCTGTAATAGTACGTTCACATGAAAATGGTCCTGGATGAATGCTGTTAGATCAGGAGACATAACGCTCCATCAGCCATCTATCCCCCATCTATGTATCACCTACCTATTTCTATCATCTACCTGTTACTTATCTATAGCTGTTATGTCTCTACATAGCTGTCATTTATCTATCAGCTATTATTTGTCTATATTTATCTATCATCTACCACTTATTTCTATAGCCAATCATCTGTCTATATCTATCAATTTATCTATTATCTGCATATTATATCTCTATATATCTATCATCTGTATATATTCTAATCAATCATCTGTCTATATCTATCAATCTATTATATATATATCATATCTATCATCATAGATTCTCTCTATCCTTCCATCCGTCCATCAGCCATCTATCATGACTAAGTGAATTTTATAAATGGAAAGTAGGATTACAGAAATCCCACACCTAGAACATACAGACCCCATGGATCATCTCTTTCCCCTCCCCCCTCACCTTCTTCCTCCTCTCCCTCCTTCTCTCCCTCTTCCATTTTCACTCTTTATCTGACTGGGAAGCTCCTGTGAATTATATCCACGCTCATCCATGACAAAGAGTGAGAAAGCAGCATGTAATGCCTGTCCTGTTGGAATTAGGAGCCCTGGAGTGGACGACGGCATTTAAGGCAGGAACAAGTTCCCAGATGACAGTTATGTAGCTTCAGATGGTCCTCAACTCTCCATTCAATCACTAGTGCACTGCTGTGGGATATTTATTACGAGGTGGTGGGGGAGAACCTTTGATCACTTTGCCAAAGAGAAACCCAGATAGCACATGTGCCTATTGTCTCCACGGCCAGCATGTGGACCCTGGACCATAGGCCAGTTCCCAAAGCTAGTTATATTATTGGCCACCCTGTGCTCTGTGAATTCAGGGGTCTTCAACTCCTCAGTCCAGCTTGGCTGATGGTGACCACCAGAGCCATCACATCTTGAGGCTTTGGGACACAAGACAGGCATGAGAGAAGCCCACTGACGGGTAGCAGGAGTCATGGAATGAGGGCAAAGAGGAGTGCCCAAGAGGGGCACGGGACGCCTGCAGCATCCCCAGCCCTGCTGGTGGGTTATGGAGGCCATTTCAGATACAGAGCATATACCAACCTTCCGAGTGTCACATAACCTCCGTTCCACTGTTGGTTTAGATAGAATTGTTCCTTTTAGAGAGAACAGTTCTGCTTTTGGCTCCTTTCTTATTCCACCTCACTGTGTGTCCCTTTCCACACCATGCCCACAGCAATCCTGGTTTTCTAGTAGCTTCGTTAATGCACTGTGAAAGATTGAATTTTTGAATGTGAAGGATATGTGATATTAGTATATGAATTATTTTGACTTGTGAATATGGGAAGATACTGAACTTGACATCTTCAGGAAGATTTGCCTGGAGTTTCAAGCTGGAAAGGCACAAGATTGTATAGAAAAGAATGAGAACTACAAAGCTTTCTTGTGTTAGGAATTGTGGGTGGGGCTGGGAATGCAGCTCGGAGGTGCTCAGTCGGCATGTGTGAGGCCCTGGATTCCATCCCCAGTGCTGGAAACAATAGTGGTAAACACTCCTACTAATAGAAATCAGTTTTGACATTGACAATACACACTTGATTTTTGACATCTGCATATTGACCCTCAACACAGCTGAAAAAATCTGGATGCCTCATTATCATGTGGTCCTTGAGGCTGGGTGCTTCAGCAGTCCGTCCCGATCTTGTGTCTGAAGCTCAGAAGGTTCCTGGAGCTGCTGGTCCCTAGTCTGCCAAGAAATCTTGGGAACACTTGCTGTCATGTCAGCAAAGGAATCAGCAGGAGCCACAGGGCAAATTAACTCTTTGACAAAGGGACAGCCAAGGAGCAAAAGCCAGGTAGGTGATCTTCCTCGCCACACCCTTTTCATCAGGGTGGGTCTTCCCACTCAATCAAGACAATCAGGACACTTCTTCAGGTGACACTCCATAGTCAGGTGATTCTAACTTGTGACAAGTTAACATTAAAAACAATCACAAGTGCTGGAGAGATGGCTCAGCAGTTGACAGTACTGACTGCTCTTCTAGGGAACCTGGGTTCGATTCCCAGCACCCATGGGGTGGCTCACAGGATCTGTAATCTCAGCTCCAGGGAGGTCTAATGCCTTCTTCTGGCCTCCATGGGCACCAGGCATGAACATGGTGCATAGATGTACATGTAGGCAAAACACCCATATACATAAAATAATAAACCTCAAAACCAACCATGATACAAAGGAATATTGCATGATAGTAAAAATAAGTGAACACCTGCATGATAACAGTAGGCCGTTCGGGGAGAGGAGAAGTGTCCCAAGACATTTAAAGGACCTTAGGAAGAAATTGGGGAAATCAGGGTAAATTATAGATTTTAGACCCTAATAATATATTGGTATTGGTTGATCCATTGTAGCAAATTCCTGTACTAATTTAATAAATTAGCAACAAAGTAGTGTGTTTTAAGATACATTACCCCCAAACATGGCACTGTAGCTTTTGAGAAGACAGCAGAAGCAGGAAGGTCATGGCTACTTTCCTGCCTTCCTCCCCCAAACCAGAGCGTCAAGACCTTGAAGGGCATGGTGGTTAATCTTCCTTGTCAGGCTGATTGAATCTGGAAAAAACCAAGAGACCTGCTTCTGGGTGTGTCTGGGGGGGGGATTTCCAGACAGGAGTAAATGAGAGGGAAGCCCCTCCCCCAGAGTGAGTGGCACCTTCCAGTCCGAGGAAGAAGCTTGTCTGCCTTCGCTTCTTCTTGTGGGTCCATCACCGTTGATGGCCACTGCTGCTGCATTCTTCTCCTGACATCAGAACACAGCTTCCTCGGCCCTCCAACGTGGACTGCAGACCTCCTCGGAAAGCCTGGAACTGCTGAAGCATCCAGCACTGTGGACTGAGCAGCAAACCGACTTCTCAACCTCTCCAGCATGCAGCTAACCATTATTGGCCTACCGAGCCCATACTGTGTAAACCAATCTAATGAATCCCCCTTGTAATATGGGTTCATCCTCCCACTTCTGTACTTACAGAGAACCCTGAATAATAAAGTGAGGTTCTCTGAGACTCCCCTTAAAGAGCTACCTTCCCTGTACCCCAGAGAGGGACAACCTTCATCTGAACAAACACACAGAGCCAGAAAAGTCTACACGGGTCTCCTCGAGTTTCCTGGTTTATTACTGCTAGATCTAACTTACACTGTATCCCTGGGCTAATCTGGAACTCAGGGGAATCTTCCTGCCTTGGTCTTGACAGTGCTGGGGTCACAGGTGTGAGCCAAGCTTCTCCTTCCTCATCACATCTGAAACACACAGGTTTAACTATGACAATAAATTTTTCCCCAGGGGAAGCATAATTGACTCCTTTGCCACCACAAAAGGAGCCAGTTTTTCATTTATTAAGCGATTCGTGCTGACATTGCTGGTTGCCTCTGTATGTGTCCACTCTGGGGAGTTTTCCTTTTAATTAGTTGTAACCTGTTACTGTTTTTCAGATTAAAGGGTACACAAAATAAACCCTTTGGTATGCGGTTTTTTTTATTAGTACAAGAGCTATAATGTTACCATTTAGGAATTCAGTCTTTAACAATATTAAAATAGAGGATAACATACTAAATAAGTAGTTAATAATAACTGAAAAATAAACCTTATTTATGAAGGTCTTTAAAAAGATTTATTTCATGTGTATGAGTGTCTTGCCTGCTAGTATGTCTATGCATCAATGTGTTCCTGGTGTCAAAGAGGTCAGAAGAAGGCATCAGATCTCCTGAACTGGGGTAACTTATGGTTGTGAGCCATGTGGGTGCTGAGAATTGAACCCAGGTCCTCTGCAAGAGCAACAAGAGCTCTTACCCAATCAGCAAGTACTGAGCCATCCCTCTCCTTCCATAAACGTCTTTATTGTTGTTGTTGCTTGTTACTTTTGAGACAGGTCTAACACTATACCCAGGCTGGTCAGGAAATCCCCATCTTCTGCCTCCACTTCATAGACTCTGGAACTATAGACACGTGTCACTACCCCATCTCTCACTTTTCACCTCTTGATTTCTTCCACAAGAAACTTGAGCTTTCTCTTCATGTTTGAGGACATCACGTTGAATGTATCTACCTCATGTTCTTCCATGAAAGGTGAAAAATACATGAGGGAACATTCTAGAGAGAATTGGGCATGCTCTACAGTCTGCCCTGCTTATACAAGTGTCAAAGCTCACTGAGCTAACTGTTTCAAATCTTTTTGGGTTTGTGTTAATCATATTAGAAGAAAGAACAGAGGGGCTGGAGAGATGGCTCAGCGGTTAAGAGCACTGACTGCTCTTCCAGAGGTTCTGAGTTCAATTCCGAGCAACCACATGGTGGCTCACAACCATCTGTAATGAGATCTGGTGTCCTCTTCTGGCCTGCTGCCATACATGCTGTATACATAATAAATCAATAAAATCTAAGAAGAAGAAGGAGGAGGAGGAGGAGGAGGAGGAGGAGGAGGAGAAGAAGAGTTTGGAGCAGGGCAGAGGGAGGGGCGGGGGAGGAAGAAGAGGGCAGTCTCATCAGATTTCTGCAGGTTGCTAATGACTAGAATATCGGTGCTACACAGGGAAGGGGACAGAGGGACCTGCGTGTAGCTGACTGACAGTGCACACGCTTTGATTGGGAGAGGCCAGGGGTTCCATCTCCAGTTTGTGTATGTGTGATCCAGTAAACCAGGAAACTGAGATTTTAACCGCGGAAAGGGAGGTTCTGATACGAAATGGGGGAAAGGCAAGGAAGATTCCTACACACTAGATTTGAAGCCAGGGATGATGTATGAACTCAAGAAGCACACACACACGCATGTGCACACACCACACACATGCCAGCCCCTCTGCTAATGACCAAACTCCAGCCTTTTTTTCCCTGCAGGCAGGGAGGAGGGATAACCAGGGTATGCAGGTGAGTTACCCCACGCCCTGACAAGGCTGCCTTGGTGATGGATGAGATGCAAGGGAGCCGGGCGACTGCTGCAGCCAGGGGGACAGTAGAGCAGGTAATTGGAGATGTGCGTAACCGTGGCCTGAGTGTGTGTTATTTTTAACATCCCCACAGGACAGGAGAGAAGAGCTTTGCTCCAGTTGCCGGAGAAATTGTGTTCTGAGTGGTTCAGATTGGCTGCTACCTTTGAAAGTCTTGGGAGAAACCAGGAGACTTTACAAGCCAATCTGACTTGTGTACTTGGACTGTCCACCTGAGGACAAGTGGTCATTTTTCTCTCTGGACACACGTAGTGCCTTTGCAGCGCCCTGGGGGGTGCTGGCCAGTAGGTGGACGATCCTGCTGCCTTAGCAGGTGGGACTGCAGGAGGGCAGTGGAACAGGTGGGACACCCTGGAGCCAATGGAAGAGCCAGGGCCCAGGGGCTGGTGTGGACAGACCTAGGACCCTGTTTTTCCAAAGTACATCAAAGTCTGCGTCAAGGTCCGGCAAATCCCTGTGTCCTGGAGCTTAGGTGGCTCCATGTGCTTCTTCCCTGGGCCACTAAGGAAAGAGTCTCAAATTGCCCTCAGCTTTGGACACAGGCCTTGGTACAGCCAGCAAGCTGAGGTGTAGCTGGGGCTGAGGCTTCCCCTGACCTCCATCAGCACCTTCTCTATTCGGTGGCCTTGACCTAAATGTGATGTCAAATACTGATAAACACAGCTTCACGTTCAGTTTCCAGTACAGGGCAGGGATGTACCTCTGCATTCCTGACCTATTTCAACTCCAAACTCAGGATGCCACCTCATGACCAGAAAGCCACTTTGGGCTGCTTAGCAGTGTTTTCTAGGAGTAAAAGGTCTAGGAAAATTGAGGCCTCCCTTTGCTTCTGCCTTATACTTGGCTGAGTAAATGGGAATGTTGGGCAAATATACAACATTCTCTATCACATCCCAAAGCCAGCCCAAG
Organism: Peromyscus maniculatus bairdii; assembly: GCF_049852395.1. Taxonomy (NCBI): domain Eukaryota; kingdom Metazoa; phylum Chordata; class Mammalia; order Rodentia; family Cricetidae; genus Peromyscus; species Peromyscus maniculatus. The sequence continues at coordinate 59,131,540 of NC_134856.1, forward strand.
TATCTCTTCTTTAAGACAGAAGGGCCAACAGTAGCTCCAATTCCCTACTGACTGCTGTGTATGTCTCGGGGGCCAAAGCTAGTCTAACCTCCCCCAGGGTAGGGCAGAGGTAGGCCAAGGCTAGCCTAACCTTCCCCCACTTCAAGAGAAAGAGGACAAGGCTAGCCCAAGTCTTCCCCAGCACAGGCCAGTGGAGCCCTCAGCAACTGTTCAGAGCTGTGGACCTCCCATTTCTTTGGTATCCCATCACAAACAGGGGACAAAGTCCACACATTTGACCAAACTTGGGTATACTGTAATGATGATGAAACAGCCAAGGAGAGGAAGATGCTGTCCTCAGGCGGGCACCTCAGTGTGGTGTGGAAGATGCTGTCCTCAGGCAAGCAGACACCTCAGAGGGGCAAAGCCTCATGTCCTGCCATGCCTAATCCTGTTTCTCCGACTTGGGTTATGGCTTGAACCCAGTTGACCCTGCTGTAACAACCAGTTAGCTCAGATTCCTTTTGCCACACTGAACACTCTTCAGACTTCACAGTGACCAAAATACTACCAGATCCCTAGTTCCCCTGGTCCCTGTAATCCCCATTCTGTCCCTAGATCCCCTGGCCCCTGTAGTCCCTCATTCTGTTCCTGTAGCCCTTTGAAGTCCTTGGTTTACCTCTATGGCCCCAGCTTTCACAAAACTACCTTTCACTGTTGAAAGGCATGGAGGTGGGTCCTGACAATGCCCATGGGACAGTGACATGCAGGAGAGAGAGGTCTCCATCTTCCTGCCCCTCCTTCTTCTGAGTGGGAGGCTTTTGGAGTCCAGCAAGGCAAACAGACATCCATTTCCCATTAATGTTTCCAGGTCTTAGCAAGCACCAGAGAGAAGGTGGCAAGGCCCATCAGCACAGAACCTCTACGTTTCCACCTGTCCCCTAAAGGTGGGCTTGGCTGTCCCTGGCTGTCAACAGCAGCTATTTCCTAAGGAGATCGGATGAGTTGTAGATGTCCTGGAGGGAGGGAGGGCAGAGTGTTCTAGGAGTGAGGGAGGGGAAGAGCTTTACATTTAATGGAAACATCACTGACCTCCTACTGCCCCTAAATGGGTCACTGCTCTAGGGACTAAAAGGGGCAACTTCATGGTGACTTCTCTGCATTCCTCCGGAATATGAAATATAAGATTGTATATTGGCCACTGGTAGCAGCCAATATAGGGATGTTGCTCACAGAAGTTCAAGTTGACCACACATCCAGGGCCAGGGAAAAAGACATGGCACTCTGGCCACACTGAATTTGGAAGGATAATTTCTTCAATCTAAATAGGACAGGTGTATGACCCTCCTCATCCTCACTGCCGCCATCACCATCCTCCACCAACACCACCTCCACCATCACCACCACTGACCACTGTGTCACTGTTACTACCACCACCATCACCATCAGCAGCAGCAGCAGCAGCAGCAGCATCACCGCCACCACTGTCACTACCATGTGATCACCCCCACCTCCATCACCACTACCATCATCCTCACCCCCCACCATCTACATCTCCATTTTAATCATCACCATCATGACATCCTCGCCATCATCGTCACCCCCATCCTCACTACGTCACTCTCCCCATCTCTCCTGACGGGCTTGTTATGATGAACCCACCCGCCTGCTGGTAGCCAAGGCCCCAGCATAGAGCAGGGTAAGCTTGACTTTGTGGGCTTAGAATAGTGCCCCTCAAAAGGTGTTTGGAGCACAAGTCTGTGCTCCCTTGATTTTGCTTTGATTTCCTCTTCTTTCTAGGTTGCCTTTTCCTGTGGTGAGGATCAAGAGCTGGAAAAAATGAACCGGAGATAACCTGAAGACTCAGCTACCTCCAAGTTCTTCATTGTATTTGGTCTGCATGTGAGCGAAGAGGAGCCTCATGGTGCATGTTCACTAGGGGAATAAACCGAATGAAATGGTAAGTCATGTAGTTATCAAAGCAGAATGGGCTACAACCCTGGATATTAATAACACTTTATCTTAGAATACATTTACTCAAAATTCTGGGTGATGGAGGACTTATGTGACTGGGTGGAACTCCTGCCCAAAAGAGGCTTATCTTTGTTATCTTGACAAACAGGAGTAGATAGAAAGCATGGGGACTTGGGACAGCAGCGAGGGACACCAGAGGGTGGCAGGTGAGTGACCCAGGTCCTCCCACTGAGTAGCAGGTCAGGGTTAGGACTTTAGATGAGTGCTTGCATCTCCAGATTCAGGAGAGCAGGGTCAAGCGGGGCTGGTTAGAACAGAGGGAGGGGGAAGAGAGGCAGTGAGGAGTGACCAGGACTCTGGTCCCACCAGGAGGGGATGACACGGAATCACTCGACCCATATCTGCCTATCCCGTCCATGAACAAGATGCTGAGGGAGGGAGGGGAGTAGGGAATGCTGGGAGAAAGCAAAGAGCATTGTCTGCTGCTTACCTGCAGGTAACGTGTGCGATGCCTGTGACATGTGGCAGGACCACTTCAGCGAGGAACCGTTCTCTGGAATTTCCTTCTCAGAACAAACTTGCCAGATTGAATTCCAAACCTTGTGTTTGGTGGTATGTCAACCACGAGACAGGCTGTGAGTTTGTGTGTTCTATCTCACCAGCAGCCAGGGAGAAACCAATTTTCCCTGGGTTGTTTAACATGCACCCTGACTGCCTCCCTTTTCTTCTGGGTGTGGCACCTGACACTTGTCACCAGAAGGGGCCACCAGGAGAAGGAACAGAACTGGAGGGCGGACACATGCCATTCACCCTGACTTGCTTTGCACCAGCCCCTAGGAGACTTCCGGGCAGGAGGTGGGGAGCTTGACACGAAATGAAAGCTCCTGGAAAAGCTTTTGAGGAAGTCTATAATTCAGCGGCTTTTAGTACGTTTACAGAGTTGAGGAACTGTCAGCAAAACCAGTCCAAGAATGTTGTCATCATCCCCAGAGAAATCCTCACCTTCTAGCAATGCCCTACACCGTCTCAGGGTGGTCCCCTGCATCCCACCCAACCCCAGCAGTGCTCGGCTATTTCTGTCTGTCTATTTGTCTGCTTTGGATGTTTTGCACAGATGGGATCACATCCCAGGCTCTCTTTTCTGTCTTTCATTTAGCTTTGTGTTTCTATTTGTTCTCCCCCCCCCCCACACACACACACACATGGAGCTGGAGCTGGAACCCACTTGCTAGGCCAGTGCTCTACACCCTAGCTACACACCCAGGCCGAGCAAGGACCGGAGAGGGCAAAGTGGGTGGTGTAAGCGTTGGTGTTCTGAGCAGGCTCTGCCAACTGTGAACTGAAGGTCACTTCTCCCCTGCAGTGTCCCCTCTGAACCAAGTCTCCTAAGGTATGTGTGGATCATTTGTTTATTAATGTGATTCCAAATTCTAGAGTCCGATTCTGCTTCCCTCTGGCCTGCTCTGCCCTCCACGTGGGAACCTATGTACTTCTCTGGCTCCTGCAGCCTGCTGTGCCTCTGGCCTGCTGCACCCACATGGACATCTCCCTTCTCCTCCGCTCCTCTCTCTGTCTCTCTCTCTCTCTGTCTCTGTCTCCTCCCCCCTCTCCAGGAGCTGCAGTCTGCCTTGGGCAGCCTGGGACTCTATTTTCCCCTTGCTTCCTTCCCCTTGGAGTGACCTGCTCTATCCACTTTGTACTTTCCCCGGCCTATACTTTGCTAATTCCCTCCATTCCCCTTAGGAACTGTTGACCCTGCTTCTCAGTTCCTGTTTGCTCCTCTGCTTGTCCTATGCTATAAGTGTCTTTCTGGCTCCTGGATTCAGCTTCTGCACCCTTCGGGCTCCCACCACAAGGGAAAGGTTCACTCTCAGCTCTGGCCTCCTACACCCTCTGGTCTCTCTACTGAAGACCCTTGCTGGCTGCCTTTCCCCTGCACTCTCCTGGCTGGGTCTGGCTCCAGCCCACAGTCCTGCGGCTTCAGCTGTCCCTCTCAGAGCTTACAGAAACACATCTGCATGATGTTCCGGTTTGTAACCCTCTCTCTCTTCCTCCACGGCCTCAGATTTTATTGCAACAGCCCGGCCTCAGGACAGATCAATGGCCCAAAATTGGCAAGCTTGATTTCCAAATTCTCACAAATCAAAATGACCGCTGCAGCACAAACAAATGATCCCCAAATATCCTATGTCTAAATTTGCTCCACTCTATACTTTCTCTACTTTCCACTCTTAAAAATCTTTTATCTGTATGATTTCTCTGTGCTCTGCTCTCAAAAAAATCTCTTAAGATGATGCTGTAAACTCTTACCTCAGAATATGTAATTTGCTCATTAGGTATGGTTGAAAAATCTATAAATCTGTAACAAAATTTAGCTTTAAACTTATAACAAAGGGCTTCTAATTAAAAATCTACACATGGAGCCGGGCGGTGGTGGCGCACGCCTTTAATCCCAGCACTCGGGAGGCAGAGCCAGGCGGATCTCTGTGAGTTCGAGGCCAGCCTGGGCTACCAAGTGAGCTCCAGGAAAGGCGCAAAGCTACGCAGAGAAACCCTGTCTCAAAAAACCAAAAAAAAAAAAAAAAAAAAAAAAAAAAAAAAAAAAAAAATCTACACATGGGTATATATGTGTAATTCAACTCTTTTTTAGGATATGTGTATGAATGTAAGATTCAACTCTATGTGTGTGTGTATGTAACTTGGATTCAACTCTCATTTTAAAAAAATAGTTCTACTAGGAAAACATGTTTTTAAATAGCAACCATGTAGCTCTCCTCCATCTTGGCCGATGACCTCATCAGGATGTAAGCAGCCACATGGCTGGCAGCCATCTTTACTGAGGTTAAAGAGTACCTGCCACGTGACTTCACCATCTTAAGATGACTACATGGCTGGTAGCCATCTTTACTGAGGTTAGAGTACATGCCACATGACTTCACCATCTTAAGAGGGTGTAAAGCAATAATTATAAAGCTTCTTAATCCTAATGAACTCTGTTTATCATTGTATCTCCTTTTTAGACTAAGCAAGCAATAACAAGTCTCAAATATTTTGGATTGATATATATATATACTTTTGTATGATGATAAAAAATTAAGGTTATATTTGCTACAACATACTCTCTATATATATATATGTGATTCAACTCTGGTTTAGAATATATTCTATATGGAAATAAAATTTTAAGGTTATAAAAGTCTGCTCAGATTAACAAAAGCTTACTTAGATATTTACACCTAACTACTAAGTCTTTGCTAATTATTCAACACCAGTCTGCTAGAAAATTCAGATAGGTAATAACATGTTTGATAGATAAGGTATATTTGATAATCAAGACTTATAAATTCCTAAGGTTTACTCAAGTTCAAAGTAATATTTGTCTAGCTTCTTTGTCTTTTCTCACTTTAAGCTTTAGTTACATGGATAAACTAAGCCATACAAAAACTTGAATGTTCTCTAATGGTATACTATAAAAGGATCAATAAAGTTGCCAGTCTCCCTATGGAGTGTATCTATGATTAAAGGAGCCCCCATGGAACTGGACTAGGCCCTTTGGATAAGTGAGATAGTTGATTAGCTTAAACTGTTTAGGAGTTCCCTAGGCAGTGGGACTGGGACCTGTCCTTGGTACATGAGCCAGCTTTTTGGAACCTAGGGCCTATGCTGAGACACTTTGCTCAGCCTTGGTGCAGGGAGGAGGGGATTGGACCTGCCTCAACTGAATATAACAGGCTGGGCTGACTCCCCAGGGGAGACCTTGCCTTGGAGGAGGTGGGAATGGGGGTTGGGTTGGGGGGGAAGACTGGAGGATGGGAGGAGGAAGGACAGGAGAATCCATGGCTGATATGTAAAATGACTAGAAAATCTCTTATATTAAAAAAAAAAAAGTTTTATTTGCCAGGCGGTGGTGGCACACACCTTTAATCCCAGGCAGAGGCAGGAAGATCTTTCTGAGTTCTTGATCTACAGAGCTAGTTCCAGAACAGGCTCCAAAGCTACACAGAGAAACCCTGTCTCAAAAAAAAAGTTTTATTTTGATACTAGAAGAGCTTCAGTTAAAAATTTGTTATTTTTTTTAAAGCTAAATCTAACATGCAGGGATGGATTTTAAGTCTTATAAAAGCTACTAACTTGTTGTAAACTGTTAAGGATAATTAAGATATACCAATCACCTTATAAATGATCAAATTCTTTAATGTGTTCAGATTAATTTAATTAATTACAGAAATATGCTTTATTTAACCTCCTGTATATGTTTTCAAAATTAAGCCAAGAAAAAAAAAGAAACAAGTGAAGTTTAGTTTAGATATACTTAATAGATAATGGTCCTCAAACTCTTCAGAGATCTGCTGAATATGGCATTTAAAATGTTTAACAACAACAACAAAAGCTTTTTATGATAGAGAGACTTCTGGCAGTATCCTCTGAGATCTCCTCCAAAAATGGTGGGCCACAGAAGAACTCTCCCTGGAGCCTGCTTTAAATATGACAAAGCCAGCCACTGGGTGAAAAACTGCTCATTATCATACCCACTGCCAGGGCCCTGTCCAAACTGAGTTGATTGCCTCCTTTTGCCTAGACAAAGTAGGCCAGTCCCCCCAAATTTCTCCTCCACAGGAAAGTCTGTCAGATCTTGTGGGCCTGGTGGCCAGAGACTGGCATTGTCCTAGGACCTCTGCCCCAGGGACCACAGAGGAACCGAGGGTGATTGTCCAGGCAGCTGGTAAGTCTCTGTCATTTTTAATGGATTCTAGAGCTGCTTGATCTGTACTTCCTGCTTACTTACTCCAGTGAAATGTAATCTACTCGCCTCTCTGGTGGTGTTGATGACTAGGCTCGTGATAGCTTTGCCAGTTTAACAGCAGTAACCAAGGCTTCAACTACCATCTCAGTTCTCTTTATATGTAAGTCAGGCCTCACTTTCCTAGAGCTACCACTAATCTACACACAGTCCACCTTCTACCAGACTCTAAAATGAGATAAACTCACAAAACAGCTTTCAATGTAACTGTTTGCTATTCCTTTATTTACTCACTTTACAATAACTGTTCTCAGTAACCACCTGTGTCTCATGGTGAATGACTGAATGAAAAAAGGTGTAAGGTTTATGTAATGTCTGAGGATAGGAAGCTTGAATTGTGAGGATCGAAGAAAATATTTTAGGGTCTAAGAAGGTATTTTAAGGTGTGTAAATGCAATTTGTAGAGGTATAAGAAAGTGACTTAAGGTGAATAAAAATGAAAAAACATTTCAGAACTCTTCCCCTCTCTATGCTATTATTATATTAAGACTTAAATTTCAGAGTTTTAACATTAATTTAACATAAAGCCCCAGCCTTTAGTGACCCATAGCCTTCCTATCCAGGGGCTCATGAGTCTCTGGAGATTGTAGGGGGGACTTAACTGCTGAGAAGTCAGAAGTCTCAGGGTTCAATCCAACAGGCTTTGAAAAATAACTCCAAGAAGACTATTTGCTGTGACAAGTCCTTTCTAGAACTTCTTCTGAAACACATAGGTGTGAAATTCTGTCTCTATTTAGGGTGCTCAGCTGCTCTCCCTGAGCCGGGGGTGGGGCCATCTCCACACAACCCTAGCCGCTGTCTCCTCCTTCTCATCATTTCCCTACGACCTCTTTATGTGTGATGCAGTAACTCAGGCCTGGGAGATGGCTCCCTTGGTGAGGTGCTCGTTTAGAAGCATGAGGACCAGAGATCAACCCTAGAACCCGTGTAAAGATCCAGGCAATAATCCCAGCACTAGAAAAGTGGAGGGAGAAAGATCTCTGGGGCCCGCTGCCCAGCTATTCTAGCCTGCTTGGTGAGCTCCAGGCCAATGAGAGGTGTATCAAAAGAGGTGGGTAGTGTTCGTGAGGATGACATTGGAGATTGTCCTCTGGTGTGCACACACATACACACACACCACACTTAAAAACAAGCTATAAACTCCTTTCCCCCATGGGCATGTGACTCCCACTCACTCTCACCCTCCTTTCTAGCCTGGGCCTCAGGCTCTGAGAGCACCAGTTTCCTGTGTGACCGTGGTACAAAGGGTGATGGCGCAAACAGCCATCCTGAGGACCTCCTCCCCACCTGCTCTACCTCATAGCACTAAAATAAACCACAAGAGGACACCTGTCTAAAACCCAAGGGAAGGAGCCCTGAGAAGGAAGAGGCTACCAGACTCCTGGAAGTGACCCCTGCCCACATATAGTCCATCTTCTGGCTGGTCACTTCCTGTCAAACTCAGAAACAGTGACTTTCCTTCCCAGAGAGCACTGTGGGTGTCTGGACTCCCACTTCCTATGACCTCGGGGAGGAGTGCTGACTATATCATTGATTTCCATAGCCTCAGTATGATATAATATATATCCACTGGTATCCAGTGGTGTCCACTGACTCAGTGATAAAGGGAGCCAAGTGTGGGTTACTCTAAACTCTGACCTTCATATCAGATGGGCCATTAAAGGTCCCATCCTCTGTAAGACTGTTCCTACTTCAGGCACAGTCTTGGACTCTGCCTTTCCCTGATCGCCAGCTCCTGGGACCTCCTCAGATTCAATACTTAACTGACTATCCTGAACGGCAGATTCACCAAGAGCTGTGCTTAAGAGCCATAGCTTTGTCCTGGAGCAGTGATGCTTTGACCATCTGGTCACATGCCGGGGAGGGATCAATTGCTGGCCACACAGTTCAGGATGGGTGAAAACGTACTTCTACCTTAGTGAAAAGGAGGATGGCTTCCTAGGAGGCTTAATGACGCATGGGACACCGAGTGGGGTCTCTGACTTGGAGTCAGTGATGAGTGCAAGAGGCCGCCCTTTGGCTAACTGAAGATAGATGGAAAACAGGAAGTCCCCTGGTGAGGGTGGGGATTGGAGTGCTCCCCCAAAGATGGAGGACGTGTGTGTCTACTGGCATGGTCATGTCGGAACACTGGCAATGTTTGCTGGGGTTGAGCTTGCATTTACAGGTGGGGGGGTCAGCAGAAATGCAGCAAATCAAGTGCACCGAGGTGTGTGGGAGAGCTCAGAGCAATGTGTCCACCATGCCCCAGACCTGGAAACCGCTGAGATGTACATCAGCACTGGGTCTCACAGTGGGACACACAGAGTGTGAAGAGCGAGCAGGCTTTGTCACATGCCACATGGGTAACCTCACACCATGATGGGGAGTGAGAAGCTGAACACAGGCTTGTGTGAAGAAGGGAAAGAGGTGAGCTCCTGTGTGTGAGAAGCAGCCACACAGAGGCCGTGCTTTCTGGCCAATGACAAGTCTGGGCCAGCTGGCATCCGGCTGTTGACATGGGTACTATTTAAGCCAGTGGACTTGCCCATAGGGCTTGTCAAACTGTGTACAATACTGTGTGTTCATCAGGAGAAACCCATTATAATTCAAGAAATACTTTTGAGATAGGGCCTCATGTAGCCTATGCTGGCCTCAAACTTGCGACATAGTTGAAGATGACTTCAAATTTCTGATACTCCTGCCTCTACCTCCTGAACTCTAGGGTTTCAGATCTAGTGTCTAGTTTGTGTTGTGCTAAGATCATATCCAGGGCTTCCTGCATGCTAAGCAAACATTCTACCAACTGAGCTCCATTCCCAGACCTCAGTGAAAAAAAGCCTTTTAAAAGACAAGGTTTAAAAACTAAGAAAGGGGTTGGAGAGATGGCTTGGCAATTAAGAACAGGAACAGCTCTTGCCAAGAACCTGATTTAGTTCCCAGCACCTAGGTTGGACCACTCACAACCCCCTTAACTCTAGCTCCAGGGAAATATAATGCCCTCTTGTGGCTGCATAAGGGACTGCACTTATACATATAAATCTACATAAACATACACTTTTCTTTTTTTAAACAGGGACTCATGTAGCCCTGGCTGGACTGAAACTTGCTAAGTAGACGAGGTTGGCCTTGAACTCTTAGTGATCCATCTGCCTCTGCCTCCCAAGTACTCACATATTTTTTTTAAATCTTCAACAAAAATCAATAAGAAAGCCATTTGGCCATATTTATCTATGGATAAATTCAGCTGAAGTATAGTAGACTTGCCTTTGTGGATGCTTATCCCTCTAGATCAATTATGCTTGGTTACACAGAGCCTGCCACACTTTATCAAGTTCTCTGTGGTGATGAGTACAGGTCTCTTGGGGAGATGGGCAGTGTCACACAGAGCCCTGGAGCCACCAGAGTCTAGAGATGCAGCCTCACTTGGCTGTGCTGTCTGCCAGAGGAATATGGAGCAGAGCTACAGGTTTCTGCACTGTAAGGTCACAGAGGAAGAACACAGGACTTGCTCCAACTGAACAAACCACACATAAGCATCTGGGATCTCGAGCAGGTGGCTGTTTCCACATAAAGAAAGAAGGCTTGTGCCAACCAAATTTAGGTGTTTGAAGGAAATGCGACTTTATTAGGAAACCCCACGCTACCGCCTCTGACATCCTCCCTTTTTTACTGAGAAAAGCAGACAAGAGGAAGAAAATTTAATATCAGGAGGAGGGAAGGCTGGGCACCTCCGCATCAGGAGGGAAAACAGGCAGAGAGGTACAGGAAACGGGAGGGGAGGAGAACAAAGCCATAGACTTCTGCGGTGCGACTTGCCTGCACTCACAGACCCTGAGAGTAGGGAACCGTTATATTAGTGCAGAGATTTAATTCTCATAGCAGCCTTGTGAAATAAGACAAGCCATAATGGGATTCCCTCAAATGTAAGATGTCGGTAATTAAAAATGCACGTTATCCCCACATGTCACGGAGAAAGCAAACAGTTGATAGGGAAACTCTGCCACCACTCTGCTCATCTAACGTTCTGCAGTGAGCTGCCCCATGTGCAGGGACTCAGAGCCACCATTCCGCGGCACCTCAAAATCCCATAGTCAGCTGGACTCACCTGAGTGGCTCTCTCTTAGGGGCCCTCCCTCATCAGGTCACAGTTAGATGTCAGTGGGGCTAGGAGAGCCGATGGACAGATGAGTGATTCCACATGCATGGGGAAAGAGTTGTGTCCACATACACCTTCTCTCAGGAACAAGATGCTGGGTGAAGAAGCCCCACAGGAAAGTCATATGCGGGGAAAGGAGGCAAGGTCCCCCTTGCATAGTAGAGGGGACCCCAGCAGGCAGAAGCTGGCCAGGGCTGTCGCTCCAAAGCACATCTATGCCCCATGGCTAGTCAGGGCTTCCTCATACATTGTGGTATAATGTGGCCTCAGAACGTTCCAGAACAATGTGCATGGTCATACCAACATTCAAGAACAGTCAGACTCTCGTCTTGACTCTAGGAGCAGTGTGAGCATGGGAAGGAAAGACTTGGGGGCTTCTACCATCATCTTTTCCATTTTGTTTTTTGCTTTTTTGAGACAGGATCTGTGATAGCTAAGCATGGCTGTCAATTTGACAAACTTGAAGGATCCTCAGCTGAAGAACGGCCTCCATCAGATTGACCTGTGAGCGTGTGTGACCATGCTTGGAGGTTTTCACCCAGGAGCGTACTCTACCACTGAGCTACCTCCCCATCCTTGAAGATACTTTTTCTTTTGTCCATTCTGAGGATGGAACTCAGGGCCTTGTACACGGTAGTCAAGTGCTCTAACATTGAACTGCCACTGAGTCTTGTTCCAGAGAAGTCAATCTAGGTCCTGTTCTTGGAACCAGAAATGATCCTTGCAAGTGGAAACCTTCAGAGTCCTTTCACTAGAGCTTGGCAGGTGGAGTCAACCTGAGCCCCGATGGAAAAAGCCGTGCCTGTCAGCAGCCGAGGCTCACCCTGTTCCTTCATCACCAGGGGTCAGTGTGCCATTCCATCCAAAGGGCTTGACTGAGGGGATACTCTCTCCTGCCCACAGGACTTCGGCCATCACCTGAGGACTCACACACTACTCAATTCACCCATCTGCAATAGGTTCATTCAACATTGCTTCTGGCCAAATGTTCTAGTTTCTTTCTGTTCCTGTGATAAAATACTGACCAAAAGCAATTTAAGGCAGAAAGTGGTTTACTTCTCACTTTCAGGTCACAGGCACAGCCGGTGAAGTTGGGGGCAGGAACCTGAAGGCAGGCTTGTGTCCTGTTCCACAAAGCATTACCTCCAACCAGGCATTCACTCACAGCCAAGGAAATGCAGCAGGAACTATGGAGGCTGCCACTTGCCAAGTTGCTCAGAGCCTGGCTTATACTCAGCTAGCTTTCTCTTTCTTTTTCTTTTAGACAGGGTTTTTTCTGTGTAGCCCTGACTGTCATGGAACTCACTCTGTAGACCAGGCTGACCTCAAACTCAGAGATCAACCTACCTCTCCCTCCCCAGTGCTGAGATTAAAGGTGTGCATCACCACACCTGGCTAGCTTTCTTATACAGCCCAGGACCACCTGCCTAGGGAATGGTTCCTCCCACAGTGGGTTAACAATCACAGCATGCCTTCGGACCAATCTGACCTAGGCAATTCCTCAGCAAAGGCTTTCTGCTTTGATGACTCTGGGTTCTAGGTGGTGTCAAACTGACAATTACTGCTAACTAGGACTCCAAGGGAACCACTGGAGAGGAAAGGACATGTGACTGTTGTTGCAGAAGATTTGTTCACATTGTCTCTCCGAGACTGCCAATAAATGTAAACCTCGAATCAGAGGGTAGAGTCCACGTTCAGCTGGCCAGAATAAACCATAGAGGTTTTGGCAGACTCAGATTAGGATAGAGAGACACAGGAAGGAATAAGGAGGGTCTTAGAAAGTCCATCAGGGAAGGTGGAGAAGCAGGTCAGCTGATCATTTCTCCGTTGCTCTGTGGATCTATCAGGTTTCTACCCCAATATCTGACTCTGGGTTTTTATTGATAAAAGAATAACTTAGTTAAATGCTGCAGTCACAGGACATCCACAGGTCCTGTGGCTGTGGGCACTAGAAGAGGCTATGACTTGTCATTTATACATTTCCCTCAGCTCTGTCTGCTTCAGTCAGGACATTTTCCACTGAACAATACTGGGGGGTTCTGGGTTTGGAGTATCAGAACTGACCTTTTTAGGTCAGTATGACAAAGTGGCATATAGCTTTCTCACTTTTGCCTGACAGGTAGCAGATATGAGAGGCAGGACCCAGCTTCTCAAAGAAGCTGACAATTAGAGGCACTAGTAGGTAGCACCCGAACATTGTTCCTTTGAATAATCCCAGAACATCGGTAGCCACCTTCCCCCAGGAAGCCTTTGCTGTCTACATCAACTTATAGAGTTGTATCCAACAGCTGAATGGGCGTGACCCAGCTACCGGGGGATCTATGGCTCACTCTGCAAGCCTGGGCTTCTTGTCTCCAGTGCTTCAGGCTCTATGGCTACTCCAGTTGGATGTAGCTTGTCCCGTGGATCCAGGTGAAGCTAGAGGTGGCGGAACTTTAAGAGGTAGAGCCTGGCAGAAGGTCTTTAGATCACTGGGGCATGTCCTTATAAGGGATTAAGCAAGCTGTCTGAGACTCCTGAGCTCTGACCAAAGTGAGTTGTACTAAGAGTGAGACTGACCCTTGAGTCTCTCTCTGGCCTCCTGTTTCCAGATGTAATCTCATCTTCCTGTACTTCCACCCTGTGCCATCTGCCAAGAGATCCTTACCAGAGCCCTGCTACATCAGAACCAAGAGCTACACAAACCCCGTCTTTGTATAGATCTGCACAAATGACCCAACTGTTTCATCATCATGACAGAATATAGGACCAACACAGTGGGTAGAGAAAAGACTTGTGGCCCCAATGGGGACCATAGAGCATAGTCCTCAGGAAGAGGGGACGTAGAGGTGGGAAAGAGTAGACTTGGGCCCGATCAGCATCTGTGGGCTACGGAGCCACCCCTTGGCGCTTCAGCCCCCACTGTTGCTGGTAAATAAACAGTCAGGAGCCATAACTTGAGAAGGGAGTGAGCTTGCATTGCATTGCAGACCCCTAGAGGAGAAGAGTCTCAGTTACTCTCTCTGAAGTCCTGTATACCGTACCCCAAAGTCTGCATGTACCCACTGCACTCCTTAGTTCTGTCCCTGGTGCCCAGTGCACTCACAGTGTTCTGCTGGAGATTTCTGTCAAATTCTGTGTCTGGTTTAGGAGGGGGATGTAAGACAAGCTTGTTGCTGCCCAGAGTATCCAGGGCTACTAACTGCCAGGGCTAGAAGTGGGACCGCTTGTTTTTCATCCAGCTGCCCGCCTCGGCTCTGTCTGCTTCAATCAGAAGCGCATTTGCCAGTGAACAATATTAGGATTTTCATGGATTAGAGAATCAGGACTGACCTTGATGCATCCCTGACAAAGTGGCGTGTGGCTCTCTCTCTCTCTCTTTAGCCTGGCAGGTGGCAGATAGGCAGAGGCAGAATGGGCTTCTTGGAGGAGGTAGGAAGCTTATTTTTGGCTGACCCATGGAAAGGAATTGACCTCATGATCCTGTGAGCGCACCTTCTTCTTTGAAAATGTTCTTTAATGTTTCTGTGTTCCACTTTCCCGGGGAATGGAGTGGTGGCGGCCTTTCAGAGTGACGATGGACAGCCCAAGCAAGGCCGAACACTGAATGCAGCAGAACCAGGGCAGGAAAGGCCCAGGCCCGAACGCCTGCAGGGCTGGCAATAGCTGAACAAAAAGGCCGAGGCCGCCACTTGGCTGGTGGCACAGACGGTGTGGGGGAAGGGGCCTCGGGCCCAGCTTCTCATAACGGACATGGGAGAGAGGGCTCTGCTGGGATCCAAGGCTCGGGGACTCCATTGGCTTCCCTGCCCCAGGAGCCGGTCTGTTTAAAGGAGGACCTGGAGGGACTCGCAAAGTTAGAGTTGGGGGCCAGGTATGGGTCATGGGCCCAGTACCCTCCCTGGATTGGGCATTTTCACAGGCCTGATTCAGTAAGTCCCTTGGTCCTCAGTAGAGGGTCTGAGGTTTGTCCTGGGCTCTATTTCTACACTCATTACAGTATTGTTCCTGCTTGCAGAAAGGGTCGGGGGTGGGAGAGGATCATGTGCTCGCTTTATAGAAGGGGCTTGAGCACCTGTGGTGGTTTGATTAAGACTGACCCCCGCCCCCCAGGCTCAGATGTTTGAACGCTTAGTCACCAAGGAGTGACACTATTTAAAAGGATCAGGATGTGTGGCCTTTTTGGAGGAAGTGTGTCACTGGGAGTGGACTTTGAGGGTTCAAAAGCCCAAGCCAGCTGTCAGTGTCTCTCTCTCTCTTCCTGCTGCCTGTGGATCCAGATGTAGAACTCACAGCTCCTTTTCCAGCACCATGCCTGCCTGTGTGCTGCCATGCTTCCTGCCATGACATTATTGGAGTAAGTCTCTGAAACTGTAAGCCAGCCCCGCTTAAATGCTTTCTTTTATCAGGGTTGCCGTAGTTATGGTGTCTCTTCATAGCAATAGAACACTGAGTATCACAGCACCTGTAGGTTTGGCATCATGAGGAATCTTAGAGCCAGGCCCCCACAGGGACGACTGAATTTACTCGGTCAGAAGACAGGATGGACATAGGATTCTCTTCTTCCCATTCTGACGTCTACTCCTGGGCACCTAGTAAGTACCAGTGTTGGGCTCACCAAGGATACAGGCTCAGTCTTATCTCTTCTGCTGGGGAACATGGTCCTCTCCATGTCACAGATTAAAAACGAGGGAGGGTGGGCTGTGGTAATGCTCGGGGGTAGAGAGCTTGCCTGCTTGCAGGATGTCCTGGATTTCATTTCTAGCACCACAGGGGAAAAAAGGAGGGAAAAGAGGGTATGTGAAAGATGAGGAGAGGAGAGAGGAAGGATACAGAAGGGAAGGGCAAGGGGCCAGTCACAGATCCTGTCCAAGTCTCTACTATCTGATCTAGTAGCCTCGGGATTCTGCTATTTCCTCCATCACTCACTAAGTCAGCAAATACTGGCAGAATGCCTTCTTTGAATAAAGCAGGCATTTTGGACCCTGCTGACAAACACAGGTTGGCTACCAGCTTCTTTGTGGTCCCATCTCAGACCCTACTGTCCCAGATCTTGTTGGAGACCAGGAACACTGACTATGGCAATGCGTGAAGTCAGGGCCACCTATAAGCAGCTTAGAGTGAGTCACAGCACCGGACAGGGTGGCAGTATGAACTCCCACCAGGTGCCACACAGTGATGTTTCTGTTAACAATGATGGAGCTGAAAAATTCCTATGATCTAAATTTTTGCTCTGTCTTTTGACACACTGTACTTTCTGTCTCAGTCACTAGAATTGATCAAGTGGCCACTGAGCAGCTGCTAATCAATGCCTGCTGAGCATCTGTGGTTCAAGAGTTGGTGAGTAACCTTGAACTCGCCTTTCTACCTTTCACACATTTCATCTCCAGCACAGCAGAAGGAACAAGGACTGTGCACTTTCCAAGTTTTGTAAAGACATCCCAAAGACTTCAAAGGTACAGTGATTCCCGATGAAGAATATGCCAAAATAAACACTTAATAAAAGTGTTAAAATATTTATGAAGAAAAGGCTCCAATTTTGCTTCAGAGTTGATGAGGGTGTTCATCTGTTTCAGAGTCAGGCTCTTGAAAGCATGGTGACTGTTTATGGACAAATGGATCCCAAAAGTTACATCTGAGCAGGGAACATGTTCACAGAGCTGCTCCTAATGTTGTCTCCTTCCTGCTCTTTGTGTGAGTGTGTGGGTGAGTCAGTGTGCATGTGCATGTGCATTTGTGTGTGTGAGTGTGTGCATGTGCATTTGTGTGTGTGAGTGTGTGCATGTGCAGTGTGTATTTGTGTGTGTGTGTGCATGTGCAGTGTGCATTTGTGTAAGTGTGTGCATGTGCAGTGTGTATTTGTGTGTGTGAGTGTGTGCATGTGCAGTGTGCATTTGTGCATGGGGTGTGCATGTGCAGTGTGCATTTGTGTGTGTAAGTGTGTGCATGTGCATTTGTATGTGTGAGTGTGTGCATGTGCAGTGTGCATTTGTGCATGGGGTGTGCATGTGCAGTATACATTTGTGTGTGTGTGTGCATGTGAAGTGTGCATTTGTGTGTGTAAGTGTGTGCATGTGCAGTGTGCATTTGTGTATGTGGGTATGCATGTGCAGTGTGCATTTGTCCGGGGGCATGTCTGTACCCATGCAGAGGCCCAAGGATGTAAGATGTCTTCCCCTATCATTCTCCACCTTATTTCCCTGAGATGAAGTCTCACTAACCCAGAGCTCACTGTCTTTCAGTTAGGCTGCAAGGCCAGTGAGTCTCAGGGATGCATGCCCCTAGATCCACCTGTCACTGGCCCACCCCAGTGACAGGAGCGTACAGCCATACCTAGCTTTTTAATATGTGTGCTGGGAACTGAACTTAGGTCCTCAGGCCTACACAGCAAGCATTTTACTCACTGACATCTCCCCAGACCCTCATTCCTGCTGTTGATGAGGAAGGATTAAGAGATTGTTTCAAGACTACTGTCTCCTGTAACATGGATGATGCTCAGAACTTGTTAACAGTGGAAGCCAGAGCCACCATCTCAGGGGCATGAGTCCCTTGTGTGAAACTGAGAACAGACTAGTCTGTGATCACAACCAACTGCACACAGAGGTCTTAGATGGGAGGTGCAGCAGGATGGTTTCTGTAGCAACAGACATTTCCAAGTCTTGATCTCTTTTTAAGATAGGTCATACCAAGGATGAAGTACATTTAGTTGTACACTTTATGGCATAACTCATGTATTAATAATGACAATGAAGGTCAGGACCAGGAACTAACACTCTCTCTCTCTCTCTCTCTCTCTCTCTCTCTCTCTCTCTCTCTCTCTCTCACACACACACACACACACACACACACACACACACACACACACCACATATACAAATATACTACATACACACTACCACCACATTCCTCCTACAGCACTGTAGTAGGAAGTTTTCCTGTGTCCCACCCAGTCGGCAGCCGCTCAGACCCAAGTAAACACACAGAGACTTATATTAATTAAAACTGCTTAGGCCGGGCGGTGGTGGCACACGCCTTTAATCCCAGCACTCGGGAGGCAGAGCCAGGCGGATCTCTGTGAGTTCGAGGCCAGCCTGGGCTACAGAGTGAGTTCCAGGAAAGGCGCAAAGCTACACAGAGAAACCCTGTCTTGAAAAACAAAAAAAAACCAAAAAAACAAAAAAACTGCTTGGCCATTAGCTCAGGTCTACCACTGACTAGCTCTTACACTTAAACTCAGCCCATTTCTGTTCATCTATATGTCGCCACATGTTGCTTTACCTGTGTGCCATTATATGCTGCTCCCTGGACGGCAGGCTGGTGTCTCCTGGCTCAGCCTTCATCATCCCAGAATTCTCCTCTCTACTTGCCCCGCCTATACTTCCACCTGGCTACTGGCCAGTCAGTATTTTATTTATCAACCAATCAGAGCAACACATATTCACAGAATGCAGAAAGACATCCACAGCACAGCACCACTCACATACATTATATACCACACAATACTACATACACATATCTCATGCATACACAAACACCATATACCATACCACATATACACATACATCACATATCACACAGAGACGATATTTTCAGGCCAACCAAGCAGTTCTGCATACTGTTGTTCTCTGGCACATTCACAAGATGTGTTGGCTTTTCCAGGTTCTGGAAAGCCTGCCTCAAGAGGTGTGTTGACCCATCACATCCAAGAGGCTTAGGTGTGGCTCTCCTGTGCCCTGTGCTCCATGCTATACAGTGTGAGTTGGAAGGCTGCCATGGGGCCATTGCCCTCTCAGGTGTACAGGCCCCTCTGACTCTTGTCTTTCCAAATATAAAACCTCGGTGAGAAGTCTTAGAAGAGACTGGCAAGCTCGGCAAGCAGTGCACAGCGCCATCTGCCTGAGGACCCTGCTGGGATCCAGGGTCCCCTATCTTCATGTGCAGCAAACTCAGGCTCAAAGCAAGATTCCGTTGAGTTGACTGCCAGGAATGAGGAACACTGCGGGAACCATTGAATCTGGCTGTATCTGGGAGGCTGAAGGCACCCCAGTTAAAGCCTTCCACTCTACTGGCTGTGAGTCTGGAATCCAGCACCAGTCCACTGAGCATGGAATGACTCAGGGCCTCCCAAGTAAGCTCTCATTACTGGGAGCTCTGTGTGACTTTCAAAGCTCCTAGTGATAAGTCAGCCTAGGAAGTGCCCAAAAAGTGTTAAATAGTTCACTGCACCAATGTGAGTGCTAGAACAAGAGCACAGGACACTGTGGCCTTGTTGAAGGCTGGCTACAAAGGAGAAGTGATCTGTTGGAGACTAAAAGGCCCTCACCAAAAGACACTGCCACCTGAAACTGTTTTCAGAACCCATATTCCATCTCCCCGAAAAGGAGACGCAATGAATGGCAGCCATGGAAATGTTGGAGGTGACTGAAGATAATCTCATCCCAAAGTGGAATCCTGCAATAGGAGAGGCCTGGTTGGACAGTTCATTACTGTGGGAACTGGTGGAAATTGCTTTTGATTCTGTCTGACCCTATTAATTGAAGTTGGGTGTGATACATATGCCTGTGGTCCCAGCTCTTGGGAAGTGGAGGCAGGAGGATCAGGAATCAAGGTCATCCTCGGCAACATAATGAGTTTGAGTCATTCTCTGAGTTATTCTGTGTTAGACTCAAAGTCAGCAGAGCAGAGGGCTTTACCTGGGATGCCCTAAGAACCCCAGAGAGAGCCAGCTCCAGTGGCTGCTACAGTTCAAGGCCAGCCTGAGGTACTTGAGACCCTGTCTCAAAGCAAACAGTCAAACAGACAGACAGACAACCATTTGTTTTGTTCAAATGTATTTAAAACATTCACAGGAAAGTACTCAGCCTCTTTGCTAGGTTGTCTTTTTTTTTCTTTTAAGATTTATTTTGTTCTCAATTATGTGTGTGTGCACATGCACCCGCACGTGCACGCACATGCACTCGTGCATGTGCACATGAGTGCTTGTGTCAGAGAACACTAGAGGTGTTGAATCTCCCAGTCACTGGAATCTAGTAACCAAACTCAGGTTCTCTGCCAGATCAGTACACAATATTACCCACTGTGGTGCTTTGAATGTAACTCTTGTGGACTGAGGCATTTGAACGCTTGGCCATAGGGATGTGGCCTTGTTGGAGGAAGTGTGTCACTGTGGAAGCAGGCTTTAAGGTCTGATATACGTTCAAGCCTGGTGGAACAGATTCTTGCTATCTTCGAATCAAGATGTAGGACTCTCAACCTCTTCTCCAGCACCATGTCTGCCTGCACACTGCCATGTTCTGCCATGTTGGACTAAACCTCTGAAACTGTAAACTACCCCCAATTAAATGTTTTCTTTTATAAGAATTGTCGTAACATGGTGTCTCTTCACAATAATAGAAACAAGACAGCACTGAACCCTCTCTCCAGCCCCCTGCCTGAGTGTCTTGAGGAAGCTGCACAGAGAAGCAGTTCGATAAAACTCTGAAACCCTAGACGTTGCTAGAATAAGCATTGTTTGATGATGGTGGGGACTACTGGGAGAGGACGGACGGCACGGGACAGGGAGAGAGCAGCCTCATTCTGCAGCAACCGCTTGATGGGGAGGGTGACGTATCTGGAGCACCATCTGTGCACTCAACAGCAAGTGCCGAGATGAACCCTGGAGGTGGCCCGCAGATCACCATATGTGTCCCTTCAGAGCTGGCCCAGCCCCCAGGAACACCGCGATGCAACGGGAAGGCAGAGGAACTGATCAAAGAGGCTGGATTCCTACCTTCCCTCCAGCTCTGGGAGGCGGTCAGTGACTCAGAAGGTGAGAGATTCACTGCCCCTACCTCACCAGCTGTGGTTGAACTTCCAGAGGCTGCAAGAGGCCAGGACTAAAGAGTTAGGCAAAGCAGAATCCTGGAAAGGATGGTAATGAAAATCCCTATTTTTCCTGACTGTCATTCCTCTTAGATATCTGGACCCCCGGCCAATAGTGGCATCCACACCAATATGGCTTCAGAGCTGCAGGCCTGGGTTGCATGGACCCTATACATTCTTAAACAGCTCTAGGGACACGAGCTCCAGGGCCTTGGAATAGCCACCCAGATAGCAGATGCTTTATATTCTGAAGCTCCAGGCCACACCAGGGAGTTTATGCTAACAATGTGTGTTTTTGTGGTATCTTAGGCCGTGCCATCCAAGTTGGATCTTTGAGGAGACTGGAGACTGAAGGGCTGGGACCAATCACATAGGCACTCTTAAATGGGCAGTGGGTGAAGAAGCCCTGTTGGGCTGTGCTCCATGGGGTACCATCCACACAACCCGCAGGCTGGCAGCAGGACTGATCTGCATGTCACCCCCCTCCCCATACACACCCACACAACTTCCTCTGTGCTGGTCTTGACCCATTTCCTTAAACCTGAGTGTAGCAGCTCGCTGGCAAATGGTTCACGGACAGGCGGCCTCTAACTGGAGGGTGGTCTCAAGGTCCCCTGTCCTCTTCCTTCCTGCTCCCAACAGCCTGGCTGCAAAGTGCACATCTGTGTTCCCTTTCCCTGAGGTCCAACCTGGCTCTACTGGCCTCTGACTCCTGGAAACTCAGGAATAAACCTCTCCCAGGCAGGGTCTGTCTTTACCAAGTCTCCAGAGTGGCCACAGTCATTGCTGCCCCTGCAGTCAGTAAAGAGGTACAGGACCTCACCTCGCCCAGGCATACTCTCATGAGACCCGGTTGGTGCTGCCCACTGTGTCTGTCTGTGGGCATTGGCTTTTATGATTCTCTGCCAAACAGAAGCTCCTGACCTTACCTGAAAAGCAGTCTTGCCTGACCACTAGCTGCTGGCTGATGCCCACGGTACTGTCTCCTCCCAGGGGCTGAACTCTCTCACATTCCCATGTGCCCTGGCTAGGCTCATACATCTAAGTCGGGCCTCCCGGTCCAGGCTCCCTGTCTACTGACTCAGCTGCAGGTTACTGACTGGTTGGTACCAGCTCTGGGTCCTCCTCGCAGCCACTGTCTTAGGGAGGTGAGAACAAACTTCAAGAAGCTTTCTACCCTCTGCCTCTCAAAGGAGAGGGAACCCACTGCATTTGCAGGAGACTCCAAGCTGCTGACCTGTAGGCAGAGGGTGAATGTCATGTCCAGCTTCCAAAGGACACTTGCTCAGCTGTTTCTACTCCTCCCACAACTGGCCACTCACCTCCCAGGGCCCAGAGTATGTGCTGACTCTTTAGACCGTCTCTCAACTGTACCCCAGTTCCGCAGGCTCCTTTGGTCTGTGTTTTATAAAACAAAACACATGTCTTTCTCTGCCTGTAGCTCTGTGTGTGATAACTGGAGCCTCAGCTGTGCGCACAGACTGTGAGCTCACGTGTGGCACACTTGTGAGTGCTCACACTGAGTCCTGGGACCCAGCCCTGCACCTGACACACTGTAGGGGAGTCAACCACAAGTGTCCTCTCTTTCTCCTCTCCTCCTCTCTTCCCTGCCTTGCTGTGGGATATTCTGTATGGCAAATGTGTTGCTCTGATTGGTCAATAAATAAAACACTGATTGGCCAGTGGCTAGGCAGGAAGTATAGGCGGGACTAACAGAGAGGAGAAAAGGAAGAACAGGAAGGCGGAAGGAGTCACTGCCAGCCGCTGCCAGGACAAGCAGCATGTGAAGATGCCGGTAAGCCATGAGCCATGTGGCAAGGTATAGATTTATGGAAATGGATTGATTTAAGATATAAGAACAGTTAGCAAGAAGCCTGCCACGGCCATACAGTTTGTAAGCAATATAAGTCTCTGTGTTTACTTGGTTGGGTCTGAGTGGCTGTGGGACTGGCGGGTGGCAAAGATTTGTCCTGACTGTGGGCCAGGCAGGAAAACTCTAGCTACACTGCCTTCTCTCACTCTTCTCCCCCCCCCCCGTTGTCTCCTCTTTTCTTCCCGTCTCTCTTCTCTCTCTCCCCCTCCTTCTTCTCTTTTTCGCCTTTCTATCTCCTCTCTCTTTTCCTTTTTCTCTCTTTTCTCTCTAAAATATTTTGGTGGGCTTTTGTTTTTACTAGATTTTTTTTTTAAAGACTGGCTGGCCTGGAACTTATGATCCAAATGGCCTCAGCTTCCTAAATGCTGGAACTGCTGGACTTACCAGTGTGTACCACAACATCCACCTTAAAACTCATTCACTGAGTAAAGTGTCAGGTCTATGGACCACATCAGAACCACTTTGTATTTGCTAAAATTGCCATGTTTTCTTCCATGTGAGCATATTCTGTCTTCGTGTTCTCTCGCCTTCTGATTTGGTCACCTGCTCAAACTTAGAAAGAAAATAGTGAAGCAATTAACTGCCGAGGCAGCCACCTTTCGCAGGACCATTACAGACCTGGGTCTCGTGGGGTACAGGATGAGCAAAGGGTGGAGGACAACGCACAAAACAACATAGAGTATATTAAAAGCCTGGAATTGCCTCCGTGGGTCCTGCTGTGTGTTATAGGCTCCGCCCTGCTTCTTTCCCCGAAGAGCATATCCTACATAGGTTCTTGTCAGCATGTTTAGCCTGGTGCTTTTCTTAAACAGCCAGGCAGGATTGGGTTCCATCACTGATTCAGCTGTTTGTCTTTTCCTAGAGATGTTGACTGTCTCCCATCAGACCATACTTTGTGCCACCTCTGCCAGCAAGAAGCCACCAGCTGCAGCCCCTTGACTGACCCCCAGATGCAAGCAAGGATAAGCCTGCTTCCTTTATAAGTCACCCAGGCTGAACTGAGTGCCACAGTGACCCCTGGTCCCTGGTCTTCCTGTTTCATGGAAGCCAACAGGCATTCAGCATCTACCTCCAGCCCAAAACCTTCCACGGCTTCCCATGGCCCTTAAAACAAAATTCAGCTTCTCCCCATAGTTCCTACAGTCCTGTAGAGCTGGGCCCCATCTCGAGCCACTCCCAACCATAACCCCGATACTCTGACTACTTCAGGAATGTGCATCACTTCCTCTCACACCAGCTCACACTCCTTCAGGACCCTGCACAGATGCTGGCTGTCCCCTCAGACTCCACCAGTCCTCTTGGTTTCCTTTATCACTGCTGCTGTGACTTATAACTCTCCCTGCATCTTGTTATTAGGAAAAATCTCCTGTCCTGTAAAATTTGCATTGAATAAGTTATTATACAAAGTTCTTAATGATTTTCTCTTTATCAGTTTAATTCTCAGCTCCTGAGTACAAGGGAGAAGGGAAAAGAATTTTGAATTCAAGGGTCAATCACAGGTGTCCACACAGAAGTGGGAAGAAGGAGCATGTGTGCTCTGCTTTTGATCCTGAATCTCAAGGAAGAGCAGCCCCAAAACTCAGGTACACCTACCTGTGTTTTCTGATCTTTAAGGCCATAAAGAAAAAAGTGCTTCGAACTATGGTAGCAGGAGGAGCCTGCTCATGTCAGGAGACCAAGTAGGCAGTGCCTTTGGAAGAGTTTCCATTGTCTGCTGGTGACCTTGGGTGTGACCAGCTGCTTCAAGTTCCTGTCTTGACTTCCCTGCTGTGATGGATGGTAACCAGGAATAATAAACTGACGTAGACCAGCAGGTTGTTCTTCAGTGACAGGGTCCTGAGGCAGGGGGATCAACCGGGGATGAGAAAATGAAGAAGATAAGAAAGTTAGGACCAGGAGGTCTCACACAAGCTGATGGCTTATATCAAGCAAGTTTAGTAAGTACAGCATCTTATACAGTTTGCAGGGAGGGGCGGGTGGAGTGGGACAGAATCAACCAGAAACTATCATAAAATGGGACAGCATCAGCAGGAAGTTAATCGTGCAATGTTGCACAAAGGGAACACAGGACATCTCAAATATGTCACAGATCAAGTGCTTAGCCTTGGGGTTGATAACCACAGACCTTCAAGTGGGGGAAAAGTTAAGTTTTCAGGATCTAAAACTGAAGGTCCTCCAAGGCCCTGGCCTTGCCAAGCATGTTCCTGAAAAACAAGAAACTATGTTCCCTCTCCATATATATGGGCCTCAGGGGAAAGCACCTGGCCCTCAGAGATAAGCCAATCGACTTTTTGCTTTAAAGTTGCATGAGTCAGGGTATTCTATCAGAGTAACAGAAACAAAACCAGATACTTGGTGTGCTGAGAGCTCTGTGTAGATGCCAGTGACTATCACATGCCCTCTTTATGGCAACCAGGTCCTCAGCCAGAGACATAAAAACCCAGGGCCACTCAGCTTGGTCCTTGGGTTTTCTGGCTCCTGAAGGCCCATTCTCGATGTCTACACTGAGACCCTGATACGTTGGAAGAGGACAGAGGTCAGTTTGAGAAGCCACCGCCTAAAAATCACCCGACTCTAGACTTTGTCTTTGCCAAGGATGCTGACAACCATCTTTCACATCTAAGTTCATTCCAAGCCAGGGCTGTATGCTGAGCCTGAAACAGTTGCATACAAAGTCCTAGACACCTTCCCAGCCAATAAATCAATACCATTTTGGTATTGATTTAAACCAGTGACCACTTCACTTAATTGTAAACAGGACCTAATACATATTTTATTATCCAGTTTGTACATAGGTCACAAGGACTTGTCAGATCCTTTATGAGTTTTCCAGACCTACCCATCCAGCAACCCCATCCAAGTAAGAGAGAACCTTGTAAGTTTCTGGGTCTTAGAATCAGCCAGTTCTCACTTCTGACACAACTGTGGGGTCTCTGCACAACCCTCCCACCTTCTCCTTAATGGAGAGTCTTTGTAAGGATTCCACAGGGGTCAGAAACTCACCCCCCACCCTCCTCTTGTCATAAGTAGGGGAGATAAGAAGGATTATCAGCTCAGGATTCTCATGGGCCCACTTCTCTACAGCCTTACAAAGTGGCAGGCTAGGTGGAGGGTATGTCGTTCCTTACCTGTGCCGGTCAAATCATTGCATTATGTTTGTTTGTTTGTTTGTTTGTTTATTTGTTAATGGTGGGTTGTATAGCACAAATAGCAAAACCTACAGTGACTTGGACGCTTGCCACTCAAAGAGCTACAGGCCGTTTCATCAGCTCCACCAAAACTGTCAGGAGTTCAGAATTTCACTCCCTTGTAGACTTACTAGGTCTTAAACCATGCACTCACAAGACCTCAGATTGCTGTCAGTTTTAACTATCAGCTTGACACATCCTAGAATTACCCAGGAAGAGGGTCTCAATGGAGGAATTATCTAGATTGTGTTGGCCTACAGGCATGTCTGTGAGAGACTGTCTTGATTGTTAACTGAGACAAGAAGACCATGAATGTGGAAGGCAGTTTCTTAGCTGGGCTCTAACCTGTATAAGAATGAAGAAAGCTAGCTGTGCATACGCAGCAAGTCAGCAAGTGAGGATAGAATTGTTCGTCTCTGCTCTTGACTGTGGACACGATGTGACTAGTTGCTAGGGTTCCTCCCTTGACCTCCCCTCAGTGACAGGTGGCATACTCTCCCAAGCTGCTTTTGCTCAGGGTGTTTTAACCCAACAACAGAAATGAAATGAGAGCACCGCTTGATGTCCCCTGGCCTCTGCTTTGAGGAGAGCCACACTGGGTGAGATGTCATTTGGCACAGGCTTTCTCAGAAGCCATCTGCCGAGGCCAGCGCTGCACCTACAAGGCCGAGAAGCCAAAAGGAAAAGCAGCAAGGGGCCGAGAAGTGGAAAGCATTACATCTTCCTCAGAGTGAGGGAAAGTGCTAAGACCCTCCAAGGAGAGAAGGCCCAATGAATGGGCTCCCAGGCCTGGGTTGGGGACCCAAAGAGTGTTTGACAGGCAGAAGGCA
This sequence comes from Peromyscus maniculatus bairdii, assembly GCF_049852395.1. Classification (NCBI taxonomy): domain Eukaryota; kingdom Metazoa; phylum Chordata; class Mammalia; order Rodentia; family Cricetidae; genus Peromyscus; species Peromyscus maniculatus. The sequence goes on from NC_134856.1 coordinate 59,158,163, forward strand.
GACAAACTGATAATATAAGCCTTCCCGCACAAGGCTGAAAATGCCTGGCTTCCAGTCAACTCGGCCCCCACAACAGCACCATCTGCTCCAGCCACTTTGGAAAGAGAGATTTCACCCTAGGCTGGGGGTGGCTCAGTGGCAGAGCACACTTCGTACAAGTGAGGCTGGGGGTTCAGTCCTCAGTGCCCCAAATAAATATATAAATAAATAACAAATGTTGATCCTTTGTGGAAGGCAACTAACAGTATTCAGAACCTTGAATTGTCTTTTTTACAAGAGATACTTTAAGTTATTTTATTTTATGGGTATGGGTGTTCTGCCCACATGTATGTCTGTGCTCCATGTGCATGCCTGGTGCCCACTGAGGCCAGAAGAGGGTATTGGATACCCAGAGCTGGAGTTACAGATGGCTGTGAGATACCATGTGGGTGCTGGAAATAGAACTTGGGTTTTCTGGAAGAGCAGCCAGTGCTCTTAACTGATGAACCATCCCTCCAGCCCTGTCCCACATAGGAATATATATATATATATAATCTCAGCACCTGGGAGACTGAAGCAGGGGGATGACCATGAGTTCAAGGCTAGTTTGAGCCACAGAGTAAGACTATCTTTAAAACAAACAAACAAAACCATCAAAACAAAAACAAGGAGGCAAAAATTGGGGGAATGTAGCAGGCAGGATGGTTCAGTGGGTAAGGGTGTTTGCTTCCAAGACTCCTAACCTGAGTTTGATTTCTGGAACCCACACAGTAGAAAGAGAGAACTGACTCATGTAGTGTTTTCTCTGACCTCTACATGTACTCCATGGCGTGAGCTCTCTCACACACTTACTCAAGCACACATCATGCTTGCATTCACACAGATACAAAATTCAGAACATTTATTTCTTTTTATTTTATGTATATGGGTGTTTTGCCTGCCTGGGTATCTGTGTACCATATGTGGCAGTGCTCTTGAAGGCCAGAAGAGGGCACTGAATTACCCTGGCACTAGAGTTACAGATGGTTGTGAGCTGCCCTGAGGGTGCTGGGAATCAAACATCTTCTGGAAGAGCAGCCAGTGCTCCTAACTACTGAGCCATCTCTCCAGGCCCTAAATAAACATTTTTAAATGGAGGAAGGTATGGCTTTCCCAGTAATTAGTGCTGGCCCACCTAGGTGGTTTGAATGAAAATGGACCTCATAGGCTCATAGGGAGTGACACTATTAGGAGATGTGGTCTTGTTGGAGGAAGTGTGTTACTGGGGGTGAGCTTTGAGGTCTCTCTCTCTCTCTCTCTCTCTCTCTCTCTCTCTCTCTCTCTCTCTTCTTGCTACCTACCAATTCAGATATAGAACTCTCTGTAGCTGGAGAATTTCTCTCCAGCTCCCACCAAGTCCCACCAGTCCCAGAGCCCAATTATAAAATAAACACACTGACTCTTATATTATTTAAATTGCTCGGCCATTAGCTCAGGCCTACCATTGTCTAGCTCTTACTCTTATACTCAGCCCATTTCTGTTAATCTAAATGTTGCCACGTGTTCCGTAGCTTTACCTGTTGCCTCTACATGATGCTCCCTGAACAGCAGCTGGTGTCTCCTCTCCTCTGCCTTCCTCTCCTTTTCCTCTCCCCTCTCTGCTAGTCCCACCTATACTTCCTGCCTGGCTACTGGTCAATCAGTGTTTTATTTATACAGAGAGATATCCACAGCAACTCTCAGCTCCTTCTCCAGCACCATGTCTGCCTGTGTGCCACCATGCTTTGGGCCATGATGACAATAGAATAAACCTCTGAACCTGTAAGCCAGCTCCCAATTAAATGTTTTCCTTTATCATATAGTATTATATTATATTATAAGAGTTGCTGTGGCCATGGTGTCTCTTCATAGCAATGGGAACCCTAAGACACCTATCCTATATCTGCATGGTGAAATAAATAAACAAACAAACAAAGCTGTGTGTAAAAATCAAGCTCATGTAGAGTATAAATTTGAGAAGCAAAACAAGGCTTCCACATGATAATACAAGAATTTAAAGACAGTAGTTAAGTGAGGGTGTATTAAGTGCCAATCATAAAGAGAAAGATTGACAGCCCCATCACATTAAAATAAGCTTCTTTTGATGGAAGAAGATAATAAAAAGAATGGAAGACATAAGACACAAAGTAGAGAAAATTTTGTGGTATTCATATTTGGTAAATATCTTAGGTACAGGATACACACACACACACACACACACACACACACACACCAAATTCTAGTATATAGAAAGAAAAGCTCAAAGAACTCAATTTTTAAAAATGAACAAAAGACTTAAGACTTAAATAAGGTAGCCTCTGAGACAGCTCAGTGGGAAATGTGACTGTTTTGGGAGCGGAGGAACCTGCATTGAGATTCTCATCACATACTTTAAAAGCTGGATATGGCATCCTGAGTCTGTAATTCCAGACAGTGGGGACAGGAATATCCCGGGGGCTCACTGACTAGCCAGTCTACCAAACACAACACAGCACCGCATCACTGTTTCCTTTCTTTGGTGATTGTGGGACAGACAGGGAGTCACTATGCTGCCCAGCAGAGCAAGATAGGGTCACACTGCACACTGCTAATCCAGAAAAAGAACCAAAGTCAAGATTCAAAGGACACTTTCTATCAGAACATGGCATCACTTTCACACCATTCTAAAGTTGGGAAACAGGAAGTCAGACTTGGTAAATGAAGGTTCCTTCTTGCAGAAATTCCACCCTGCTTTTTGGGAAAGACATGAGTACATCAGCCTGAAGGGAACACAGTGATGACTTCCAGGAAGCTGGCCATTTTCTGCTGTCCCCTGAATCAACAGGTATGTGTGATCTCCTGCACATCTTCACTTTCTGATTCTCTTCTGAGCTAGGCTATTTTTTTTCTCTACCTGTGTCTCTTCAATAAATGAGTTTATTAAAAACACAGCTTTCTGAGGCTGGAGAGATGGCTCAGTGGTTAAGGTCAGTTGCTGCTCTTGCAGAGCCCAAGTTTGTGTCCTGGCACCTGCTCCAGGTGGTTCATAACCACCTATAAACTCCAGTTTCAGGGCACCCAATACCTTCTGGCCTTTTGCAGTACCATAAACATGGTACATCTAAACTCACACAGGCACATACATATGCACATAAATTAAAAAAATAAATCTCTAAGAAATACAACCTGATAAATAACTCATGAGAAAGTGCTCAACCTCACTAGTAACCAGTGATATTGAAACAATCAGATACCATCTAACACCTGGTTGTATGGCAACAATATTTAGCATTGTCATTTGGTGGAAAAAGTGTGGGAAATGAGCACTTTGACATATCAGTTCTGACGTATTGGAAGTGATCATGTATTGGTTCAAGTCTTTTAGAGCGTTATTTGGAAGCTACTACTAAGGAAATAATTACACTCATCTGCATAGACTTAGCTATTTGCATATTCATCCAGGGGTGTTTTTGACAATGAGGTGTCTGAAAAAATTAAATGATACAAAATTAGGTTTGGATACATAAATAAGGTATAGTCTTATAAATCATATAATCACACTAAAATGAGAAAAATGTGTAGTGTAATTGTTAAAGAGATGCTTGTGATCAACTAAAGAAAAAAAAGACCATTCATAAAGTACAATCTAGGGGCTGAGGATGTGGCCCAGATGTTAAAACTCTTGACTTAAAAGGCAAGGGCTGCCAGGCGGTGGTGGCGCACGCCTCTAATCCCAGCACTTGGGAGGCAGAGCCAGGTGGATCTCTGTGAGTTCGAGGCCAGCCTGCACTACCAAGTGAGTTCCAGGAAAAGGCGCAAGGCGCAAAGCTACACAGAGAAACCCTGTCTCTAAATAAATAAATAAATAAATAAATAAATAAATAAATAAATAAATAAATAAATAAATAAAAGGGCCAGAGTTTGGATCTCCAGAGCTCACATGGATGCTAGGTACCCATGGCAACCTGCCTGTAATTCCAGCCTCCGAAGGGGAAGACAGGGAATCCTTGGAGAAAGCTGGCTGGGGAGACTAACTGTATCAGTGAGCTCTGGGTCTGCCTGAGAGATCCTCCCTCAGAAAGAACAAGGTGGGAGAGTGATTAAGAAAGATTCCTAATATCAGCCTCTGACCCCCACATTCACACCTGTGAACACACACACAAAGAAAGTACAATATAGTTTAATCTCCTCTTACAAAGGAGACAGCCCTACATCATGTCAGTATACATACATGCCCCGTATTGCAGGCAGATGGACGGCAGCACACACAACGACAGAGATACAGATACACAGGGAGGCAGGGCTACAGGGAAGCATCAATAGTTTCACAGCCGGGTAGCCAGACACAGACAGCTTTCAATCTCTACTCTGAGGTCCTAATTTCCTCTCCAGTCAATGTGCCTCTCATTTACTTAAAAGTTATCAAAGGAGGCACTTGACCAGCAAGAAGCCATAGCAGCTTCATGTCAGGTCAGGTTTTGCTGCAGGATGGGGTGAGGGGTATAGAAACCTGACTCAAAGCTCCAGGGATCTGGCAGTTTCACTGGGCATTGTGTACCTCCACATATCTGCTCTGGAGCTCTCTTGTTTTCCTGTGATGTCAGGAGGTCTATAATATATGGCCCCTAAATGTTATTTTTTTATTTCCTGTTTTCAATTCAGTTTCTGTATTCAAGTGACTCCCAGACATATGAGAACCCAGCTTGGCTGCTTCCCATCAGCTTCTCTTGTAGAGAACGTGTGCCTGTATGCTAGGTTCTACTCTAAGTGGCATCTGCCAGACTGCAGCCAGACTTGCCTCCTGCTGCCCCTCAGGCTCACCCTGCTTGCTCTGCATGTCCTATTAACAGAATATCAGCACTCAGGACCTAAGGTTCCAGCTAGCCCCAGCCCCACCTGCCTGCATGACCATGAAACCACTTCCTCCTGGCGTTCAGTGGCAATCCCACCGACTCTTTCCACCTGTAAGGAAGCACCTGTGATTTTTTTGGGAGGAGAGGGTGGGTGAGAACAGGGTTCCATTATGTAGCCCTGGCTGTCCTGGAACTCATTATGTAGACCAGACTGGCTTGAACTCACAAAGATCCATCTGCCTCTGCCTCCCAAGTGCTGGGATTAAAGGCGTGCACCATACATAATGTCTGGCCACTCTAAATCATTTTTGAACAATTCATTGTGAGTCTGTAATAGCATGGCTATTATCATGTGTGTATGTCTCTATGTCTCTTTGTGTGTGTGTGTGTGTGTGTGTGTGTGTGTGTGTTCGTGTGTAAGTGTCTGAAGAGGCCAGAAGATGGCATCAGTTTCACTGGAGCCAGAGTTACAGGTGGTTGTGAGCCACCTAGTATGAGTGCTGGGACTTGAACTCTGCAAGAGCAGCAGATAGTCTGCAACACCGAACCATCTCTCCAGCACACCGCCCCGCGACCCTTCTGGCAGTGCTGTGGGTGGAACATAGAGTCTTAGAAGTACTAGCCACGTGCTTTACTATTGTTCCGTGCCCCCAGTCCCTCACTGGCGGATTCTAGGCCTGTGCTATCCTATGCTCCCTGCCTCCAGCATCCTTGACAGCTTTTTATAATAGAACTCCTGTGCTCTTGTAGATTTAATTAGTAATAAAATTGTCCACTAAGATTATTTTGTTTCAACGTTTTAGAGCTCATTACAACTCCTGAGCCTTGAAATTAAGGCAAGGCAATAAAGGCATTGTCCCCAGAGCTGTTACAGCTTCCTGGATGGATAAACAGGTTCATGGCCCAGGTGCCTCCCTTCTACTGAAGACCTCAAGACCTCACTGTCCCTCAGGCACAGGGTTGCATAATAGGGCTTTTCATTCTGAAACCACCCACTAGTCATTTAAATATTGTGCCAATTATACAATTTGCCTATGTAATGAAGTTATTTATAACTTGCCTTTCACCCAAGGGCAAGCAGATGATTTAAAAACTTCGGTTACCCAGAACCGCAGGAGTTTTAGCTTGACCCATGGAGACTGGCTAATGCTGCAGGCTAGGGAGTCTGCAAGTGAAGAGACAAGAGAGCACTTCCCTCTCACTACCCTCCACTGTCCTAAGCACTCTCAAGATCACACTAAATACATCTTAACGGTCTCCTGATCTATGTGACCTTAGGACCTTCAGAAATGCCAGAATGTGACCTCTCAAACACTTGTAATGAATGGACCCTGGAGAGATGGCTCAACAGTTAAGATAGACTGCTCTTCCCGAAAACCCGGATTGGGTTCCTAACACTCACATTGGGAGGCTCACAGTCACTTGCAGCTCCAGCTTCCAGGGATATGATGCCCTCTTCTGGCCTCCACAGGCACCTGCACATACATGGTATGTACTCACACAGACACAGATACACACACACAAGTAAAAATTTTTTAAATTTTTAAAAAATCTTCAATTGCACATAATGGAGGGCATTTCTTTGAGCTGATGATGGATGAGATGGTGAATTAGTCTGCTTTGCATTACCGTAACATAAGACCTGAAGCTGGAGATATTAAAATAAAGAAAAAGGAAGAAATTGTTTAGCTCATAATATGGAGGCTAAATTCAGTCTTAGAAAAAATAATATGGCTGCTATCTAATGTTCCAGATTGGGAAGCCCCATCTGTTCCGCCTCTGGTGAGGGTCCCTTGACAGGGTCACAACTGAGGTGTCGTGGTAGGAGCTGTTTCTGGAAGAGAGATCACATGCGAAGACAAGAGGTCAGAGAGATTCAGGAGCCGGTCTCTCTCCTTCCTGACAGCCTGCTCATTTTGCAACACCAGCATGAGTCCCTCTGAGAATAATGTCCCCTGTCACTTAATCTCTTCATTGGCTAGGTTCTGCCTCTTAATGGTTCCTACCACCTCCATATGTTTTGAGTTAGATGTTCCTCTGTGGGAAATAAACCACATCCTACCCACAGCAGTTAAAAAGAAGCTAAAAGACTTTTGAATGTATTTATTTCAAACTTCTCAATGATTTAAAAAAATCAACTTATGCTAGTAGATTTTTTTTTTTGTACGGTGGGAGTTTGAATGAGAATGGCCTCCCCTGGACTCATATATTTGAATACTTGGTCCCCTGTTGGTGGAACTGTTTGAGAAGATTAGGAGGTGTGGCTTTGTTGGAGTAGGTGTGTTACTGGGCATGGGCTTTAAGATTTTGAAAGCCCACACCATTGTCTCTTTCCCAGTTAGCTCTTTTTTTTTTTTTCTGCTTCCTGCTTATAGATTAGATGGGACCTCTCAGCTACTGCTCCAGCACCATGCCTATCTGGCTATTGCCATGCTTGTTAGCATTCAGGCATCTAGACTGGCCTGCTCTTGGAGACCTAGTAGGACACATTAGCAGCAGCAGCCAATATGTGACTGTAGCTGCTGCAGCCACTAAGTAGAGCACTCTCCCTGTGCACATGCACTATATCCTCTTATAAAAGGCAAGCTCTTCTCACCCATCTCTCTCTCTCTCTCTTTCCTTCTGCTCTAGCTTAGAGGCCTCCTCTGCACCTCCCCGCAGTAAACCTCCCATGTGAGCTCTGTTATGAGGTGTGGCTTTGTGGTGCCCCTTGGCTCCAACCTGCTGCTAAACTATTACAATGCTCCTCGCCATGATGGTCATGGAGTCTTAACTCTGTAGAACCACAGGCTCCCAAATTAAATGCTTTCTTTTATAAGTTGTGTTGGTCTTGGTGTCTCTGCACAGCAATAGAAAAGTAACTAAGACAAGCACTCTTTCCAAATCTCTCCAAGAAATTACTAATTTACATGATTCATAATTTTAGTTTGTTTTGATGCAGGGTCTCATATAGCCCAGGGTAGATTCACACTCACCATGTAGCCTAGAATGACTTTGAACTGCTGATCCTCCTGCCTCTGCTTCCTTAGGGCTGGGATTACAGATGTATGGCTCCACACCCAGATGATGGAGTTAATTTTGGAAATTTATATATAGGCTTCTCTGTACCCTAATACATCCCATGCTTCTCAAGTGCAGCATTGTAGGCTTCTATACATCCATGCTTCGAAGACATTGATCATTCCACACTGTAATTTGGAGGAAAATGGCAAGTGGAGATAAGAGTTGTAATAGACAGTCCCAGATTGCCAGGGACTCCTAGGGCTTCTGAGTTTAAAATCTAAGATGAATTATCCTCTCTTAGAAAATGGAGGGCAGGAAATGGGAATGTATATAAACAGAAACCTAAACCGCTAAAAACTTTTTATTAAAGATGTTGAATGTTACCAAAAGGTACTGAATACTGTTAAATGCAACATCTACAGGTCAACTGAAGAATCTAGGAGAGTGGCCCGGATGTAGACAGTCTAACCCACAATGCATCATGATCTGCCACCATTCACCTGTGGTTTCTGGTGTGCCCAGCCCACTTCCCAGGACCAAGTACAAGAATAAAGGATATTCCTGGCACCCTGACCATTCAAAGAGTCACAAAGATTTTAGGAGTATTGTTCCAGGAACTAGCGACAAAGACCAAAATATCTGTTTCTTATTATGAATCACAATATCACACTTTTTAAAAGCCCAGATGGGGTTTTAAATGCGTTATTTTTTTTTCTCTTAGCTCATCTGAAGGTATTATGTTGTCACTTAACTTCTATTGTTGCCACTGAGAAATTTGTCTTCCGTGCTGGGGAGCAAACACCAGGACTTGTTGTGTTAGGCAAGTCCTGAGGAATGTGCCCTTCGACCCTGCTGAGACTTGTTGACAAACGTGCCCCTTTGAAGCCCTAGCGCTTTTCTCTTTCGTTCTTTTGAGGTCTTTGTGGCTCTGTATTTAGGTCTATCTGGGGACTTGGCATTTGTAGATTTGCGTCTTGAAAGTTCTGACATGCCAGCCATTGTCTCATCAATTGTGTCCCTGCCTCTCTTCTCTCCTAAAAGTCTTGTTTAACCCATGTCACACTTCCTTTCTTTGGGGGAACCTGAGGGGGACTGGGTACTGAACCTGAAGTCTCACCCATGCCAAGCATGCCCTCTTCCACCCAACCATGCCCTTTGCTTCCATGTTAGAGGCTCTCACTACGCTGTCCTCACTTCATAACGTTGCTTTCAAGGCTCTACTTTCCTCTTTCTGTGTGAGACTTTATAGAAGAGCTATATTCTGCTTCATCAATTTTCTCTTCAGCCATGTTTAAAACAGGCCATGAAACCAGCCGTACCATTTTTTGAGATTCATTACATTTATTTTTACATGTTCAACTTCATTCTTTTTCAGATCTCTTTGGTCATTAAAGTTTTTCAACTTTTTAACATAAAACATTTTAACTCTGTGTCTAATTCCAGCATCAAAGACCCTCTCAAGACCTTCTCTGTTGTTTGCTGTTTCTCTTATCGCTCTCTCATGATATCAAAAATGTTTCCAGTAACTTATATTGTATCATCCTGTGAGCTAGTTATTTGCCTAAGAAGTTTTATTGGAGGAAATTAATGTCTAGAGTCAAGGCAGATTCTTTCCTAAGGATCTACCTTTACTTTTGCCTGGGGGGGTGGGGGATGCGAAGCTGGCATCATTAGTCTAGTCAAGTGTCATTAAAATTACCCTTGTAATTTTACCCATTCACCCTTGTTTCACCCATCTGTGAGTCTGTATATAAGGACTGGCCTGTGGTTCCAGCTTGATGTGGGTGGATTTGCTTTTTGTTGCATGCTGAGGAGCTGTGCTATTTTTCCTGCAGTACTGTGGAGTGGTGGTGAGCACTGGGGGTATCTCCAGGCCACGTTTGTTCTGGGGCAGGTTCCCTAGCACGCCTAGTCTTCCAGCACACTTTCTTTGACTGCCCCATGCCTTATCTCTCAGGACATCCCTCAGGGATATCACACACATACCTATAATCCACACAGGGGCATATCTGTACTGGATAAATGTCCCAACTTTGCTCTATAGCCAGAGCTCTGGGAGCAGTGGGGACCAGGGCTCAGCAACTTGGTATGTTCCCCAAGCTGTAAGCTGACTGCTCACCTTCCCCAGTCCCACTTGCCCTTGGCTTTCCCCTGTGTGTTTCTTGGTTTCTCGCCTGCTCACTGAAGCTGTAAGAAGGCTTTGATTTTCAACCTTTTCAGTTATTTTCAACAGGAAGAATGATCTGGGTAATTAGGTTGCCATATTGCCAGGAAGCAAACCCTGCAGGGCTTGTTTTTGCAAGACATAAAGGGAAGAAAATGTTATTAATAAAATGCACAGGTTGGTAAATAGCACTCAGCTATTCATCTTGTAAACAGGCATGTCAATCATATTATGTTCATATGCCCCAAAGTGGCTTTGTTTTATTCCCCAGCTCTGTGAAATGCTGCAGGTCACTTATGTGACTTTCTGAAGAAGTCCTGGGGAGAGGGATGTGGGTGGCAGAATCAAAGGGAGTGAGAGGGCTCTTTAGAACTGGGAGAGTCCAGGTAAAGGTGAATCATCTCTGTCGATCAGTGAGCGACAGGTGCAGGAATATGAACAAACAGCCCTGAATAAATAGCTCACATCCTTCACACCCCCACCTCAGTCTCATAAAAATAGAGCACTTGCCTGCCAGCTCCCAACTATATACTTATAAAATGGACTAAATCGAGAAGGGATTCCTTTCTCTCCAACTCAGGTATAAAAAAAAAAAAAATGGGTTTTTTTTTTGGAGCTGGCTCAGTGGGTAAAGTGTTTGCTATATAGCTATGAGGACCTGAATTTGAAAACCCAGAAGCCACACAAAAGAGCTGGATGCAGCAGTGAGTGCTTGCAGCCTGGGGAGATAGAGGCACAAGGATTCCTGAGGCTTGCTAGTCAGACAGTCTAGCCTAATGGGTGAGATCCAGGTAAAAGTGAGAGACTATTTCAAAACCCAAGGTAGATGGCACCTGAGGAACAAGCCCTGAGGTGTCATGTGCACCCACATCCACAGGATATTTCAGTTCAGATGAAAAGACAAAATCCCTTTATCAAAAAGAGAATAAAAATACTCGCTAAGAGTCTCTTCCAAAGAGCCATGTGGTAATTTACACTTCCTCCACTCCAGATGGGTGGCTTCACCCTAGCAGAAGGACCTGGAGTTCCTTCCTCCAAGAAGCGCAGAGAAGTAAACACCAGGTACCATTAGCCAGGCCTGGGCAGTGAAGACCAGAAACCAGGTCTTTTCCATAGGCTTGCCCATTTGGGAGCCTAGGTTCAATGTGTCATCAGCAAAACCACACGCTGAACTAGACCATGTATTGGATAAATGTCCCAACTTCTTTTTATAGTGAGCTCTGGGGGCAGTGAGAACCAGGTCTCAGCAAAGGCTCTGTCCTAGAGATCTGAAGCTGTGCAGCACTCTGGCAGAAGCCCAAACTCCTTCCTCCCATAGTCTTCCTCACACCCTCCCCTGTCCTTCAGTCCAGTTCTCTCAACTCTCGTCTCAGTCCCCATTGCAGCAGCCCAGATAGACTCTAGGATGCTCCTGTAGACACTCCAAGAGACCAGTGCTAATAGGAAGAAACGAGGTGAACGTAGACACGGCGTGTGGTGAGGTTAGCCTCTGCTGACCCTGAGCTGGGAGAACAGCCAGAAGACAGCACAAATTCTGCTTTGTCAAAATGATATCCCTACGTCGGAAGTGAGCCCCATCTTTCATGGTTCTTCTACTCAAGCTTGTATTACATGCCATGGTGAGGCGAAAGGGGTAGGTGGATCCAGTCTGTGGCCAACTGGCTGCGTGAGTCTCAGGAGAGCTGTAAATGCGGCCAACACATTTGCAGATGACAACGCCATGTCACAATGTCAGAAGATTGGATATCCCTGGTTCCTCAACACTGTTATGACTACCTAACTCCTGGGCCCCAAATCACTATGTCAGTAAAGCTAACTGTTCTTGGTGTCTGGCAGGGTTCCAGGACTCACCTCCTACTTAGAACTTCCCCAATCCTGGAAGTGCACGCTGGTCCACGCCCTTGAGAATCCAGCTGTGTCACACACACTCCTGTCTTCTTCCTGTGCAGCATGGGGACCTTGCTTTGGAGTTGGCTTTGGTGTGAACAAGAAAAGGTAGATAGATGGTGTTCAGCTACTGCCTCCACATTTGTCCTCTGTCCCAGTTCCTGTAAACCATCTCTACCCCGAACCATGCCGTCCACATCCAAGTCCCACTGTGATGTCCTGCTTCTAATCTCTGCACTTATTTCTGAAACACTGGATCTCCCAAGGAGGCTCTAACTAGCACGAGTTTGTTTCTGAGTCCTTGATTGACATTTACCCAGTAAAGATATGCTCCATATGTGGGTGCTAAGTGCATGGGTTATCTACAGCTGTGCAACAAATTACCTCAGAACCTACCAACTTAAAACCATGAATTATTCTCACTGTTTTTAAGGGTTAGACAGCAGCATTCAGCTGGAAGTTTCCCTCTCAGGGTCTCCTATGCGGTACTGTCAAAATACCAGTGGGCCTGGAATTAAGTGGAAGCTGGATGGTACATCCAAGCTCACTATTATTGGTGAAATTATTAAGGCCAGTCCACGTAGTTAAAAGGGAGATTTATTTAATGGCGTAACTTACAAATGAAGGGATAGGTAGGTTAAGGGTTCTGGGAAAGATGTAGTGCAGTCTGGCGATGTTCTGGAGAACGCTCCTCTGACCACCTCTAGCATCCGGGCTCCCAGCAGCAAGAGAGTGCTGCGCGCGCACATCTCAGGTCTTCAGGGCCCTCCCTTGGCCCTGCCTTGTGGGCCTGATAGTTACCAAAGTCTCAATGGGGGTTGGAACTTCCAGACCAAAGCTGGAATGGCTACCCACTACACACTATGTGATTGTCAACAAGCCTCGGTTCTCTGAAGGCTGGAGGGCCTCAGCTGCTCGCCACAGAAGGCTTGCTACAGGACCGGCAGCATCTTCAGAGGTAAGAAATGAGTGAGTCTCTTTCTCTCTTTCTCTCCTCCTGCATGTGCGTGCACACGCACACATACACACACGCCATGTGTGCACACACACACATACACACACGCCGGGGGCAGGGGCGAGGGAGGGAACAAGAGAGAATGAGAGGGCAGCATCTCAGTGTCCTTTAAGCACAGTCTCGGACTTGAAGTGATCTATTTTCTGCCACACCCAGTGTGAAGAACATCCTGCCATGGTACAAGGGCACAAGAGCCTCTGGGTTCTCCTGGATGCCAACCATGCATTTTCTCTCCACATTCCAATATCTCTGAAATGAGGATATAGCCTGTGACCAGTGTCAGGTCACAGTTGACTTGGCAAAGTTCCCCATTTTTAGCATGTGAAGATATTGAGTGCATCATCATGGTCCTTTCCAGGGAGTGACTCATACACCTTCAGGCCTTAAAGTGCTTTCCAGTCTCCCAGCTACTTGTCCTGTCACACCTGCCCATGGTCCCTGAGTCTAGACACTATGTGACATCTTTTCCATTACCCATCATGCCATCTGAGTCACATTCCTGGTAACATACCCATATCAGATCTAACTCCACTGAGTACAGCCCTCTAGTCTCCGTCCCAGGCTCCTGTGGCTCTTGTCTATTCATTTGGTGCTTTACGGTCTTCTGATGGCTGTGATAACAGACAAGTACAAATTTCTTGTGCACATACCGGGTATACATTCAGCATGTACAGCACATATTGCTATGCGTACTTATAGTTTTGAATTTTTATTTTACTTTAGTTTTTATTTGCTTTTTAAAACAAACAAAACAAAATAGAGCCTTATGTAGCCTAAACTGGCCTTGAACTCTATGTCGCTGAAGATGACTTTGAACTTTTGATCCTTCCCCATCCACCTCCCAGGTGTAGATGTGCACCACTATGCCTGGTTTATCTAGTGACAGGGATCAAACCCAGAGCCTTGTGCATGATAGGCATGCTACCAACTGAGCTATATCCCATTTCTGAACTCTGCGCTTTTTAAAAAAACAAATTTGACTCTTCATACAAAAATGACCCTCATCCTCAGCTTCTCAGGGAAAGTTTTATAAATAATCTGATATACAAAGCTATAACCATCAAAAAGGCATAGTCATGCACAAATTCATCTATTAACAATCGTAAGTCAAGGAGGCAAAGAAAGGTCCTGAGCAGCCTAGCTTCCCGCAGCTCACCACGCTCATGGTGGTCCTGGTCTCGGTAACTCTAAGTTCTAAGGCTTAATCAAGCATGGCTTCTGGATACTCCATTGTATCCAAGAATAGGAAGAGGGGTGACTGACTTTTATTTTTAAAAAAAAAATGTTTTGTCTGGCAGCAGAGTTTGAAATAAAAACTCTTGTAAGTGGTTTAATGTGTTCTAATATCTTGAGGTTTAATTTGAACAAGTAAATTGATTTAATCTGCAGAAAGCAATTGAAAAACAAAGGGGGGTGCAGAATGCATTAACTTCAATTAAAACTAATTAGGAATCTAGTTGAACATTGCTAAGTTTGAGGACTTTTCTATGATTTTCTTAGATCATTTAGCACAGGCCTCCTCAGAAGACAAATAGTGCTGGGTATTGCAGGGGTGCATGGGTATTACAGAGGTACACGGGCATCGCAAGGATGCATGGGCACAGAGCTCCTGGCACCCTCTGAGCTGGATAGTAACATCTCTGTCCTTAGGTAAACACACAGGAATGAATCCTCAAATACACCTGCAACCACTCAAAAATGTTATCAAAAATGGACCACAGATCCATGTAGTCTATCTTTCTCTCAAATAATGACGCAGAGACTTTTTATTAATTATGAAAGCTTTACCTTAGCTTATACTTATTCCCAACTAGCTCTTATAACTTAAACTAGCCCATTTATATTAATCTACATTCTGCCATGTGGCTTGTTACCTCTGCTCAGGACCATGAATCCCACTTCCTCCATGTCTATCTGGCCAATTCCGCCTCTCTTCTTCTCAGAGTTCCTATCACTTCCTGGAAGTCCCACCTATCCTCTCCTGCATAGCTATTGGCCACTCAGCTCTTTATTAAACCAATCAGAAGGTGACGAGACATGTTTTACAGCGTACAAAAATATCATCCCACAGCAGATCCACACCTAAAAACTGGAACTATAAGACTTCCAACCAAGTTTGGAAGGAAATTGTCCCACTTTGCACAGGCAGAGGGGCTGAGGAGTTGGCTGTCAACCCAGCCTTTCTTCTCAGTCCAAGGCAGGAAGGGTAGAACCCTATTTTAGTCTTAGGGCTAAGATGGGTAGGCCATTCTGACTCCAGCGTGTCTTCCTCAGTCTAGGTTGATACCTAGCTACAGAAAAGACTCAGTGACATCTAGCAGCACAAAGGACTAATATTATCCAGTCTTTCCACACTGAGGAATAATCTCAAAGCACCAGGGGTTGGGGAGCTGTGTTTGTGAGGTGCTCTGAGGTCTGGGAAAGGATTCTTGGGACTCAGCCAGGGCCCAACAGAAGCCACTCACCTTAAGGCTACTCAACCTAAGACTAGTACATGCTTTGGGGACACATTAAAATAGTTTTGACTGGGGTCCCTGCAGCCCATCTTTGACCTGTCTAGTGATGTCTGCTGTCTTTGCCCATTTATTGCTGCCTTACAGATTTCTACAGGCTGCTTAACTTATTGCTAACAGAGATTCACACTTCACCCTTCTAGAAACTGGGACATCCTAGAGAAAGGAACTCACCCTTGTGTGAGCCTTCTTGCTGTGCTTCCCCTGGTGGAAGGCAGAGAGTAAAGTGGGGAGAGACAGAAAGTGAGGCATCTTACACCTGTCAGAATGGCTAAGCTCAAAAGAACCGCTAATGACAGTCTATGCTGGAGAGAATATGGAGTAAGGGGAACACTCCTTCACTGATGGTGGGAGTGCAAACTTGTACAGCCACTTTGGAAATCAGTATAGCAGTTTCTCAGAAAACTGGGAATCAATCTACCTCAAGACTAAGCTATACCAATCTTGGGCATATACCCAAATGATGCTCAATCATACCACAAGGACACTTGCTCAAACTATGGTCATAGCAGCATTATTCATAATAACCAGAACCTGGAAACAACCCAGATGCTCCTCAACTGCAGAATGGATAAAGAAAATGTGGTACATTTACACAATGGAGTATTACTCAGCTGTAAAAAAAAAAAAAAAAAAAAAAAAAAAAAAAACGACATCGCTGGGTGGTGGTAGTGCATGCCTTTAATCCCAGAATTTGGGAGGCAGAGCTAAGTGGATCTCTGTGAGTTCAAGACCAGCCTGGTCTACAGGGAAAGATCCAGGACAGGCACCAAAACTACACAGAGAAACTCTGTCTCAAAAAACAAAAATAAAACCAAACCAAACAAACAAAAAAAATGACATCATGAAATTTGCAAGCAAATGGATAGAAGTGGGGAAAAAAACCATCCTGAGTGAGGTAACCCAGACCCAGAAAGACAAACATGGTATGTGTTCACTTATAAGTGGATATTAGATGTAAAGCAAAGGATAACCAAACTACAACCCACAGCTCCAGAGAAGCTAGGAAAAAGGAGGACCCTAAGAAGGATGCATGGATTTCCCTGGGAAAGGGAAATAGAAGAGATCTCCTGGGTAAACTGGGGGCAAGGGGAGTTGAGAGGAGGAGATGGGGGGGATGAGAACATGAGGGATTGGGTTGGTCCAGTTGGGGGCAGAATGGAGGGGGAGAGTAATGAAAGATATTCTTGATAGAGGGAGCCATTTGGGGGTTAGGGAGAAACCTGGTGCCATGGAAACTCCCAGGAATTCATAAGGATGACCCCAGCTAAGACTTGTAGCAGTGGTGGAGGTGCCTGAACTGGCCTTCCACTGTAATCAGATTGGTGACTACCCTAATTGTCAACAGACAGCCTCCATCCAGTAACTGATGGAAGCAGATGCAGAGATCCACAGCCAAGCACTGGGCAGAGTTCCAGGAGTCCAGGTGAAGAGAGGGAGGAGGGATTGTATGAGCAAGGGGTGGGGGGTTAAGATCATGACTGGGGAAACCCGTAGAGACAGTTGACCTGAGCTAATGGGAGCACACGGACTCTGGACCGTGTGCTCCCATTAGCTAGGGAGCCTGCATGAGACCGACCTAGGCCCTTTGCATGTGGATGACACTTGTGTAACTTGGTCTGTTTGTGGGGCCTCTAGCAGTGGGATCAGGACCTGGTGCATGCACTGGCTTTTTGGAACTTATTCCCCATGCACAGATGCCTTGCCCAGCCTTGATGCAGGGGGAGGAGCTTGGTCCTGCTGCAACGTGATATGCCATGCTTGGTTGACTCCCATGGGAGGCCTGCCCATTTCTGAAGAGAGGCAGAGTGGATGGTGTCGGAGGATAGACAGGAGGTGGGAGAGAGAACAGGAAGAGAGGAGGGAGGGAAAACCGTGATTGGTATGTAAAGTAAATGAAAAAAATTAAAAATCACCATGGAAACAAACCTCTGGGCATGCTTGTGAGGGAGTTTCTACATTGGGTTTAACTGAGGTGGGAAGACCCACCCTGTGTGTAGGTGACACCATTTCACCAGCTGGGATCTCAGACTGAATAAAAAAGGGTAAAGAGCCGAATATCAACATTCATCTCCCTCCGCTTCCTGGTGACCTCATGCTCCTATAGCCACGCCTTCCCCACCACGGCACATCTACGCCTTCTTACACCGTAACTAACACAAACCTTCCCACCACAGTGGCACACCAATGCCTTCTTACACCGTAACTATCACAGACCTTCCCACCATGGCACATCTATGCCTTCTTACACCGTAACTAACACAAACCTTCCCACCACAGTGGCACACCAATGCCTTCTTACACCGTAACTATCACAGACCTTCCCACCATGGCACATCTATGCCTTCTTACACCGTAACTCACACAAACCTTCCCACCACCGCCTGGCACACCAATGCCTTCTTACACCGTAACTATCACAGACCTTCCCACCACGGCATACCGATGCCTTCTTACACCGTAACTAACATAAACCTTTCCTCTCTAAGTTGCTTCTTGTCAAGTATTTGGTTGCAGCAACGGCAAAAGTAACCAAGGCCAAGACTAAAGAAAGCTCATCATTTTATGATAACTTACTCCTGCAATGCCAGAACACTGTGAGGCTGGAGCCCCAGGGCCCACCCCTTCTCTCCCTAGACCTTCTGTGTAGTGGGTAGCCAGTCCAGCTTTGACCTGGAAGTACCACCCCCTTTGAGGCTTCGGTAATGGTCACACCTACAAGGCAGGGCTGAGAGAGGACGCTGAAGACCCAAGATCCAGATGTGCAGGCTCTCTTGGTTCCTGAACCCTGGACGCTGGAGGTAGACTGAGCAGAGTTCTTCAGAGAACACCGCCGGACTGCGCTACACCTTTCCCAGACCCTGTAAACTATCCCTTCACTTATAAGTTACCCCCACAAAATAAGCCTCCCTTTTAACTACATGGAGTGGCCATAATAATTTCACCAATACGGGCCGGGCGGTGGTGGCGCACGCCTTTAATCCCAGCACTCGGGAGGCAGAGGCAGGCGGATCTCTGTGAGTTCGAGGCCAGCCTGGGCTACCAAGTGAGTTCCAGGAAAGGCGCAAAGCTACACAGAGAAACCCTGTCTCGAAAAATCAAAATAATAATAATAATAATAATAATAATAATAATAATAATAATAATAATAATAATTTCACCAATACTTCTCCTCAGGCCCTGCCCCTGCCCACCCCGACCCCCTCTAGACCCCACTGCACTGGGGGTTCCAATTTCCAGCACATGCTTTTGGAGGAGTCCATTTGGAACATAGCATCTGCCTATAAACATTCACAGGTTACTTGTGGGTTGGAGTAAGGTGATGCGGCTGGTGGTTTGGGGTGATTGGTGGTTTCCTGTAGCACCCACTCCCCGCTCCAGCTCCTCTTCTCCGCTGCCCCGGAGTGTGATGACAGGGAGAATGCCTTGAATAAAGCCATCAAAGGATTCCCGCTAGCTAGCTCCCTGGGTGTCAGAAGAAACAGGGAAGCCTGTGAAGCATGAGAAGACCCCAGCTTAGTGATGCCCGGGCCCTCCCCTGTGCACCATGGGAAGCACTAATCGCAGTCATTAGGGACCTGGTGGCAGAGGTATATCATAGGAGGAGGACAGGAGTGGAGGAAAACAATTACAGTTAACAAAGGAACTGAAGCAATCATGTGGCCGCCCACAGAGAGCAGGGATGCAGCAGGATGGGGCCTCAGAAGACACCGGAAGCTTTAGCAGATGAGTCTGCTGACATCATTTACAAGCAGAGCCTAAAGGTGCCCGGTAGCAGATATCCTAATATATTCCTGAGACCCTCCAAAGTTTGAAGGCCTCAAAACCCTGCAGCAATATTCAGAGGAAGACTAGCACAGGAGGTTGAAATCATTCCTGAAGTTTCTAAAAATCCCAGCCCTCCACAGTACAGGCCACTAACCCTGCTTTCCTTCTAGTGTGAAATCTCCCTACCACTTTCCAGAAGGTCATTCAGTCTAAGTATCCTTAGTATATGCACTGTATAATTGTGGATGGTTTCCAGGGAACCCATGGGGTTTAAATTAATAAGAAATTTTAAAGATTAAAAAGTTTTAGGGGGACCGGCAGTGGTGGTGCACACCTTTAATCCCAGCACTTGGGAGACAGAGGCAGGTGATCTCTGTCAGTTCAAGGCTAGCCTGGTATATAGAGCTAGTTCCAGGCCAGCCAGGGCTACACAGAGAAACCCTGTCTTGAAAAACCAGAACAAAACAACAACGACCCAAAAAAAAAAAAAAAAGTTTTAGGGGTTTGGAGAGATGGCTGAGCAGTTAAGAGTACATCCTGCTCTTCCATAGGACCCGAGTTCTATTTCTAGTACCCACGTGGGAGCTCACAACACCTGTAACTCCAGTTCTAAGAGGTCCCATGCCCTCTGCTAGCCTTTGTAGGCACTGCACTCACATGCCCAGATCCACACATATACACATAATTTTTTTAAAAAGAAAAATTTCAGGAGGGGCTCATATATCAATCTGCCACTCACAGTCCACCATTCACTTCTACTAGAAACACCAGGGAAAGCATCATGAGCTCAGAAAGGCAGGTGTCTCTATCACTGTTTATCTCTGTCAGTGTCTTAGTCACCATGACCATGGCAACTCTTAGAATGGAAAGCATTTCATTGGGGCTGGCTTATAGTTTCAAAGGTAATCCAGTATCATCACGGCAGGAAGCATGGGGGCATGCAAGCAGACATGGTGCTGGAGAAGTAGCTGAGATTTCTATATCCAGATCCAAAGGAAGCAGGAAAAGAGAGACACTAGCTTGACCTGAGCTTTTGAAATCCCAAAGCCCACCCCCAGTGACACGCTTCCTCCAACAAGGCCACACCTACTCCAACAAGGCTATACCTCCTAATCCTTCTCAAGTAGTGCCAATCCTTGATGACTAATATTCAAATATATGAGCCTCTGGGGGCCATTCTTATCTAAACTACCACATTCCACTGCCTGGCCCTCTTGGATTGTAGCTATATCATAATGCAAAAAAAAAAAAAAAATGCACTCAATCCAACTTCAAAAATCTCCATAGTCTCTAACATTCTCAACACTGTTTAAGTTCTTTTCTGAAACTCATGCAATCTCTTAACTTAACAATCCCCTATAAAATCAAAATGACGGGCGGTGGTGGCGCACGCCTTTAATCCCAGCACTCGGGAGGCAGAGCCAGGCGGATCTCTGTGAGTTCGAGGCCAGCCTGGTCTACCAAGTGAGTTCCAGGAGAGGCGCAAAGCTACACAAGAGAAACCCTGTCTCGAAAAACCAAAAAAAAAAAAAAAAAAAAAAAAAAAAAATCAAAATGAAAAACCAGATAACATACTTCCAACATACAGTGGCATAGAATAATCATTACTGTTACAAAACGTAGGGAAGGGAGCACAGTGAGGAAATATTGGACCAAAGCAAGACAAAAACCATCTGGGCAAACTCCAAACTGTGCATCTCCCTGTCTGGTGTCAAAGTGCCCTTCAGCTCTCCAATTCCTTCCAGCTTTGATGACTGCAACATAATTTTCTCTCTTGGGTTGATTCCACACTTGGTCTGTGACTTTCCTTGGCAGGTATCCCATGACTCTGGCATCTCCAACATATTGGGTTTTCCAAGATAATACAGGTGTCACCTTCAGAGCTTCACACAATGGCCTCTCTGGACTTCTAGGCAGAAATACCCCTGACTTATACCTGGCCTTGGCAGCTTTCCTTAGCCTTGGAGGATATTCCAAAACCCCTTTCCTGTATCCTTGACTCTAAAGCCAGAACCATATATGTCAAGGACTGGCCCACCAGGAGTACCACGACCATAGGAGAACCAGGGCTTGGGTAATCAGGAAGGCAAGGATTTGGTGAAGGACAGACCTGGTTCTCCTATGGTCGTGGTATTCCTGGTGGGCCAGTCTGTGACACATATAGCCTCTGAAACCTCTTGAACCAGGCCATCATCATCTACAATGCTCTCAGCACCACAGTCTTCCACACTCTTACTAGTATGGCCCACTAAGCCCCACTGAAAGCATTCAACTGGTTTCCTAATCAGAAATCCCGAAGTCCACATTCTGCCAACAAGAATCATGGTCAGTCCTGCCACAGCAATACCCCACTCCTGGTACCAACTTCTGTCTTAGCCTATGTCCCGTTGCTGTGAAGAGATACCATTACCACAGCAACTCTTATAAGAGAAAGCATTTAATTGGGGCTGGCTTACAGTTTCAGAGGTTTAGTCTATCCTATCATGGCAGGAAGCATGGCAGCATGCAGGCGGACATGATACCGGAAAATCCACAGGCAGCAGGAAAAGAGAGACACTGGACCTAGGTTGAGCTTTTGAAACCCCAAAGCCAACCCCCACTGACACACTTCCTCCAATAAGGCCACAGCTACTCCCACAAGGCCACACCTCCTAATCCCTCTTAATTCACTAGACAATACACCTGAGAGTGTTGGTTTTATCTCTTTAATAACACAGAGTATATTGTTGAGGCATTTGAAGGTGCATTAATGTGCTGTGTGATAGAATATGAGTATAACATAAATTCTCATATCTATTCAACCTAAACAAAATGCCTTCTACTTCTTGCCTGCTTCCCAGAAGAGATTAAAGGTCTGTAATTCCTGAGCTGTTAGTAGACACTCTGCGGCTGGTCCTGTCGCCTTTGCAATGACGTAGAATGCACATGGATTACAGAGCCACAAGGGCAGATGGCTAAACCCGATTCAAGGGAAGAGGATGAGACTGCCAGGAAAGACTGTGGTAAACACACCTCTTAGTTAGAGCATTCTGATGCTTCATGGGAACAAACATCTGTTCACCCCAGATAGGGCAGTTCCGGGGACGAAAGAAACAATTCACTCAAGTCTAGCTTGGTGAACCAGTGAGTTCACTGGGGTTACTTAGAGAAACGTGGGCAGTGCAAAAGCCAGCTGTATCACCAAGAGGCACACCCCAGCATGGAGACAGCACACAAAAGCTACATCCCTGAAACTCCCTGAACAACTAACTGGTGATTTCACCCAGTCTTCTCTCTCCCCAGCCATTGTATTGATTTTATAACCTATTAATAAAAAGTTATCATTTATTAACTTATCAGTGTAGACTGGGAGCACATGCAGACATAGGTGTATTCATATCATATTGAGGGAGGGGAAGCGTGAGAACCTACCAAGACATCTGGCAAAGAGTTCCACACCCTCACTTGGGCCCTATAAAAAGAACACAATGCTGCAGTAGTGTGGTGGTTCGAAAGACAGTGGTCCCCATAGGCTCATAGGGAGCACTATTAGGAGGTGTGGCCTTGTTGGAGGAAGTGTGTCACTGGGGGTGGGCTTTGAAGTCTCAGATGCTCAAGCCAGGACCAGTGTGGCAGTCTCTTCCTGCTGCCTGCAAATCTAGATGTAGAACTCTCAGCCTGTCTGCATTCCACTGTGCTTTCTACCACAATGACAACCGATTAAACCCCTGAACTATAAGCCAGCCCCAATTAAATGATTTCCTTTATAAGAGTTGCCATGGTCATGGTATCTCTTCACAGCCCTAAGACAAGTGGCAGCAGGCCCATTGACCTGTCATCGGACTACCTGGTGTGTGTCAAGGGACTGAAAACTTCCAATTATCCCGGGACTCTAGCTCAGCCTGGTCCCCACTGCTTTATGCAGTCCACAGAATTACCATCTTTCCATCCATCCCAGTCCTGCACCTCACAGTCTTGGATCTTGTATCAGGTTCCCCAGGGGGTAAAGCTTGAAACTTAGGTTGAAATGGTAGAACTCGTGATGGTCAGAGATGCCAGAAATATGGAACATTCTCTGGAGGAAACAGCAAGCCCTGAGTAACCTGGCTCAAAAGAGAGACAGCGTGTGCCACAGGCGATAGAGCTGGAGAGGCAAGCTAGCTGGGCTGTGAATGATGTCACTAGGAAGTGCTGATGTCAGGCACAGAGCTGTGTGGTTTGGGGTCTGCCCTGCTGGGCTGCAGCTTCTCTTTTGTCTACTCCTGCTAGCCTGTGCTTCCTCCTTGTGGGAAAGAGGATGCTTACTCTGCACCATTGGGTGTTGGAAGGATGCACCTTTTCTTGTTTTAAGGATTCTTTTCCTAAATTATGTGAATATCTGTGTGCCTGTGTTTTGAGTATGACACATGTGTGCAGGTTCCTTGGACATCCAGAACAGGGCATTAGACCGCCTGAAGCTGGAGTTACAGGTAGTTGTAGACTCCCTGACATGGATGCTGGGAACTGAACTCAGGCCCTCTGCTAGTATGTGAACTTTTTTTTTTTTTTTTTTTTTTTTTTTTTTTTTTTTTTTGGTTTTTCGAGACAGGGTTTCTCTGTGTAGCTTTGCGCCTTTCCTGGAACTCACTTGGTAGCCCAGGCTGGCCTCGAACTCACAGAGATCCACCTGGCTCTGCCTCCCGAGTGCTGGGATTAAAGGCGTGCGCCACCACCGCCCGGCCGTATGTGAACTTTTAACCACCAAGCCTTCTCTCCAGTGCCTGAAAGTATGTACCTTGGTTTTACCTTATAGCTCACAGTTAAGGGTTTGCCTTGAGTCATAGAGGAGACTTGGGAATTTTGAATGGTGTTAGTCCTATGAAAACCTGGGGGCCTTTTAAAGGTGGGCTCCATGCATTTTAAACTAGGAAAGGAAAATGAGACTTTAGGGGCCTGGGGTGAAATGTTATCAATCAAAGAGGTATGTTTGAGTGACAAGTTGATAAGGGACAGAGTTTGTGATGCTTACTTCCATGGCCATCTTGATTGGATTAAGACATTCCTACATCTGGGCAGACTTCCCTGGAAAACCGACAGCCATAAAAGCGTGAGGATCTGAGTTTGGATCCCCAACACCCATGTTAGGTGCAGTAGGACACACTTGTGACACTGAGGGGGATGCAGAGACAAGCAGATCCTGGAGCTCATTGGCTAGCTAGTGATCTCCAAGTTCAGGGAGAGACCCCCATCTCAAAAAGCAATGTGGAGAATGAGAGGAAGACATCCAGCACCCACCTCTGGCTTCCGCATGCCCATGTACACACATGCATGTGCACCCAAATGCATATCTGCACACACACACACACACACACACACACACACACACACACACACACACCATGCACTCCACACAAATACGCTAAAAGAAGTAACACCTGGGCTGGAGAGATGGCTTAGAGGTTAAGAGCACTGGCTGTTCTTCCAGAGGTCCTGAGTTCAATTCCCAGCAACCACATGGTGGCTCACAACCATCTGTAGTGAGATCTGGTGCCCTCTTCTGGCCTGCAGTCATACATGCTGTATACATAATAAGTAAATAAATCTTAAAAAAAAAAAAAAAAAAGAAGTAACACCTGTGACATTCATGAGGCACACTGTGAACTGAGGAGAAAGTGGTAGTATCCCATACAGTTCCAGGCTGAATAAAGGAAACACGGCTTAGGAATATTTTGACTCAGCTCATTGACCCATGCCCATCCTTGGGAACGTTTTTCTTTTTCTTAATAAACTATTTCTGTTCCTATTCTGAGGGGTGGGGTGGGGGAGGTGTGCTGAGCGGCATCATTCACGACTCTGTCTCCTGATTGCCTAAATGTGAGCAAGCAGCCTCCCACTCTTCCCACCACAGATGAGAGCTGCTCCCCCTGCCACACTGTCCCAGCCAGTACTGACTGGATCCTCAAACTGTTAACCAAAATAAACTCTCCCTCCCTTCAGATGCTCTTCATCAGGGTTTTGGCTGTAGCTACAAGAAAAATAACCAGGACACGGCTACGGGGAACGATGATGGATTTTCTGTTTGTTTGTGTTTTTAAAGATCCTTCCTCAGGAGAGATGGACACCTCAGGAGGAACTAAGGGACTTTAGGCAGAAGGACAGCAAAGGACGTATATTCTAGAATCGCCATTTTGGAGCCTGTGGAGAAAGAATTGATGTGGGGAGAGGCAGAAGAAGGCAGATGGCTGGAGGTGGGAGGCAAATTGGAAGTGTGGAGTCATTTTGGCAGAGATGGTGCCGGCCTGAGCAGAAGGGGGAAATGAGCGCTTAGAAACCATTAGGCTAATGGTTAGGCTTCTTGGGCATTTATTTTAGGGTTTAACATTTTAAAAAATGCTTAAAAATGAAAAACAATTAGGTCTGGCGGTGACAACAGCACCATTTTGGGGGGCTTTGGGATGGAATCTAGTGGGATCTGGCTAGCACACAGGCCACCGAAGAACAAGAAAAGGGCACTGAAGCTATTTTCACTGTGTAGAAGGAAGGACCTTTTTCCTTTGCTTTTTGGTCAGTTTGGCTGCTTTGTGGAGTAGATGGGGTGGAGGCTGGACACTGCCCAACATTTGTGGGCGCCTACTGGGCACCAGCTGCCATGCAGACCACAGAGGAGGAGAAATTAGCAGAGGGTCAAAGTGCTGTCTGGTGAAGCTTCTGTTTCATGGAGGTGTCAGACAGTTGGTAAACAAACACCTACCTTTCTACCTGTCAGTCATCTAACTATCTGTCCACCTATCCCTCATCTGTCCATAAATCTGTGCATCTACCTACCTATCCATCTATCACCTGTTTATCTATCTATCTATCTATCTATCTATCTATCTATCTATCTATCTATCACCTATCTGTCTATCTATCTATCTTTCTATCTGCCTATCTATCATCTGTCTATCATGATATTTTCTATTTTGATTGGCAGTATTGGGGATTGAACCCAAGGCCTAAAGCCTGTACTTTTAAATGATGACTTCAGCCCTGTCTATTACCTGTCTATCACGTATGTAGCTATCTGTATATTTTTGTGTCTACCTATGTGTGCATGTATATACGTATCTGTATATCTGTCTGTCTACCTATTATCTATTTCCTATCTGTCTTCTATCTCAGGAATTGAAAGTAAAGCAGAACTCGGAGGCACAGCGAAGCAAGTAAAATGGAGTTGGAAGTCCCTGCCAGGAGCATAAGGTCCTGGGGAGACAAGGTTGAACCGTGATGACATTTGGAGGAGCGCATCCCAGACAAGGCCAGGAAGGGCCTGTGCATTTGGTGAAAGCCACAGAGGCCAGTGTACGTAGAGACAAGCGAGCCAGAGAAGCCCTGCTGGAAGCAGGTGAGAGAGGAAGAAATGCCATGGAGGCCACAGTACTGATTAATCCTCAGGGGTGATGGTTGAATCAGGTGAAGGCTGCCGTGAGGGATTAGAATATCCTGAAGGTCTCTGTGGATACAAGTGCTGGCTTGGAGGGCAGGAGCCATGAGGAGGTTACTCATCTGCTATGCTGTGGGAATTATGGGTCAGGCAATTTCCCCCAGGAGGCCTGAGCCAGTATCCCTAGTCTCTGGCCTCCAGAGGGTAGGAGAACCCATTTCCCCAACTGTGCTGACTCTAAATGTCTCCAGTCTTTGCCCACACTCTGAGGTGTTTGTGGGGGAGAGGGGACCTCACTTTTCCCACTGAATACTACTGTTCTGAACGTAGCACCAGCAGGGGCCAGAGGAAGGTTGGTAGACACGTAGGTTGGGAGGGGTGGTGAGATTCCAGCTGTACGCCAAAGGAGCAACACAGAATCTGTGGGAGTGTGGAAAGAAGAGCGCACAGGTGAACAGGGCTGGGGTGGTTGAATGGTTTGGGCCCTAAGACACCAGAGCAGTGAAGTTTGTTTACCACGATGGGCAGGAAGGAGCAGCTGGAACGGGAAGCTAGGGGTCTGGTTCCGAGTGTGCTAAATTTGAGAGACGTTTTGAAGCCACATGGAAGGTACTAGTGGGTAGCTAAATGTGCCAGTCCAAGTTCAGGGGATAGCCAGGTGAGGTATAAACCACAGTTAAAACTGAGATGACTGCCAGGCAGTGGTGGCGCACACCTTTCATCCCAGCACTTGGGAGGCAGAGGCAGGCTGACTGTGAGCCTAGTCTGTAAAGTGAGTTCCAGGACGGCAAGGACTGTTCACAAAGAAACCCTGTCTCAAAAAACAAACAAACAAACAAACAAAAAAACAGAAACTGAGATGACAGCCAAAAGCCCCGAGACACTGCAGGTAAAAGGTGTGCTGGTGATATTTTCAGGTGGCCTTTTAAATTTTGTTACTATTATTCTTTTAAATTGTGTCTATGTGGGTGTATGTGCACAAAAGTGCAGTATCTGCAGAGGCCAGAGGAGGGTGTCTGATCCCTAGGAACTGGAGTTGTAGGCAGTTGTGAACTACACATCTCTTTCTTAGTTACTGATACAAAAGTTACAACTTTTGAATGTAGACTGGACCTGGGATTTGCTTCTGGAAACATGCAAGGTGAAGAAGGTTTTATTCCTGTGCTTATGTGATGTCACCTAGGAGTTTCTCTGCTAACTGGATGAGGAACTGTCCAGCTGGCCTTGAAGAAAAGACAGGGTCAACCTGTCACCACTGCACAGAGGGCGGCACTGAAGGAACCACAGTTGTCTTAGAGGCTGCATGTGGTCTCCAGTGAACAGTCAGAAAGGTGCTGAGCTCAGCTTGAGAATGCCAGGACGTAATTCTGATCACCCAAGTGTGCGTGCAAGCAGGCTTCCCTGACTGAACCTGCAGATGAGGACATGGTCTGGTGACATCATCACTTCTGCCTCTCATGAGCTCCTGAGTGGGGTGGTCCATTAAGCTGTGGAAAGACTCACAGGAAGCAGAAACTGGCACAAGACGTGAGTGTCAGTTAAGGCTGCTTGGATGTGTGGCCATTTCTTACAGAACAATAGAGCATGAGAAGCAGAGGTCTGAGTAACCCAGGGCTGAAGGGGTACTTCAGGAAAAGCCCAGGGAAGATTCAAGGGGCTTCCAGCAGAGCCAGAAGCTAAGGAGTATTGTTAGGGAAATGGAGTTACTGCTGAAATGTTGAGTGTAACCAGAACAGTGGAGTCCACTCTGCCCACCAACCACAAACACCAATGAGCAGAGATGGGAAGTGAATCTTTAAGTTGTATTTCAGAGAGCCAGAGATCCAAGAAGGCAGTGTGCCAACACCCTAAAAACTGCCTTCTGTCTCACCCCCAGCCAGCAGGCTTTGTAGGGAGTGGGAACAAAGGCTGTCAATCACCCAAAGTTTAGTCTCGCCCCCTTGTCAGGTGATCAGCCACGGCTCTGAGGTTCATTGTGTCTCCTGCACTTTGCCTTCATTACTGCCTCTTACTTTGTGTGTAAATGAACTTCCATCCTCCTAAAACCGCTGAGCCTTGGCTCTCTCCTGCAGCGCCCCCAGGAGCTAATACAGAGGAGTTAGCTCAGGACAGACAGAAGTGTGCACATGCTGAACTATTTACACTGTCTACGTGCGAGTCTGTCCCACAATAAGAAGAGCAAATGTCCTCTACTAGCACAGAATATAAAAGTGTTCCCATCCACACCTCTTGTGCCCTTATCCTTAGGACAGATGATTTAAAGTCTGGAACTCAAGCCTGGATTTGGCCACACCTTGCTCATCAGTCATGTTAGACAACAGCTGATGAGGTACAGCACCAAACAGAAGCCTGATAACTGTGCCTAGGTTTAAAAAAAAAAAAAAGACAGGTCTTGGCTGAGGCCAAAGCTCCACCGGCGTGCAGCCCAAGGCCTTGGGTTCAACCCTCAGCAGCACACATAGGTTTAGATTCAGCAAACACGAGGCACCTGAAGCTGGATCCTGCTGGGTGGTAAAATTTAACAAGACTCACTAACAGTCTAGACACAGGGACGGAGAAAGGAAGAAGTCGTTTCAAGGGCGTGCTTTCACCACAAGGTGAGTGAGTTGCCACTTACTAAAAGAAGTGTGTTAGCTGCTTGCTTGCCCTTTGTTGTAACGGAATACCAGACAAAAGCAACCCAAGTGGGGAGGGGGTTCTGTTCCAAGGTATAGCAGAGCATCGTGGGGGTGGGCATGGCAACGGGAGCATGAGGCGCCCGCTCACAGTGCATCACAGTCAGGAAGCAGAGAGTTGAATGCTGCTGCTCAGCTTGCTCTCTCCTTTTCATTCAGTCTAGGATTCCAGCCCATGGGATGGTGCCACCACATTCGGGGTGGGCTTTCCCACCTCAGTTAACCCAGTCTAGAAAGGCCCTCACATGTCCAGGGCTTTGTCTCCTAGGTGATTTGAGATCCTGTCAAGTGGATAATCAGTGTTAACTAACACAAGATTGAAAACATTATTTTAGCAAGATGATATAGGGAAAAATTGACTTCACTGGAAGAAAATGTTCCTAACATAATTTGATTTTTTTAAGACACTAACAATCTATATTTCAATTATTTCATTTACTACACCACACTGACTGTGAAAAATATAAATCAAAATTTCTATTTGTGGGGTTTTTCTATTGTATATGAAAATACAATAACTTGGCAATCGTTCAAAACAAAACAAAAAAATTAATTTTAAAAGGCTACTACTGTCTCTGACCCAAATCAGAGGATTTCAACATTTGCCACC
This sequence comes from Peromyscus maniculatus bairdii, assembly GCF_049852395.1. NCBI lineage: Eukaryota > Metazoa > Chordata > Mammalia > Rodentia > Cricetidae > Peromyscus > Peromyscus maniculatus. Next base: position 59,188,008 of record NC_134856.1, read on the forward strand.
AAACTTTTTTTTCTTTTTTCTTTCCCAAATTGATTAATAACTTTCAACCTGAACAAGTAAGAGATGCAGAATTAAAGGTTGCCAGTACCGATATCGTCCTCTAGGGGCGTTTACCTGAAATGCAACCTCAATCCATCCTTTGATATCAGCCCAAGGCATGAGCTGAGAAAACAGTGATTCTGCAAAGTGGGGGGAAGTACATTGTAGCTGAAGTTTTCTCCGGTCCTGCCCAGCTCCACGGACCCCACAGCCGCTTTTAAAATAATCACTCAGAAGCTTATATTAATTAAAACTGTTCGGCCATTTAAACTCAGCCCATTTCTGTTAATCCCTATGTTGCCACATGTTCCTTGGCTTTACCTGTGTGCCATTACATGCTGCTCCCTGGATGGCAGCCTGGCATCTCCTCTCTTTTCTTTATCTTTTCAGAGTAGATTCAATAATCTACCCTCTATTCTATAATTTCTATATATCTTTTTTTCTTCAAAGAACCTTAAATCTACTCTCCTTTGTTTAGCCCTTTTCCTAACCATTTCTTTGTATTTCAGCATATTGACCTTCTCCAAGAAGCTGATCCTGGGAAATTTCCACACCTCTAGCTCTACATTGACTTTCTATTGCCGGAGAAAACTTCAGCTACAGTCCATGGTCACTGCTTGTTCTCTGGCAAATCACTTTGTGTTTTCTGCTTTTTTTGTTGCTTGTTTGCTTGCTTCTTTTGAGACAAGATCTTTCTCTGCAGTCTAGGCTGACCTCAGACTCACTATGTAACTCAAGTCAGTCTGGAACTCCTCATTTTCCTGCCTCACCTTCTGAGTACCAGGATGGCAAGTGTGTACCCCCACACACCCAGCTTCATCTCTGTCAGTTTTCTTGACAATACACGGAATCAGGAACTCTGAAGTGGGACTCACTCAATTTATCTGTGCACATGGTTCTTCAGGGAGCTTTCAGGGATAGCCCAGCTTGGCAACTACAGCCTAGATATGCATTTTATCAGGTGTCCTGGGAGTAAAGGGGGGCAGAGAGAAATGCAGGAGTTACTGGAGAAACGCATAGGGTCAAGCCAAGTCTAATGAGGACAGCCTGCAACCCCGGCTACTTGGGAGGCTGGGACAGGAAGATCACAAGTTCAAGGTCTAGCTGTGCTACATAGTGAGTTCAGGGTCAACCTTGGGAACTTAGTGAAATTTTGTCTCAAAATAAAAAGTCAAAGGTGTTTGGAGGAGTTGGACAGGTGGATCAGTAGTTAGAATGCACACTTCTCTTCCAGAGGACCTGAGTTCAATTACTAATGCCCACGTCAGACAGCTCACAACTGCCTGTTACTCCAGCTCCAAGGGGATCTAATGCCTCTAGCCTCCCTCTGTCTCCTTCTAGCCTCCCTCTAGTCTCCCTCTAGCCTCAGCAGGTACCTGTACTCATGTACACACACATTAAAAAATTGAAAATAAAGTCCTTTTTTAAAAAAAGCAAAGCTAAGACACTTGGCTCAGTCTGGGAGGAAGGGACTGGACCTGACTGGACTGAGTCTACCAGGTTGATCGCAGTCCTCGGGGAGGACTTGTCCTGGAGGAGGTGGGAATGGGGGGTAGGCTGGGGGAAAGGGGAGGGGGTGGGAGGGGGGAGAATATGGGAACCCATGGCTGATATGTAGAACTGAATGGTATTGTAAAATAAAATAATATATATATAAAAAGCAAAGCTAAGACTGAGGATATAGATACAGTTCAGTGATAGGGCACACAAATTTATGAGGGCCTTGAGTTCAATTCCCAGTGCTGGAATGGGGGAAGACCTGGTAGAATCAAAGAAGGGCTTTAAAATATTGATTGGATGCATCCTCATGAGCTTCCCAAGTCTTTGTAGACCTGGGAGCCGAGGGTGATCCTTCCTCTCCCTAATGACTCCACTTTGCCTGTTTTTTTCCTAGGGACACTGAGGTCAGAACCACACACTCAGTCTTCAGGGTAAGTATACAATCCTATAAAACTGGAAAATCCTTGGTCATCAGCAATAACAGGCCTCTTGTTCTGTGTGGTGATGTCTAAAGAAAATGCCCACATGAGTTTCCTGAATGTGATATTTCTCTTTGCAATTTGAGTGTTCAGTTGCAAACCTGCCAAAAACGGGAAACCTATAAATAGGGCAGAGTGGGAAGAGAGAAATAGGACTTGTCACAATGCCACTGCAAGTAGGGAACTAAGAATTTTCCAGAGATGGCAAGTCGAAGCAGGGTGACTGCTTGCTTGGAAATGAAGCAGCAGGTGCGTGCTTCCTAAGATAGGAAGAGATCAAAGAACAGGAGAGCTTTAACAAGACAAAAAAAAAAATGTGTCCACGTAAAGTCTCCTGAGGAAAGATGTAGCTCAGAGATGGACAGGACACTAGGCAAATTGACCCCTTATTGAGTCTGGCAATACTCGGTTTCATATTCCTGTCCTCATTACTCTTCCTTCAAGTGCCGTGAGAGAGGCATCATTACTAGAGACGGTATTTGTAGTCATTAGTTTTCTTGTTGCTGTGGCCAAATATGGCATAATAAGTAACTAAAGAAGGAAGTTTCAGTATTCAGTCCATCTTGGCAGGGACGACCTGGAGGCTGGAGCACAGGCAACTGGTCACGTGATATCTGCAGTCAGGAAGGAGAGAGAGATGAATGCCGGCCCTCAGCTTGCTCTCTCCTTTGTAGTCAGTCTGCACTAGCCTGAGGAATGGTGCTGCTCACATTCAGGGCAGGTCTTCCTTCCTCAAATGTCTCTGGAAAGACGGTCACAAACATGCCTGGAGGTATGCCTTGTAGGTAATTCCAAATCCAGCCAAGCTGACAATGAAGAATTAACTATGTGCTTAAATATGCAGCAGGAGATGCACACCTAAAGCATAGGCACCAGGCAGTGGGAAGCTGGCCTGACCCCCGAATGACTGCTCACCAGCAAAGGAATAAGTACAAACAGCAGGTGTGCAGCCAGCTCCACAGACAGACTGTTCACCGACGCCTGAGGAGCTGCCATTTGCACTGTGTAACACAGCAGAAAATGGTCAGGCCAGTTGAGTGTCAGCTCTGGGTTAGATATCAAGACCATGCCCTCTGGGCAGGTCTGGTCTCCACCCTCTCCCACTGCCACGGGGGGGGGGGGGGGGGGGCTCCATTAGCACCAAAGTTCATCTGCTGCCCTGGCTGGGGTGTGCTGGGACAGAATGGCAGTCCTTACGATAGACTCCAGGCTGCTCCCTAACAAATCCTGGGAAAGCAAATAGGCACCAGGACCCTTGTCCATTCTTCTATGCCACTGGACCCTTTAGCAGCCCCAAGAATGGCACACTAGGCCACACGTGTTCAGGTTACTTTTTTTAATTTATTTTATTTTATTTTACAATACCATTCAGTTCTACATATCAGCCACGGGTTCCCCTAATCTCCCCCCTCCCACCCCCTCCCCTGCCCCCTAGCTTACCCCCCATTCCCACCTCCTCCAGGGCAAAGCCTCCCCCGAGGACTGTGATCAACCTGATAGACTCAGTCCAGGCAGGTCCAGTCCCTTCCTTCCACAGATTACTTTTTTGATAAAGGGTGGAGAACAGTGTCAGAAGGGAATGGCGAGTTCTATTCCACCTGCTAGGGACCAGATGGGTTTCCCAGAAGTCTTTGTTTCTTTCCCTGCCAGCACCTGGGCCCCTCCCTTGGTGCTTCCAACTTGTCACTCTGGAATTATAGCCAGGGGCTGAAGGCCGGATCTCTCAATCCAATGTCAGCAGAGAACTATTCATTGTATTAGGTGCGAGGATGGTATTTTCAGTTGGTAAGAATAGTTTTGATGGTTGATTTGTTCTTTCACCCGGTGAATTGATAACCAGGATGTCTGGGGATTATTCTAGCAATAGCTCCCAATGACAGCCATGGTGGTGGTGGTGCCCTGAGTAAAGAGAACCTGGGGACAGGCTGGAGTTACTGGAGCGTGATCAGTTCACATTGCCTAGACTTGTATGAGTGGAAGACTTCCTAATAAGAATAAAACGTTAAAAAGAAAACAAGGATTTCTTTGCCCCTCCCCACCACCATCACACACAAGCATATTAGGAGCATGGAGTGCCGTCTGCTTTGTGCAACTTTATGTATCGTGACTTCTCTAGACACTTTGGGGAGTCACTTTAAGGGGGCCTGCCAATCCAGGGCAGGCTCCGGCAATAAGGTCTTTAAATTTTACTCCTACATTCAGTTAGAGGGATGGTTTTATGTTTGGGGTAACCCGAAATGCAGAGCGATAGCATTTTTCCCCCAAGACACTTTTTTTTTCCCCGTGTGTCTCCTGGTTGTCCTGGATCTCGCTCTGCAGGCCAGATGGCCTCGAACTCACAGAGATCCTCCTGCCTCTGCCTCCCGAGTACTAGGATTAAAGGAGTGTGCCACCACCGCCCGGCTCCTCTGACCGGTTTTTAAGGACCCTCTTTAAGGGCGGTGACGTTTTCTCCACGGAGGAGGCAGCTCTGGGACTCTCCCCCAGGGGAAAAGAACAAGGCTCGTTCCGGTCCTTGACATTTCTCTCTGGCCTGCCGCTTAGGCGAGTACGTGAGGCTGCAGTGCCGCTCTCGACCACCGGAGGCAGTAGCGCCCGCCTGCGAGGGTCGGCCTCTCCTGCGCCTCTCCTACTGCCAACTGTGCGCAGGCGCCCGCGACGCTCGTCTATTGGCTGCCGCGCGTCACCTCCATACTGGCGGAAGCAGGGCCAGCGCGGTGCAGGACCTGGCCTGCCGCGTCCGCTGCGGTGTCGCCTGCGCCCTCCCCGCCACGGAGTCCTGGAGCTGAGGGGCGGCGGCCGGCGTGATGGAGAGGCGCAGAATGAACCTGCCCACCGGGCCGGACACGCTGTGCTTCGATAAGGACGAGTTCATGAAGGTGAGGGACACCGGCAGGTCCGCCGCCGAGGAGGCCCTAACGCCGAGGCCCAGCGGTTCCCGGAGGCTCCGGCGGGTCGTAGGGACGCGGGGAAGAAGGGAGCGGGGGTGTCCAGGCTCAACTTCACTCTGACATTAAGGAATGGGAGCTTGACAGCCTCGTCACCCAGCAGCCCAGCGGCGGCCCTGCTTACAAATCCAAATGGAAACCACTTCGCTGATGGGATTTCACCCGGCAGGCACAGCCTAGAAAAGATGCAGGCTTTGAGCCGAAACTGAAGGAGTTTGCCCAGTTAGTTGTATCCCTCCGCTGTTGTCACTTAAAATATCCCCCCAAAACATGTTTACACTCAATTTCTTTTTTGAGACAGAGTTTTGAGTTGTAACCCAGGCGGGTCTCGATCTTCTTGTCTCGAGCTTCCCAAGGGCTGAGAGCCTACAGGTTGTGCCGTTTAATGTGTTAAAAGTTGAGTGTTGAAGGACCACTTCAAAGCTGTTTTCAGGGTTAGGGAGTTAGAAATTTTGTCTCTTTGGCACCTAAAATATTGAGCAAATAAGTGTAAATCTTACAGTATAGTGTGTGTGTGTGTGTGTGTGTGTGTGTGTGTGTGTGTGTGTGTGTGTGTTCGCGAGTGCGTGCGCGCGGGCGATCATGATTCTCCTTTCTCGTGGTAATTTTTCCCTCTTGACTTAATTGGCCTAGCTCTGTTTTGATGTTTGCATTCAGTTTACATGAGCAAAGCTCTGGATTTTTGGTTTTAATTTATATGTGTCTTCTTTACCATGCCCACATACTTTTTCATGTGTGAGAGGCGTGTCTAGAGCCAGGGATGAAGCACTCTTATTTAGGACAGTACTAAGTGTAATTTGCAGGTTTATTATTTTATGTGTATGTGTGTTTGCCTTCCTGGGTTTATGTGCACAGTGTGTGCAGAAGTCCTCAGAGGCCAGAAGACTGTTGGATTAGCTGGAGTCAGAGTTACAGGTGCTCGTGAGCTGCCATGTGGGTTCTGAGTGCTGGGAGCCAAGCTCTGGTCCCCTCTACAAGAGCAGTAAGCACCCTTACCTGCTGTGCCATCTCACCAGCCCCAGTAAATGAGTTCAAGTCGGATGGATGCCTGAAAGAATGATTCAGAAAGCCTCTGTTCCGTCCCATGACTAAGAGCTACCGAGGATAGAAAGAGCCAAAGGTGCATGATGGGAAAGGTGTCTGGAGGAAGAAAGCTCACCCAGGGATCATGGCCTGTTTTGACCTTAGGTGAGAAAACTTAAATGCCTCCTGCATGCCTAGCGCGTTCCGCCTTTCTGCCTCGTTACCTACTGTGTCTTTCTCACACTGACATGGTGCCTCTGTTAAATGCAGCATCAGAAAGTAGATGGCACGAAATGCAAGCAGTGAAACAACATACAGCCAGCTGGGGGAATGAGTGGCTGCTGGCACGTCCATGCTGGTTCATGCTATCAAACCTCTGAGTATGCCAAGCAATTTGCAGTTCTGTTAACGTGACCTGTTCGATTGTAGAGGAAACTACATAGAACAGCCTTTCTGTGTGTGATGTTGGTTTTCTAGGTGGAGCCAGAAGTTAAGGTCCTTTGTTATTTGCATTTCCTTTAAAGAAACATTTTATGAGTTGGTTTGGTGGCAGAAAGGGCGGGAGGAGTGTCTGCTATGCAGGTTGTACGTAGACATTTGTATCTTGTTCGGCATATTTTGCAGTGGCATATATTTTTTACAAGGTTATCAGATACACATTAGGAGAGTTGAGACTGCATGAAGTACAGTCATTTGTTTGAAAACTGTTATTAGATTGCCATGATGACAACCTGCTAAGGCCATGGCAGCGATTGTCTACTCACCCACAGGCATTCATTGACCACCTACTATGTGGCAACTGCACATCTAGGTTTGAAGAGACAAGGACAGAAAGGTGTGGTGTGGCTGTTGAGCATGGTAAGAGGAAAAAATGTTCAGAAACTGTACTTGGTCAGTGGTTGCTTTTGGACTTACCTGCTGCCCCCCCCCCCCCGGATTTATTTATCTATCTATGGATTTATTTATTTATTTTAATCCTGACCACTGTTTTCCCAGCCTCCTCTCCTTCCAGTCCCTCCCCTACCTCCCTTCTACCTCCCTTGCCCCATCCATTCCTCCTCCGTTTCTATCCAGAAAAGGGCAGGCCTCCCATGGATATTGACAAAACATGGCATATCAAGTTGCAGAAAGACTAAGCAACTTGATATTAAGGCTGGGCAAGGCAACCCAGCATGAGGAATAGGGTCCCAAAAGCCAGTAAAAGAAACAGCAGCCCCTGCACCCACTGTTAGGAGACCCACAAGAAGATCAAGCTGCAGAAGTGGAATATATATGCAGAGGGCTTGGGTCAGTGTCATGCAGGATCCTGGTTGTCAGTTCAGTCTCTGTGAACTCCTATGAGCCCAGGTTAGTTGGTTCTGTGGGTTTTCTTGTGATGTCCTTGACTCCTCTGGTTCTTACAATCCTTCCTCCCTCTCTTCAGCAGGGTTCCCCAAGCTCGACCTAATGCTTGACTGTGGGTCTCTGCATCAGTTTCCACCAGTTGCTGGATGAAGCCTCTCTGATGACTATTCTTATTTGGTGTCTTAGGGTTTCTGTTGTTGTGAAGAGACACCATGATCACAGCAACTCTTATAAAGGAAAACATTTAATTAGGGGTCGCTTACAGTTTCAGAGGTTTAGTCCATTATCTTGGCAGGATGTGGTGGTGTGCAGGCAGACATGGTGCTGGAAAAGCTGCTGAGAGGTCTACGTCTTGATCCACGGGCAGCAAAAGGAGTCTGTGTACCAGGCCTAGCTTGAGCATATATAACCTAAAGCTCGCCTCCACCATTTCCTCCAACAAGGCCACACTTGATAATGGTGCCACACCCTATGGGCATATAGAGTCATTTTCATTCAGACCACCACACCTGGAAGTTTTAACTGGTACCTGAAGAAATGGTGTATACAGACCTTAGTATTTTATTTTAAGATAGTGATGTAATCATTTGTTCTACACTGATAGGACTCTGCAGTCCATCTGCTGGTTCCATTTCAGTGTGGTCTTTTTTGTATTCACTTTGTTTCTCTCGGTGGAGTGAGAACCTGTGGGCATTTGCAAAGGATCTGCTACAGCGTCTTCTGGGTTCGTGATTTCCCCACCCCCTGCCCTGCTGGGTTTATGCCACCCGTATGGGATTCAATAAGATTTGGCTTAGCAAATTGCCTGTTTCCAGTCTTTCCAAAGCACCTGCTTTCTTTTTCATGAAAATGGTCACCTCTTTTCAGTCATAATGTTTTGATTTATAGTGTGTAGTGAAATTATGTGATCTTTAATAATATAATCTGGGGCCTTAACATGTTTGGGAACCATTACACCTGAATCTTGGTGATGGAGCAGCTCCACTAGCGGGAGGCTCAGTCGCAGGCGAAGTAGGTAGGAACCTGCCCACTGTAAGTGCATCAGCTCACCAGGAGCTTCTGATGCTGGGAGGAGAAGCTAAGAGTGTGGCTAGCCTGAGGGGCCACAGTGGGAAGTGCTGCCTCCATACCTGGTCCACGGAAGCCCTTGCTGTGGACATGTCAGTGCCCACTCAAGTGTGCTGTGAAATAACACCGGAGATGTTGTCTGGGGAGGAAAGTGTTAGGTGCATGTGTGCCGGTGTATGTGTGCATAAAAAAAGGTCTAGAACGTGTGAAGCACAATGTTAAATAGTGAAAAATAGCTCAGTGGTGTATATCTTATAAAGCATGAGGATTTTGTTTTCTTTTCTCTTTCTTTGCTGTTTTTCATAGTCTATTAAAAATATTACACTGAATAGTTAATACTTAGAAAGTTAGGGAGGAAAGCTGTTTCTGTTTTTAGAAGAGCCTTAACTGAATTTTATCATTTTTGAAACTTAAATTCCCTGTTGCCTGAGACCACAAGGAGACTGCCCTTAGCCCTTCTGGGCACCTGCGTGAGTGGACAGGCACCTCTGTCACAGCATGTCACCAGAAAGGGCTTGGGACAGACTGGCCTCGTGAGTGGTAGAATGGCCCTTTCCTCCTCCTGTTTTCATGTACCAGTAACTTGGCTCTCCTGCTCTTTCCAGGAGGATTTCGACGTGGATCATTTTGTGTCTGACTGCAGGAAGCGGGTGCAGCTGGAAGAGTTGAGAGATGACCTGGAGTTGTATTACAAGCTGCTTAAAACAGCCATGGTGGAGCTCATCAACAAGGACTATGCGGACTTTGTCAACCTCTCAACAAACCTGGTGAGCTTCCCTCCATAGTTCCTACCACTGGTGTGATATGCAGGTCCTCATTTGTGTGGGTTGGTTCCTAAAAGTGGTGCAGTATTTTAGAAATCAAAGTTTCAGGGTTCAGGCACTCATTAATGTCGGTCACAGAAGAACAAAACTGGAATGGTGTTTTTTAGTTTAGTTCTTGCTCACATAAAACTGCTGTGACCTTGTTATTCTCTTTGTATTTTTGGTTTTCCTGAGAAAGCCTGTTGTTGTTTTTGAGACAGTCTCTCTCTATAGCTGTGGCTCTTCTGACATTCTGTATGTAGCCCAGGCTGGCCTGAAGAGGTGCACCTGCCTCTACCTCCCAAGTGCTGGATTAAAGGTGTGTGCTCCCGTGCCTAACTTTTGAAATGAGGTCTTAATCTGTCGACCTGGCTGTCTTGGAACTTAACTGTGCAGCCTAGATTGGCCACAACCTTGCAGCAGTCCTCTGTCTCCGGGGTGCTGGATTGGAGGTGTGCATCACCATGCCCGAAGTGGCCTGATTATTTTTGAGTGGGTATTGACTATTAACTGTGAGTGTAGTAAAGGGAGGGCAGCAAGAGGCCATTTTTGTTGGGTGCTGACAGGTTCACAGGAATCCCATTGGTTAGCCTCTTCTGCCTGAGCACATGGCAGTCACTCTTAGTGGGAGCCTGCTCACTGGCATGACACATATGTATGCACATGCTAGTAAGGAAGCAGGGCCAGCATTGATCTCCAGAAGGCCAGCCTTCGTGAATGGTGAGGACCATGCAGGTACTTATCAGAGCAGCATAGGAATGCTCACTTTAAAACTTTCAAACAGTTCTTTGAGGTTTTTTTTTTTTTTTTTTTAAATCTTGTTCATATTTTATTTTGCTTTTAAATGTTTGTCCAAAGAAATATAGAAAGTACACCCTCTGGGAATTTTAAGGAACATGAAAATGAATGAACTGTTTGTGTTGCTATAGTTACTAAGATGACTGACTGTTCCAGTAGAATTAGAAACTTAGAAAGTTTTATTTTCATTGTGTTTAATTTGGATTTCCCCCAAGAGTTAAAGGATTTAAGTGAGATGTCCTTCATCAGACCTTGGCACCAAGCCAGTTGAAAATAACAGTCACTTCTGGTTGAAACCTTTAGTCATTAAACTTGCCCTGAGGTCCAGAACTCAGTGGTGAGCACTTGCACTCAGTTCACCTTGGCATCGCAGAAAACCCTAAATCACCCAGAGATAAGTTGTATGTAAAGAGACTTTTATGTACTCTGACTTCCTTATTCTCATGGTCTGCATGTATAGCCACAATCGTTTCTGTACTCTGCCAACAGTGATCATGGACACTTCGATCGTTACACAGATCGTTACACTGGATTAGGACTGATGATTTTGAGCTATCATGATTTTGCCTCTAGGTCGGCATGGACAGAGCCCTCAACCAGCTTTCTGTGCCTTTGGGACAACTACGAGAAGAGGTTCTGGTAAGTTCCCCCACTCGTAGTAAACAGTATAGCATAAAGCATGATACCCTGACCACTTAGGGATCCAAGAACTCCTGATCCCTTGGTTTGTTGTTTTTCAGTGGTCAGTAGTTATAGTCTACATCTCAGAAAGTTGCAGATAAACGATTCTGTTTTTAGCATGTGATATTACAGTCTGCAGCATGATTGGTATAAAGGCGACAGAGTCTTCGAGTATACGGCTTCAGGGTGGCTGGAGGAGGCCAAGGTGGAGGTCCAGCCTGTTAGTGACCAGTCACTGGGTCAGAGCTGGTGTGTGTCCTAAGCCTTTGCTATTTTATAAGTGTTTTCCAAGTGAGAATTGATATGTGGTTAGGTTCCCAGACTGCCCACAGAGCTCTAGACCCCGAAGCCACTGAAAGATGATAGCAGGTTAGCGGCGAACCCTTGCACAAGAGTTGTAATGTTTCTCTGACGCACTCTGCAGTGCGAGGAGTTTGGTGTCATGTCAGTAGGTCACTGTGCCGCCACCCCGTCTTTTGCCTCCTGGTCCACCCCACAATTGTCTCAGGCCCCCTGACTGCCAAGCCCTCTGGCACTGTGGAGCTGCAGTGTACTTGGTATTCTGTCCCAAGGTGGCCTATGTATGTCACCATGAGCTTGAAAAACCATAGACCATATTTGAACATGTGACAGGTGGACTTCATTATTTAGTGTTGGGAAAATTTTGTCAGTGTCAGGAGTCTCAAGGAAGGAGGCCTGTGGTGTTACCTCCTGAGCTGGGCTTTGAACTCACAAGCAGTGTGGATGCTGATGTCTTGGTTGTTTTTCTGAAGCTCTTCTGAGTCACTCTCCACAGAATGAAGGGGAATGATTCTGTGGTCCGCTGCTGGATTCCACATCCTTATGACTCCACCTGGAGCTCCCAGAGCCCCATCTCTCAGCCTTCTGTGGAGCTGACTGGCAGCTAACTGTTCTCTGCCTGAGGCCAGCTCTCATGCCGGCTTGTTCTTCCTTCCTTCCTCACCTCAGACCTCCCCTCTGTTTTACCGTCTGCCGCCCCTCCACCGTATGCCATCACCTTAGCCAAACACTGCTGATTGTTTGATCCTCAGCCCTGAAGCAGGCCTTTGAGAGCCTGAGATGGGGTGGAGGTTGCCGTTGTCTAGCTTGTCAGTAGCCAGTGTTGCAGTAGTTCATAATGACTTTTCTGTAGAATTTTTGTGATTTACCCGCTTTATTCTAGTTTTCACTGCCTTCATTCCTGATTATCTCCTAGTTGACCTAATTCAGTGGCTTCTGAATTTTTTGTGTTTCTCTGTTCTTCTGGCCTCCTGCTCCTGGCTTCTTGGTTCCTCAATTTCCCCATTCTTAAGATGCTTTATCCATATTTCTTGTGTAGATTCCCGTCTACCCAAAAAGAAGCCAACACCCATCCCCAATTTCTCCTTCTCTTGAAAGGGAAGCCTGCGATACCAGGATGTGCCTCACCTACCCTGAGCGAGGCTGTCCTCATTTCTTTGGCCTTCTAAGACTCTTCCCTGGGCTCGTTTGCAGATTTTCAGGGTCTACATCATATCTTTAAATCCCAGATGCTCCCATACACAGGCTTTGGTTGTCCTTTCTCCACTCCAGCTTCTGTGGTGTCTCCTCTATGCTCCCTTTTTTGGCACTTAGTCTGCCATGACCTTGGCTTTGTATATCACTGTGCCTCCATATCCTGGGTGTCTCACAGTAATTCTGTCTCATGCTTTGTAATCTTTGTTCATGTCTGAATACTGGCCTGGGTATACCAAGTCTTATGAAATAGAATTGAATGTGTCAGTTTTATGATGTTATACTTCATTTTTGCAAAACATTTTCTTTATTATTTTCAAGAGTCTTAGGTCATCTGTCAGTGAAGGAATTCTTGCAGTAGATGAACGAATGTCTAAGCAAGAAGACATTAGGAAGAAAAAGGTATGCTGTGATGTCTACCCCTAAACATTGGTTCAGTCCTAGTGCATTATCACTGCTGTAGGGCGTGTGGTTTCTCTCTGGGTACTCTACTGAGAGGAGCGTGATGGCATCAGTGTCTTTGTGCAGCCATTAAGGGCAGTACCTAGGTGTTCTTATGCCTGGTCTGTGAATAAGGAGAGAGGAGTAGCATTAATGTTTTAAAGTGATATGCTACATGCTACAAACACCCCTCCCAGGCTTTTTATGTTCATCATCAGGACTTACTGAAGGAAGACAAAATTGGAGGCATGCCTGAGTGGTCACTAGATTAAATAAATTAAAGAGCAGCACCCCACAGGGAAGCTTAGCAAGCATGCCATTTGTCCCCATCACAGAGGGTGTTCTTGTGCACTGTGAGAGACAGGAGCTCAGTATCTGCTAGCAGCTCCGTGTTCTGGGGAGCCTGGACGTCATCTTATTGTACCATGTGTCTCCCGTTGTCCCTGTGGACTTTTGTCATAAGTGTCTTTAATGAACTGACACTTGGGTGTGTAGGTGTGCTGTGCTCATGCAGCTAAAGAAGATGAGTTTATTGGAAATGAAAACATGAAAATAGATCTTGAGAAAATAAGTATAAGGGCTGGCAAAATAGCTTGCCATCTTATTTTGTGTTACTTAATGTAATCTTAGGATAGAATTTTGAAATTTCACTGTAGGAAAGCCAGAATTGAGTTTACATTCTTGGGAATTCAGGATTACATAAGAATATTTAAAATGTATAATGTTGATCTTTGCCTTTCAACATCCTGATAACTGCTTTTTTGTTTGTTTTTGTCATCCACTTTATAGATGAGTGTGTTGAGACTTATTCAAGTTATTCGATCAGTTGAGAAAATTGAAAAAATCTTAAACTCTCAAAGTTCTAAAGATGCATCTTCACTAGAAGCAAGCAGGTAAGTATTTTCACGAGGTACTTCACATCCGGGCTAAGACTTCTTTGAGTGAGACTCATTTCTGGAAAACAAAGAATATCTGAGTCTGGTGTACTGTTTTTAAAAGTGACTCGGCCAGGTGTGCTGGCACCTGCCTATAATCCCAGCATTTGGAAGATGAATGCTGAAGGGCCGGTGGTGTTGACTTTGCTTTGCCTGCTCTGCACCACACCGTGACCACACCAGTCCTTCTCAGCCTGTCCTCAGTCGGCACCTGACCCCACCCCCAGCTTCTTCCCTGGACACCTGTTGTTCTGCCCTTCCTCTCATTCCTGCTCAATCCAGGGTGCAGTCTCAGGACTCCACCCCACCACACATCCCAGGAAGCCTCCTGGAACCTTACCAGGATGCTGACTGTTAGCTGCACATGAGCTTTACCAGTCTTGGGTTGGGATTGGTCTGACCCCACCAAAGCCCCTCCAGCCGTTCTTTAGACACATGCACTCATTGAGTGAGAAATTGACTCTCTCCAAGGCAGAAGAGCCCCACCCTCCTCTTCTCCCTTAGCTCAGGAAATAAGTGTTGTGTTCTTTCTCCTGCTCTCTGTGGTGGAACTGCTCTCTTTTCCCGCTCCTTCCCTTCCTCATCTCTAGAACCCACGCCTCCTTTACCCTGGTGCCAGCTTGGACTTGGTGGAGCCGTTCTCAGGGTTTGCTCATCTCCATTGTGCACTGGGCTGGAGCTGCAGGCTGGGGCTTGTCATGGCTGCATCTGCTTCCTCTCTCTTTCTTTCTCTGCTAAATTCAGGCCTGGCCTCCCACCCTCTCAGCATAGGACTCTGCCATATGATCCTAAAGATTCTCCTGTGCTTAGTCATTCTGGGAATCCAAATCCCCCAGCCTCCCTTCATCACTTCTGCGTTCTCCAGAGCTGTGTTTCCCTGACTACAGCAGGATCCAGGCTTGAGCCCAGTGTCTAGATCCCTGTCCATCTTCCTGAGGGCCTTTCTCTCCTGGTCACCTTCCTTTGACTGCCCAGTTCACTTAACATGTTTGCAAATTCACCCGAAACATGCACAAGGTATGGAAAGATGGTGTGACACTGTGCTCAGTGGAACTAAAAGGTGAAAATGTGGGGGGCTTGTTCTGTTGTGCCATGTTCTGTTGTCTTGGATACTGTTGGTCTCTCCTGCTCTTGAAAGTTCCATGCAATTCTGCATCAGAATGTGCAGACAGTACACACAGAAGTTACCACAGGAAGCCTCCCCTGCCCTCACCTCCCTACTGCCGTTGGGGTAGCAGACACCCACCAGGAACAGAAGCTGTTGGTGGACTTGAGTGCTTTCCCTGTTGGACTGTAAGGCCCTGGCATCAGGGGCCAGTCCTCACTGCCAGTCTCGGTTGCTGGTAGGCTCCCAGCAAAGGTGTGGGCAGGGCCCTAGGGAAGAGTGGGTTTCCTGCTGCCCTGGGGATGAGCTTCACTGTGACCCTGCCTGCTCTGCTCTGGATCACCTCTGAGAGCTTTGCTTAGCTCAGGTCAGCCCTTGTCCCTGCAGCAAAGGGACGACAAGGGCAGATCAGTGAGTAGTTAGGCGGAGGGTGTTTACACACTAGACACAAACAGCCCCAGGCTCCAGGAGAAGAGCTGCAGACACTAAAGACGGGAGCATCTACTGGGCAGCCTTTCGCCTCCACTCTGAACTAGTTTTGATTTGACAGTCTGGGCCCAGGCAGTCCAGTGGCCTCGCTGTGATGTTTCCCGTGTCCTTATGCTAGGGACATTTCCCTAGCTCACCCTTCCGCCCGTAAAATAATACATTTCTCCTTTGCTGTTTTCCTCCTCCTCGAGTGTCATTGGTACTTTATAGCATGTTGTAGGGGATAGGTGCTTGCACTGTATTTTGTGGTAGCTACACACTGCATGCCTTCTCTCTGGGACCTACAGCACACTGAGAGTGCTCTTTCAGTACTGGTAACTTAACTTTAAGCTATTGTTAAAATAGGAAGGTATTTAAGAGATTTTAGTTATTTCTATTGGGCCAACTTCATTAAAGCAACAAAAGCATTTGGTGTTTAAGAAGGAAGGTCAGGTATATCAGAAGAAGAGAGACGAGCAAGTGAAGAAGGAGAGAAGGTTCAGGAAAGAGAGACATACAGTCAAAGCAGGGACGGTGAGGGCAGTTGGGAGCAGGGCTTAGAGAAGGTGGGGGCACATGGCACCCTGGATCCTGGGGTCCTGAGGCAGATAGCCTAGCAGCAGTAGTCACATTCACTTTACCCGTGGCCCACTGCAGCTGGAATGGGCCATTTGGAGGAGACAGGCAAATGGCACAAAGATGGATTTTGACCTGTGGCAAGGCGGCCACTGTCCTAAAGCCAAGCACCACTTGTCTGGAAGCTGAACACTGTGGTTTGGACCTATATGGGCAGTCAGGTGCCATGTTCTCTGGGAAGTCAACAGCCTCGCAATTAAATTCTCTGCTTGTTGTCTTTCTCAGCCCACTCTTAACTGGACAGGTTTTGGAGAGAATTGCCACAGAATTTAACCAGCTTCAGTTTCATGCTGTGCAAAGCAAGGGCATGCCCCTTTTGGACAAAGTGAGACCCGTAAGTGTGGGTTGGGGTTGGGCTCTGGGTGCAGAGAATCTTATTCAGTGGTTAGCAGCATGCCTGGCACTGATTGTGAATTACAGGATGTTGATCCTAGGCTGAGTTTGGTTTTTGACTCCTTTTTTTCCAAGTGTCATTCACTATAGATTTTGTGGAAAGACTAACTCACATTCTCTAAGTTGTAAGAGTACCGTTCTAAATTTGACACCATATGATACAAATAATGTTGAATTTTCCCAAATCCCTAGACTGAGTTTTTTTGTTTTTGTTTTGTTTTGTTAAATGTTAAACCATTTAGCCTCTGTGTGCATGCCTGAGTGTGTATGTGTTTACAGCTGTCCATAGAGGTCGGAAGAGGGTGGCTGTAAGTCATTGGTGTGGGTGCTAGGAACTGAACTCAGGTCCTCTACAAGAGCAGCAAGTACTCTTAATGGCTGAGCCATTTCACCAGCCCCTTGGCTGAGCTTTAAATCTATAATGTCTATCAGAAACCAATTTTACCTTGTAGCTATAGAGAAATGACATTTTCTCGTTCTGTCTGTCTCTCTGTAAACTCTTGGCTGAGTCTGTGTTCT
This sequence comes from Peromyscus maniculatus bairdii, assembly GCF_049852395.1. Taxonomy (NCBI): domain Eukaryota; kingdom Metazoa; phylum Chordata; class Mammalia; order Rodentia; family Cricetidae; genus Peromyscus; species Peromyscus maniculatus. The sequence goes on from NC_134856.1 coordinate 59,204,682, forward strand.
ACTTGGAGAAAGTTCATGGAAGGAGATAGGCTGTTACTCCAGGCAGGGTCCCCCCCCCCCTTTTAAATGTCCACACACTGCTTTCTGTGGGGTCAGGTACCAATGTGTGTACAGCCATTTGAAGTTTGGAAACCATTGTGATGTGAGCTTTCTGATGGCTCCCCACAGCGCATAGCTGGCATCACAGCAATGTTGCAGCAATCCCTAGAAGGCCTCCTGCTGGAAGGCTTGCAGACCTCAAATGTGGACATCATCCGGCACTGCCTACGGACCTATGCCACCATTGACAAGACACGGGACGCGGAAGCTCTGGTTGGCCAAGTCCTGGTGAAGCCATACGTTGATGAGGTATGTGCTTCTGGTGTGGGGAGCTCATACAGAGCCATGCATGCTGTGCTGCCTTTGCTTTGTGTGGGGTAGAGACAGACACCAGAGATGCAAGGAGCTTGTTTCTACACGCTAGCTAGGAAGGGTCCTGCTGCACAGTTGGTACTGGAACTAAGTGCATTCTGATGGGTGTTCATGATGCAGCTTGGATATGTCTTCTTATGTGGGGTTAAGAGAAGAAGGCATGGGTCAGACAGAACATGAGCTCTGTTAAAGTGATGAGTCATACCCAGTTAAGTCACTAGAAAACAACCACTGGTCTTCTCGGTGAACTTGACAAGCAAGCAGCTGGTACGGCACCACGGAGTCCAGAGCAGTGAGGCCTGTGGAAGGGAAGGCAGACTGTATGTCCACAGCTCTTTAGGGGATGCAAGACACTGGTCAAGACTTAAGAAACAGGGAGGGATTGCCAGGGCTAGGAAGGTGGGAATCGGAGATGAAGGACTTCACTTCAACCTGACAGTGGGACACTTAGACAGGTGTCCTTCACCCGCTGGATTAATGTTCAGGTAGGAGTTATGCGTTCTGTTGGGAACTGTCAGCATTTGTGATGGCACGTTTGGCCAATCTCTCAGGGGCTGACCTTCATTCTGCTACTGTACGTCTTTGAGATTAAGTATAGGGATTAATTTTAGTCCTGGACAAGCTTAGAATTGCTGAAGTAAGTTTTCGGTTTCCCACATTTTTATCTTGTTACACTCTGTAGCTGTCTGTGGAGGGAAGAGAACAAGCTGTACTGGCATTTACCAGCCACTGGGCTAGCTCAGTTACAGATACAGCCTGTGCCTTTCACCGAAGTGTGTCCGCAGTGCTGAAGTGAAGGAGCATTGAAGTCCACGGGTCCATCGAGTGTGTTAGCTTGCTTTCTGTTGTGTGGTAAACACCATGACCAAAACCAACTTAAGGAAGAGGGTGTATTTTAGCTTACAGTTCCAGAGGGATAGAGTTAATAATGGCAGAGAAGGCTTAGCATGCTGGCAAGAGCAGAAAGCTGGGTGAGCACACTTTTACCCACATGCAGGTAGCAGAGGGCAGGAGCAGGAAGTAGGGTGTAGACCCTCAAAGCCCATCCATAGTGAAGCACTTCCTCCACAAGGCTCTACCCCTGGGAGCTAAGTATTCAGATATGAGCCTATGGAAGACATTTCTCACTTAAAGATAGTATTAAGTGAATTATAGCCCCCTGACTTTTACAACTCACAGTTTCCGTTATATGATATTTTGAGTTTCAACCCTATAACCAAAAACAAAATATTGAAGTGAACTATATTTTCATTTGTCTGCTTCATACTTTACCCTAAGCCTAGTAGTGATAGAAGAGGCCAAGGGTTGGGCTGTGAGAAGCTGGAATGGGCCCCTCACTCTAATCTAGACCTCTTCTGGAGGAAGCAGGTACTTCAGTCTCAGGCTAGTCTCTGCCACCTAGCCTCCTCCTTCCCCACATCAAGTCAGAGCTATAGCTAAACATAGCAACTGCTTCTGAATGTGACCAGCTTGGCTTTACTATTTAGAAAATATATGGCTGACTTGGGTGTGATGACACATGCCTTTAATCCCAGCACTGGGGAGGCAGAGGCAGGCGATCTCTGTGAGTTTGAGTCAAGCTATATACAATGAAACCCTGACTCAGAAAAACAAAAATAACAGCTGAACAGAAGAGTGGCCCAAGTTTCCCCTCACCTTTGTAGTATCTAGTTCATGTTTTTCCTTTAAATGACATTTTCAAATAGTTTCCACTCTTCTGTAGGTGATCGTTGAACAGTTTGTTGAGTCTCATCCCAGTGGCCTTCAGCTCATGTATAACAAGCTCCTGGAGTTCGTCCCTCACCACTGCCGCCTTCTCCGGGAAGTCACAGGGGGAGCTGTGTCAAGGTAAGTTCAAGGCTTCAGCCTGAGCGGCTCCCCAAGGCCGGCTTAGTGAGCAGGTCCATTGTGGGTCTAGTGTGTTACTGCTCCTCTCTGCTGCTGGAAGGCAGGTCTGAATGCAAGGGCCGCGGGGGAGCCAAGACTCCGCCGTTTTCCTTTTCTGAGCTGCCTTCTTCCCAAGTCCAGTTTAAACTGAAAGTGGATTCTTTCCATGGGCCAAATCTCATTCCTATACAAAACAAGTGTTTTCTGGTTTTGTGATGCTGGGCTTAAACCCAGGGCCTTGTACAGGCAAGGCATACATCAATCAGCTATCAATCAGCTACTCCCGAGTGTCTAGCGTTCAAGTTGGCAAGTTTTATACTGATCCTGAGGCTCTCTTTAGATCTCCTTTGGTCAGTTTCTGTTCTTCAATAAATACCCGTTTGCTTTAACCATTGCCATCTGACCATTCATCTGTTGTCAACTCAGGACCCGAGCAGGCTTCCAGTTCTCAGATCTGCATGCTGAACCTTCTCCCCTGTTCTCAGGGCTTCTCAGGGCTTGTGAGGAGGGTGCAGCCTCCTTGGCACAGTGGAGGAGGCCCTTCACTGTCTGGTCCCGCACTGCCAGCTGGCCTCTATCGTACAGAAACCTCTTTGTGAGCTGAAGTCTGTGCTCTTATCTCAGTGCTAAATTTGCAGATTAGAAATCCAGTGTAGTTCCAGACACTACAGAACAAAGCACACACACATTAGCTTAGTGTCCTCTTATATCCAGATCTGTGACCAAGGTTTTACATGAAATGTCATAGAATTTTAGAACTGAATACATTCTTAGAGCCTGGAAGCACAGTGCTTTAGGAACGGATAGGTTAGTAAACTTGCATGCCTTACAAGTAAGTGTCTTGAATGCAAAGGCTGCTTTTCCTGTGGTAGGAGGCTACTGTTTTTTTATGCCAAGTCTTGTTATGTAGCCCAGGCTGGGCTGGAACTCATAATTCTTCTGTGTCAGCCTCCTGAGGACTGAGAAAGCACCCTGTGCCACTATGCTTGGCTTTAGGCTGCTGTTTCCCAAGCTGAGTCTGGATGGTGGCCTGGGAGTGGGAGAGCTGTATTAACTTTGTGCAGTGGCTTGGCCTTCTCCCTGACAGGATTTTGGAGGAGGTGGTGGGGGAGTCAGGGTCAGTGTGACACTGAGACCCAGAAGTGAAATTGAAGCGGGTAGCTAAGATCTAGGCTGAGGGCCTTTATTTAAGCACAGTGCACTAAGTAGAGTGTAGGGTAAGCTGACTAATCTTGGCTCTTGTCCTACAGTGAAAAAGGCACTATCGTTCCTGGTTATGATTTCTTGGTGAATTCTGTGTGGCCAGAAATAGTTCGCGGACTAGAGGAAAAGCTACCCTCGCTCTTCAATCCTGGGGATCCTGACGCCTTTCACGAGGTAAAGCCTTGTCACCTTGGTTCTTAAAAAAATGTTCTCTAGCCTAGGGAAAGTCACATTTTCATTGACATAGTTCTAGTCTTTGGGTTAGTGAAAAACAGAACTATGATTGTTGAGTGAGTTTTTAATTGAACACAAGCTGCTTCTTTCAAGTGTGGATATGATACTTGGAGAAATGAGAATGCTCTTATTTTAAGATTTTATTTCTACTTATGTGTATGTATGAGTAGCTAGGTATATGCACTTGAGTGCAGTATCCAGAAGAAGGCATCAGAACCCCCAGAGTTGGAGTAACAGTTGATTGTAAGCCTCATGATGTAGTACTAGGAACCGAACTCGGGTTCTCTACAAGAACAGTATGCAGGGGGCTGGAAAGATGGCTCGGTGGTTAAGAGCACTGGCTGCTCTTCGAGAGGACTCAGATTAGATTCCCAGCACCACACAGTAGCTTACAACTCCCAGTTCCAGGGACCCAAAGCCTCTGACCTCCACAGGCACCAGGCATGCACGTGGCATAGATATACACTCAAGCACATTTAAAAAAAAAGGAAAGAAAAGAAAAAAACAATCTGCACATTCATTTAAGTACTGAACTGTCTCTCCAGACCACATTCTCATCTTAGATTGTGATCATAATTTAATCTAGAGGCAGTTGTGCATAGATATATGCAGCAATTTCTACATTCCTTTAAAAAGTCCTACGACCCTCATTAAGCCAGTATCCATGCAGTTGTTTTCCATGAAAATTCACGTGTGAGCTAGGTAAGAGCTCTTGGTGTGGGAAAGCACGAGAACCTGAGTTCTGATTCCCAGCACCTCCCACACGTGTGCAGGAGGCACTCCGGTGCTAACTGCCCGAGGCTGTCTTTGATGCCTTGAGCACGAACATGGCGGTCCTGCCCTGGCTCCTGCTTCTGGAGCTGCTTTAGTGCGCTCTTCCTCATCAACAGTACTTTAACCGTGTGGCTTTACAGGTGCAGTGCAGGTTTACTCTGTTCTCCTCTGCCCTGGTTTGCTCCCTCTTTTTCCTCTCCCCTGCCCTTCCCCCTTCTTTTCCTGCCCTTTGGTGATTTAGGCTTTGGGGGATTTTCTCCTTGAACTGTGTTTTCCTTCCACTCTTTTTATTGATTCTGTGAAGTCACAGAGACATGGATGTCCTCCCCTCTCCACTTAGCAGAGTTAGAGGTGAAGTCACAGAGACATGGATGTCCTCCCCTCTCCACTTAGCAGAGTTAGAGGTGAAGTCATGTTCTGTGGCCTCTTCCCATTGGACATGCTGCTCCTGCACTCTGGTTTGATATGTTTGAAATTCGGCATTTCCTGGTTTTAGTAATCATCGCTCTGTAAAGGACTCCCTGGGTTTATCCTTTCTGCTGTTCACTGTTGCTTACTGAAGATGTCTTCCTACATCTCTCCCCTTGGAAGGCTTTGTAGTAAGGCTCATTGATAGCACACTTGTGTCTTTACAATAAGTACTCAGTTTACATTTGTCTGCAGATGGTGACCCTGCTTTTCTTTGAGGAAGGTAGTTGGCCGGAGGTGGAGTTCTCTTTGGCCCAGTAGCCAGTCAGGTACTGCCCTGTCCTCGGGTTGCTCTCAAGGTCTGACCCTGGTGTGTCGTGGGAACTTCTTTCTTACTACCCTTGGGCTCTGTTGGGTGTCCTGCACTGAGGACTAGTATTCCGTTCATTCTGCAGTGTCCTGGGTGCTGTCTCTTCAGCTGTCATCTTCTTTCATCCTGCCCTGGCCCTTTGCAGACCCCAGATGATGCTCGGGGCCTTTCTTCTTGGGACAGAACTTTTTCTTCAGTTCTATCTGAACTGTCTCTCCTGAGTGTTCAGAGCTCGGTGTTAATTGCCATCACGGTCACTTGTAGTTCTCTTTGCTTTTTCTAATCTGCCTGTTTAATCTGTTAGGACTTTCAACTGTCTCGAGGCACAGGTAACTTAACTGGTGGACTTTAGTTCAGACGAGTCTGGAGCTTCCTCGTGCCAGAGAACCCCACTGTGCTGTTTGTCCTGCATGTAAAATGTTGAGTAATGTGGTGACTTGTGTTTTGATAAGGTTTGTAACCAGGTTTTATAATTTTAAAAACTATTGTGTTTTTTAGATTGGACACCATAAGTAGGGTGAAAGTGCCGTATGGACTCTAGCTGATCAGAGAGCTTTCTGTTTTGCTCTTCTTTAGAGACTCCTTAGGTGACTCGGCAGAGGTTTGGGGTCAGAAGGGAATCTTTCTGGGAGAACCTGAACTCCAGAACTCCAGACCAGGGCCGAGCAGGCCTTCAGGGCCAGTGCTGGTGGCTGCAGTCTCTGTGGGTCTCTGTCACTCCTTTCAGTAGATGCCTCCAGCCGGAAGCCCATGCCACACTTCTGAAGGGCGTGGGCCTTTGGACTCTTAGTCTTTCCTGTTTTCAGAGTCAGTGCGTTCCCCGTAGGCTCCCCCAGAGGGTAAGAGCTACCCCAAACTAGCTGAAAGAACTGTCAGACCTGTGGCTCTGACTGCAGTGAAACCCTATCTGCAGGAACTTTTAAGTTTAGGGATCTAGTGACAGGGTATTGCCCTTTCTAACAGAAAGAGCTAAAAGTCCAGCAGGGTTTGCAGGGAGCCTGGGACTTAGGAGATGGAGACCCCACAGAAGGCAAGTGCGCTCTTACTGTGTTTCCTAGCTGTGTCTGGAGGAGGAGGAGGAATGGTTGTCGTGATTCCCTTGTGGACGGTTGTGAGCTTAAGTCCGTGCTGATGGTCATTTCACTCAGTGCTGTCGGCCAGCCCTCTCACCTCTCACCCCAGGAACGATAGGATGGCTCATCTGATGGATCCTCTCTTTCCTCACCCCCTTTTAAATGACTTGTGGATGTAGGGAGGTGCTGATGAATTATGCTGTCTAATCTCCTGTCTGTGATCCCATGTGGAGGTCAGGGCTGCCCTGGAACCGGAGTGTGTCATTTAGAAAGCCCTGGACTTGTAGTGTGACACCTGGGCTCCGTGTGGGCTTTTCCCTAGAGCCCTGGAGAGTATCCCAGAGCCACTCTGGGCATGGCTGAAGCCCTAATGAGGTGGGAAGCTGGGGAGTTAAGCTGCCCTGAGGTCAGTTGGCTCCAGCCTGATTCTGGAGCTTTACTGTCTCGGCTGCAGTTGTCAGCAAATGCTCCTGACTGTCGCTGCTGATGGAGAAAACCCCACCGTTTGTTCTTGTTCTAGAAATACACTGTAAGCATGGATTTTGTACAGAGGTTTGAACGGCAGTGTGGATCCCAGGCCAGTGTGAAGCGACTTCGAGCACACCCTGCCTATCACAGCTTCAGCAATAAGTGGAACTTACCTGTTTATTTTCAGATAAGGTCAGTCACTTCTAAATAGACGTTTTCATGGTGGAGGCATAGTCTTGCTATGTGACTCAGGCTGGCCTTAAAATCATGATCCTCTAGCCTCAGCCTCCCAATTACTAGGATTAAAGGTGCTTGTCACCACACTCAACTGACAAGCATTTGCTAGTTAATTAACATCTTAAGATTATTACTAAGGTTTTTCAATTTGGGGAGGGGATGTTACTCCAGTCAGCAGTTCTCCGTGGGGAACAGAGTTAAAGTGAGGATGACCCTATGTCATGAGTGCTGAACTACCAAGAAAGCGTGTGTCTGCTGTAGTGGGAGAGAAAGTGAACTTGAAGTAAGCTGGACTCCAGGCCTGGCTTCGTTGCCACAGCCCCTGTGGTTTTGTGAAGAGTACTGAAGGTGATGGATGGCAGGCACTCCGTCCTGTCCAGTCACCGTCTGCCTCCAGTCCTGGCCCTGTGTTTGGCTCTGTGTCCCCCCTTCAGCTTGGGAAGAGCGGGTGGTTATTTTCTCTCCCCTGTGACCTTTATGACCTTTGTTCCCCGACCTGGAAGACAGTGACACTTCCCTCCCAGATCTCGTGATCTGTCGCCTGTGTCAACAAGCAAGTCTGTAGAGTGCTGAGAGATTCAGACAAGTCCTCAGCAGCTTGTTGCCCCAAGAAGCAAACAGAGCGGAGCTGCCGTTTCTGCAGTGTCCCGGGGGAGGTGGGGCAGGTCCTGTCCAGGAGCAGTGCTGAAGCTCGTGAGTTGAGTGTTCCATGAAGAGCGCAGTCTTTCTTGTTCGGTGGCCAGGTGCTTCACAGATTATGACGGGGAGCTCTGAAGAGGATTGCTGAGTGGAACAACTTCAGGAGGCAGCTACCCTAATGGGAAGAGCTGCTCACCTGGTCACTGCTGAACAGCAGAGTTACACTGCCCTGAGCCTGCTTGTCATTTCCCACGGTCACTTCCTCAGACAGTTGTCCATGAGCATCAGTGGAGCCAGGGTGGGACAGCTCAGGGTCCAGGTGTAGCATCTAAAGCAGCACAGCACTGTTCCTGTGAACAGGACTGTAACAGAGTCGGCGCTGGGTCCACAGTGCTCCTGTGGCCTGGGTTCTACTTAGACTGCTTTAGGTCTAAGCCACCTAGCATACCACATTCCAGTCACCCAAGCCTGCCTACTGCTGAGGAGTCCTACACATTGCTCCAGTGGACAGCTAAAACCATACTGAAACTCAGCCAGTCTCTGCAGAAACTCCTGTTGTCCCCAGATTTGCCCAGGCATTTGAAGAATTAGCTCATATACTGTCTCATTTGCAATTTTAAGATTATGCTTGCATTATAAAGTGCAGCTCTTTTCAGTTCCGTTGTTTTTTCATCTGAGAAATAATGCAAGTAAAGACTTTGCACTGGGTGTTTATCCTAAGGAATGGCAGTTCTGCCAACATGGCTGAGGTCAGAATGACACAATCACCACAAATACCTCAGGATCATTTAAAACAAACCTGAGGCTGGGCGGTGGTGGTGCACACCTTTAATCCCAGCACTTGGGAGGCAGAGCCAGGCAGATCTTTGTGAGTTCGAGACCAGCCTGGTCTACAGAGTGAGATCCAGGAAAGGCGCAAAGCAACACGGAGAAACCCTGTCTCGGGAAAAAAAAAAAAAACCTGAGCCAGGATATGGTGGCATGCATATACCTGTCACTTAGCATTTGTGATGCAGGGTGAGAAGATTCCAGACTGGACTACTCTGGGAGACCCTGTCTCAAAAAACCTAAAACACAAAAGGGAAGCCCTCGGATAGGATTCTGGGATTCGGACATTTTCCTAAGATACACTAATGTGCTCTCGGGATCAGTGTGAACTGCTGCACCTGACATGCACTGCATGCCCACCCTCAGGAAAAGGCAGCCCAGCCCATGGCCTTTCTCATGAGCACATCTTAGGTCTGTTCATTCCAGAGACCTTGATCTGTCTGCTTGACGTTGGCCCTTTCAGTCATGTTGGAAAGTAGATCTACATTCAGTCCCTAGTGGATAGAGTAAAAGCACACATGACCCAGACAGCTTCAGATTGTACAGAGGGGTGCTGGCCTTCAAACTGAAGTTTCTGGAATGTACTCCCAAAACATTCTAGTGAGTGTATGATTTGTAGCTCCTTCTATGATGTGGAATCCATGATATGAAAGTTTAGGTATCACCCCATTTCCCTAGTCCCCATTCTTAGAGCTGCATGTCCACGCATCATATATGCTTTCATGCTGTCTGGTACTTAGAGCAGAGAGAAAGCAGCACCCTCTACTCTAGGCTGCCCCAGGTGTCATTTTGTAAGAGTGCTTTTCTTTCCTGTAGACCATGATGCTCAGGGAGGAGTGTGGGTGGAGTCTTTCCCCAAACCCAAATGTTAGTGTTTAGATGTCTTTCCTCTCCTACTGAGATCCCATGGACAGTGACACTCTAATGCATCTGAAGGCCACAGCATGGGTGCTCAGGGTTCACCATCGTGGTCAGCAGCTTTGCAAGGCACTGGCCTCCCTACAGCAGTCATATGCCTGCTGTCTTGGCCTTTCTTTCTGAGTTGTGTTTCCTTTTTTTTTTTTTTTTTTTTTTTTGATTTTTCAAGACAGGGTTTCTCAGTGTAGCTTTGTGCCTTTCCTGGAACTCACTCTGTAGCCCAGGCTGGCCTCGAACTCACAGAGATTCGCCTGGCGGTGCCTCCCAGGTGTTGGGATTAAAGACGTGTGCCACCACTGCCCAGCAAGTTGTGTTTCTTGGCTCACCAGCAGATGTACCATTGCTATGTGGAGTGCTAGCTGTCAGGGCTCCCTTTCCATCATTTCTGTGAGTTGTCATAAATGTTCACATAACTTGGCGGCCTGTGCCTTTACCTAGTTTGCTAAACTAAACCTGTTTTCCTTTCTAGTATCATGCTCTGTGTTTGGTACGATATTCTTCACTGAGTACCCCAACCGTGACATGACACATCTCACCTTGGGCCTCGTAGACTCCATCTTTCCATTGTGGACAGTGGAGCCAGGCCCTAGGCCTCTGCATCAGGCCCCTTTCCTGTGTTTTGTGTAGATTTTGGAAGATGCTGTGGAGCTGAGGCAGAGTTCTGGGAGCTGCTGTGTCCTGCTGCTGCCTGCAGCCCTTTCTCTAGTCCTTGCACTTGGGGGCTGCTTCCTGCAGCTCTCATCACTTCTCTCTCTGCTCTGTGCCTTTCCTCTGCCAAGGCCAGCCTAGTGTAGGCTTCCCTAGCATCGGCACAGTTCATTTCCATGGAGTGACTGTAAAAGGGTCACTTAGATAGCTCGTCTTGAGCATGAGTCAGAATTCCCTGTTAGGAGTTAGCAAGTACAAGAATGTGCAAAGGTGTGGTTGGAAACAATGTCCATGGAAGCAGCCAGTTGTCAGATAAGTAGAACACCTTCATTCTGCAGTCAGGAAAATATGCTGTCTCTGTTAGTGAAATCAGATCAGATGGGTGTTTGGATGCTGGGATCTATCTGGCTGTCGTCAGGATGTTGGAGCAGCTGGAAGGTCAGCAGAGGCTGAAGGGCATGTTCAGTGATCCCAGGGTTACAGGGACCTTAGAAGTCTCTCTCAAGTGACAGATGCAGGTGCAAAGCCAGCTTTCCTGTGTCTTAGTTTGGGACGTTTCTAGGCTGTGGTATTGCTGATGTAGGGATTTAGAGATGCACTATGTGGCCTTGAAGTGTTACTATAAAGTGGAACTTAAGGGAATCCTCTTAATAAGGCTTGGATGGTGTGTATTTGAGACTAGCGCAAATAGCACAGAACTCTGCAGAAAAGTGGCTTAATTGAGGAGTTTATTTCTTACCCAATAAAAAGAAGAAAGGGCATCTTGGACATCCTTGAATATCGAGTGTCAGTGGGCAGGAAAGGAGACCAAGCAAGGAACAGCATTGCAGAACCGCCAACACTGATCCATGTCCTTCTTTCTCAGGTTTAGAGAAGTGGCAGGATCCTTAGAAGCTTCACTCACAGACGGGCTAGAAGACGCCCCAGGTAACCTTAGAATGGAAACAGCGGGTGTCTCTAAAGGGGTTAGCTGAGCTCACCAGCCAGCTCAACCCTGGTCCCGAGAGTGCTCCTGCCTTTTCTCACCATACAGTAAGTTGTGCTGTAAGGACACTGGCTTAACCTCTTTTAAAAAATGTACTGCTGAACCCAGGCTCCCATAACATGCTGGGCAAGCGCTCTACTAGTAAGCTAAGTTCTCAGAAATTTCTCTTCTTATGCAGCAAAAAGACAAGAGTCTTTTGGCTCCTTGAATTTCTTGCTTTGGAGAGATGATAGAAAGGGATGCTTTACAGAGTTCAAAGTTGACCTTTTCTGTCCTGACTGCAGCATGTCAGGGCTGACCTGTTTGTGTGCTCACTACACTCCAGACCCCGTGTGTGTGGTCACTACACTCCAGACCCTGTGTGTGTGCTCACTACACTCCAGACCCTGTGTGTGTGCTCACTACACTCCAGACCCTGTGTGTGTGCTCACTACACTCCAGACCCTGTGTGTGTGCTCACTACACTCCAGACCCTATGGCCAGCACTGTTGAGATTAGGCACAGCCAGTGTAGAATGCTATAGATCCAGTCAGCTGTCTGTAGGCTTTGGCAGTCCACCTTCTTTCCTGCCCCCAACTCAGCTATGTGAAGGCTGAACGTGGGTCTGCGTGTTCCTGTCCCTTGCTGGGAAAGACTCAGTTGGAGCACAGCTAGGCGTCCTGGGATTCGGGGCAGATGGCAGCTGCAGGTGTTCATGCTCATGACACACCTTTCTTGGTAGCCATTGAGACACTTAGTATTTCTGTGCCACACAAGCTCCTGGTTCTCCTACTAAAGCGCCTGCTCTAACACAGCCAGGTCCATCCCAGGCCTACTCTTACCGAGTTGTGGAGTTGTTTCTGTCCATCTCTGCAAAAGTAGCCGTAAGGGATTGACCTCCTCTGTGTGGGTAGTAGCCATGTTGAGGTGGGGAAGAGAGGGTAAAAACTGAAATGTAAGCCTTGCAAGCTGCCACACGCCATTGTGTGTATAAAGTACCCGTTAAAGATAGTTCAGTGCTGTGTTTGATGCTAATCCCCATGCCTGGGAAACAATGTCAGGTGAGTTATTAAACACCTCACACCGAAGACACATGGTCTTGTGCTGGTCCAGCATCTCTGTGGCCATGAGGCCACAGCATGCCTGTGCTTTACTTTGAGTTGTATGCCAGTGGCAGCTATAACCCAATGGTATGCCCTGGGTCTATGGTTTTTCTCCAGATGGAAGTCCATATTGCCTATTGGCTTCTCACAGAACATGGAGCAGTCTGGAGAAATGCTGGTCTGATGAGATGTTCCTGCCTTTGTTGGCACACCGTCTGTGGAGGCTCACACTACAGATTCTGGCCCGATTCTCTGTGTTCGTCAGTGAGGTGAGTAGCATGCAGCCCCTCTCTACAGTCAGCCCTCGTAGGACTTGAAGTGGCTTGTGGCTAAACACCCACAGGATATTCAAAGTGTCCCATGGTATTAGATCCAGCTGTGGGCACCTGGCCACATGATCAGGATTAGTTATTGAGAATTCCTACCTAATAAGTTTGTTTCTCTTCTCAAAATCAGACTCCCTAAAGCATCTTGGAAATAAAATGTTCATTTTAATGAAAACTATTAGAAATGAAAGTAAATAGGTTTAAGTTTTAAACAGTCATATGATCATCAAAATAAAAGTAGTTGCTCTCCACTTTAGGATCTCCTTATCTTCTTCAGTCAGTCAAATGTATTAGCTCTCCAGGCACTGCTCAGTTATTGAAAATCAGTGATGCCCAGGGCTCTTGTCCCCAGGAGGTCAGTACTACTAAGAACTGGGCACCAGCTTTAGGTCCTTGCAGACCTCAGTCTTGAGAGGCACCTCAGGGACACCCTTAGTGACAGACACACAAGCCAGTGCTCATGGTGCACGATCTATAAATTGGGTAGTCTTTAAAAAGAAGTCCACCACAAAGAGGGCAGTGCACAACAGACACACCCTACTCTGGAGCGGAGCGCAGGCTTGGAGCAGCGGGGCCTAGCACAGTTCTGCCAGCTGTTACCCTGGGGCTCGCAACGTTAAGCACTTTGAATCTCTGTTCTGTAATTTGGCAAAATGGCTTTTGTATGTGGCTGTGGTGAGGGTTTATTTCTAAGCCGAGGTGCCAGGTGGGATGGGTGCTCTGTGAAAGTCAGGGCCTCTCTGTCTCCTTCCTCCCATCTGCTCAAAGACTTCCTCAGACTGCCCTGCCCCACTGGCTGTCTCAGAAGACAGCGAAGAACAGCAATTCCAAGAAGAGTAGGGCCAAAACCTGCCTGGGATAACGTGCTAGCCTTCTCTTGGTGTTTGTGCATTAAACTCCGCAACAGCTAGTGTGTGTGCAGAGCTCCCGAGCATATACAAATGCCCTGTGTCTCAGAGTCAATGAGTGATCCTTGAAATCTTTTCCCAGCTTTCTGTCAGGCCTATTTCTAATGAAAGCACCAAGGAAACTAAAAAACCTTTGGCTGGCAGCAAAGACCCTTCCGAAGACCAAGGAAGCCATCCTTCAGAAGTACAGGCAGCATCCATTTCCAGCACTCAGCTGGTGTATGTGGTTGCAGACCTGGACAGACTTCAGGAATGGGTGAGCGTCACTGCACTGGTAGATATATGGATCTGTAAATTGTGGGATCACGGGACCCGGCAAGGACTTTCTGCCCTAGAGGACATTTCCCTACTTGTCCTCTCCACAGTTAACCTCTGAGTGTGCCATATCTTCACTTCCTGGCGAGTAACCTAACCACTGAGCAGTCAGGCTCTACTTTTCCCTCCTCGGCTCAGCTCTGCTGGGGCATGGCCTGTGGTGGACTGGGTTGTAATTGAAGTTCACTGCCCCAAGTGTTTGAGAAGTTCCCCATCTGGTTTCTGTGTTGAGCTCGTGTTTAGCTCTCTTTAGAGAACTTTATGGGACACACATAGAGTTTATGCCTTCGGGTAGATTTTGCTTCCCACCGTTTATATTTTGTGTGGTTGAATAAATGCATTGTGTTTTCTGAGAAAACATGGTCTGTTTACTAAGAGCAGTTTCTGTGTGGTGGAGAGCTGCAGAATGAGTTTCTGCTTTTCCTCCGCCCTCAGTGGCCATGCAGGCAGTGTCCCGTGCTGAGTGCTTCTGTGCCGAGAGCATGACTCCCGGAGATGGGAACTTTGACCTACGAGTTCTGGCTTAGGTTTCAGCACTTGTTAATCATGTCTGAGTATGTGGGTGAAAAGCCGCTTGTTCTGATTGAAAGAAGAAACTAGTGTCCAAAATGTGTGTTTCAGCTTCCAGAACTCCTGGAGATAGTCAAGCCAAAACTTGAAATGATCGGCTTTAAGAATTTTTCATCTATCTCAGGTAAAAAATTAACTCAGACTCAGAATCTTTGAATAAGAAATAACATCAAGTAAAATGCCATAGACTGCAGGGAATGTTTCAATTAACATCCAAGCTCCAGTTGGAAATCCTTGGTTATTTCTATGTTTTATTCTTTAACTTCTGTAAATGAGATCCTTCATTTATACAGTGACATGATTTATTAGTGCACTCTAAATGCAGTGGTCACACTTTAATGGAGCTTACCCTAGGCTGGACCAGTGACTCAGTCTAGCTGCCCTGTGTCCACAGAGGCCCTGGAAGACTCTCAGAGTTCCTTGTCTGCCCACGTACCAGCTCTGAGCAGCAGGATTGTCCAGGACCTGAGTGAGTCTTGCTTCAGTTATCTGAAGAGTGCCCTGGAGGTCCCCAGGCTTTACCGCAGGACCAATAAGGTCAGTGTCACTTCTGGAGAGAGCTCTGTGGTATGTGTAGTCAGGGAGATGTGGGCCACAGGCAAGTATCAGGGTGGACTGAGGTAAGGGACTCCCAAGGGTCAGGAGCTAGCTGCCACCACAGCCCACAGTGTGGGTTTTGGGTCTTAAGGAAAAGTACTTTTTTGTACATGTGAGTCCTAACTAGCTTGGAACTCACTATATAAACCAGGGTGGCCTCAGCTCCACAGAGATTGGTTTGCCTCTGTCTCTGGAGTGCTGGAACTAAAGGCATGCAGTACCACAGCTGGCTAGAAAATTACTTTCTTTAAAAAAAGAAAACTGGGGCCTAGAGAGATGGCTCAGAGGTTAAGAGCACTGACTGCTCTTCCAGAGGTCCTGAGTTCAATTCCCAGCAACCACATGGTGGCTCACAACCATCTGTAATAAGATCTGGCGCCCTCTTCTGGCCTGCAGACATACATGCTGTATACATAATAAATAAATCTTTAAAAAAGAAAGAAAAGAAAAGAAAACTATTAAAATTTTTATTTTAGATTTATTTTACACATGTAATCCCGGCACTTGGGAGGCTAAGAGGAGGATCACAAATTTGATTCCATCCTGAGCTACAAAGTCAGACTCTGACACAAAAAACAAATGAAGCAGATCTAGTTGTGCAGTAGAATTATCATGTAACAGAAGTATCTCGTTTTACTGTTTGTCGTTGAGCCTGAAGCCCCCACTTGGATGGGAGGGGCTTGGGCACATTGCCAGGGGCCTTCCATTTCCTTCTATTCTGTGGGTGTCATCGTATGTGAGTTTGAAGAGCACATCAGTCTCCACTGGGCACCGGGGCAGTCTTCACCTGTAGAGTAAGGAACCAAGTCCCCTGTGTCGTCCTTGCTGCTTCAGCAGGATGTAAAACCAGCCCTGGGCATCTCCCAGTGGAGGAGTCAGCACTCAGCCCTGTGCATCCTGCCCCAGAGGCAAGCCTGACCTGGAGCAGATGTGGGCCAGGGGGCTGTTCCTTGGTACACTGCTGTCACCAGATGACCCCTGTGGCCCTCTGGTTACTTTCTGGGAGGGATGAAGCTGTTTGCTGAACAGTGATGGTATGGTGACTCTGTTTTTGTTTCCTTGTGTCCTTCCCCTGCTGACAATTCCAGGAGGTCCCCAGCACAGCCTCTTCTTACGTGGACAGCGCACTGAAGCCATTTTACCAGCTTCAGCGTGCACATGGGAACAAGGTGAAGGCCGCAGTGATGCAGCAGTGGCTGCAGGAAGCCCTGTCTGAGAGCACACACAAGTAAGCTAACGGTGCTGGAGGCTGCCTGCACACCCTGGGCAGGGCAGGGCAGGGCTCCCTGGAGCCTTGGGTCGCACATCGATAGATCAGCAAGATATCACAGAACTGCCCGTGGGCAAGCTGTGAGCAGTCTCTTGGTCCAGTCCCTCCCTACCCACCCCTCCTCCACCTGCACTACAGTCAGGCTGACCTGGGTTCTGTGAGTCCCCAACCCTGAATTCCAGGGGCACCTTTACTGCCCTCCCTGCTCAGCCCAGCCAGTCCTTCCTCTCCTCAGCTGTCACTCCAGCTGGTCCCACTAAATGATGGGATGGCTTCTGGTGAGAAGAGGAAGTCTGCATGTAAACTGTAATCACAGCAGAAGGCCCCAGTCAGGAACAGTTCATTGAATCTCTTCTAGCTAACTTATGGCTAATGGAATCACCTCTTGGCCCTTTGGTAAAGAGTGTTTGCCTAACATTTTTAAAATTCTGGGTTCTGTCCCAACACCACAAAACAGGGAGGAAGTTTATTGCTTCATTTTGCTATTGATTTAATTATTAGTCACCATTTGCAGTAGAGTTGTTTTTTTTTTCCGAGTTCAGCCCCCAACTCCCACTTTGTTGTGGGTCAGTTTAGAGCCAATAGTGCTAATCTTGTGGTTTTGTGGGCAAATAAAGCCCCAGTGCCAAACAGCCAGCTTGCTAACCAGGCGAGAAAGTGACTGATTTTAATGTTATAATGAGAGTTTGGGGGTAAGTGAACGTCTTTGAAAGTCCTGAGATAGGTTTGTACTTTAAGAGGCAGACTGCTTGACAGGGCTTGGGACGTTCTGCAGAGGGTCCTCCACCTGGAAAGGCGCCGCCCTCGGGCGCTTGGGTTTAGGACTGGTGTTTCTATTTGTATGTACACGGGAGGCCAGGGGTCAGTTACCAGTGTCGTCTTCCATCATTCTCTACCTTGTTGAGACCTCGAGCTCACCAGTTGAGCTGTGCTGGCTGATCAGAAAACTGTGACTCCCCTGTCTCTGCCGTCTCTCCAGCCCCTGTACACTCCTTTCTTAAGTGCTCAGGGTACCTCGTGCTGGAGACCTAGGAAACACGACAGCACGTTTCCAGTTGAGCTGTTGTGCCTGTCATTGCCATCTCAGGACTGTCTTGCTTGCAGAGCAAATCCCTGCTTGGTGTCACCAGTATCTACTTAGTTACCAGCCCTTCATTGCTGTCTTGTGCCCAAGGTACTTTGAGACTGTGTCCGATGTGCTGAACTCCGTGAAGAAGATGGAGGAAAGCCTGAAGCGCCTCAAACAGGCCAGGAGAGCCCCAGCCACCAACCCTGTCAGCTCCAGCGGTGGCATGAGTGATGACGACAAGATCCGGTTGCAGCTGGCCCTGGATGTGGAGTTCCTGGGAGAACAGGTACCAGCACCTTGAGCCTGGCTCTGAGGGCCTGGCTGGGGCCAGGGCTGGGGTGTCACCTCCCTAGGGCTAGTGATAGAAAAGAGTCAGGCCCGACTTGCTAAGGGGAGAATGCCTGCCAGGAAGTGGAGGATAGAAAAGGTAGAGGGTACAGAGCATCCCTCCCAGCAGCAAGCTTGGCCCTGGTGCCTCAGCGTTTGCTCAGGCTGCCAGCATACCTGCCCTTGCTGCCCAGTCCTGAGCCAGTGGCGGGGCCTGCAGCCTCTTGCTGTGTGTCCTATAAAACACTGATTTTCAAGTCATGGTCATGGTCGATGGCTGATGGCAGCATGTAGACCTCCCATGGGGGTGGGGGGGGCGGCTGCAGTGATATCCTCAGTACCACCAAATTTACAGATGTCGGAAACTGCTCCTTTACAGTCTGGGTTTACACATAGCTTGTTACCCCAGCATTTGGGATGCTTAGGCAGGAGGATCGCCATGAGTTAGATTGGGAGACTGTCTTAAAAATAAAGAGACAGACAGCCTGCAAGCATCAGCTGCCATGCTTATTTCATAAGGAATCTACAGTCTTCTCAAAAGCACACAGCTTGCTCCAGACATGGGCAGAGGGAGAAGCAGAAGGAAGGGAGGCTGGGTGGTCTCTGCTGCTGTTCAGGTGCTGTGTGTCTCCAGTCCACTCTGAGCAGGGTGCTGAGGAAAAGGAGAGCTCGGCTGGCGCTTGATGGAACTCTCTCTAGCTAAAGAATCTTTTTTTCTATTCTCTGCACAAGGGCCTTTCTCTCCTAGCATTTTCTGAAGCCCACAGAAGAGACTCCCACCCTGGCCATTCTAATGTGGTGGACTGAGGGATTCGAACATGCTAGCTTCTTAGAATACAAAGCATTTGACCCAAAACATGCAGTTTTGCAATAAGCCAGTCCTTGGCTGTAGCAGAAGACTTTCTCCTCCTTCCTTTGGGAACTCTTTCTACCTTAATGAGGGCAGGGTAAATGAAGTTGTCCTGATTTTAATGGGGCCTCTTTTCCCACTCAGCTATCCTCACAGTGACAATTCATTCTCATGGCCTTTGCAGATACAAAAGATGGGCTTGCAGACCAGTGACATCAAGAGCTTCCCAGCCCTCGCAGAGCTTGTCCTTGCTGCCAGGGACCAAGCAACTGCAGAACAGCCCTAGGCATCCTAACAGGACCTGGAGTGGGGAAGAAAGCAACCCTTGTCCTCGAAGTCACCCAGCAACAGCCTGTACCCCCGCCCAGTGAAGTGGGCCATCTTTCACCCAGAAAGAACTAAAAGCCTTTCCATTGTATGGAAGATAGTTTTTATGACATTTGAAGCTTTTTACTATAGTTTACTGAACAAATTGTTTTATTTTTATTGTTGATCTTAGTGTAGACAAGCTGATTTCTACAGTATTGTTAAATATACAGGTGTGGCTAGTGGGCTGACTGGACTCGGCAGAGGAAGCCCTGAGCATCATGGCACCAACACAGTATAGAAACACTGTCTCTAACCTGGGAGATACTGTCAATCCTGGGCCTCCTCAGAGGCTACAGGGTGGCCATCCCATCTTGGCACTTAAGAATAGCACCTCTAATCTTGTCTGTCAGGAGCCAGAGCCGACAGCAAAGATTCCTTTCCTAAATAAAAGAAGTATCTGCTGCAAATGTGTAAGTTATGAATTCAGTCCAAGTAGCTCTCATCATACGTGCCTTCAGTGACATGATTCCCTCTGACACAGATAGAAGGGTCCTGTCTGTGTAGATCTAGCACAGAATTCTGTTCACACAGGCTAGTCAGCGCTGTCTGCTTGGCGGCTGCTACAGGTGCATGGAATGGGCTTCTACCAAGGAGCTGTGCTGTCACGAGATAGTCACTAGAGGTCATTGCTGCACCTTGAACTCATATGCTTCCATACCCAAGGACTCCTGCCTATCGGTGTCCCCTGATGTCTGTCCCTTGATCCCAGAAAGGAGAGAGCACAATCCCCAGCCCAACTCCAGTATTGCTATTTCCATTCTGCAGAGAGGTAACACAAACCTGTCATTGAAATGACCGACAGGTGGGATTTAAAGGCAGAATAAATAGCTCCAAACTCACATTGCCAGTCTGTGTAGTGACACATAGACACCAGCCTCAGCCCAGAGTCAGAGGTTCGCAGTGGGCCTTGAGGACTAATCTCTTACCCTGTTGGCTCTGACTCTGGGCCATTGCATTCCAGCATCCCTGTCATGTTTCTGCACTTGAGAGCAGGACGTTCAGGCCAGAGCTAACAGTTTCAGACTTACATCTGGCTCCCCCAAAACCACTCTCTTGTTATTTTTCCTTAGTTTCCCTGTTAAGATTCAGTTTTATTCAGTTGGGTTTAAAGTTCAAGTGATACATTTTTCCAACTTCAACATTTACACTGAAAATCCATCCCCGATGCACTTCACTGCCTTCAGGTATAAAAAGAGGACTGTGAGGAGAAGGCCTGTCTGTCACTCAGGGACCCACCCGCAGCCCACCGCCTCCCTCCCGTGCAGTCAAAGAGCATGCATCCTTTTCTCAGGCTGCCTTCAGTGACCACAGATATGGTAGTTGAATCAAAGAAATGATTGTGTTCTGGAGGCAGAAGTCTAAATCTGTGTGGCTGCCTCCCTCTGAGGGCCCGTGGCTCAAGCCGTCCCGTTGGGAGGATCCTATGCTGTATATACCACATTCTGGCCCAGGGAGCGCTGAGGGCGGAATTGGAGTGAGCCAGCAAAGCTCCTGCCGAGGACTCCGGGTCTCTGAGCAGCTGGCTCCTCCTTCAGCTTGTGGCTTGTCCCAAGGCAGAGCTCACTTGTGCCGTGTCCCGCCAGGTGCTGACACCAGGTCAGCTAGCAGGATGGCACAGGCCAAGCTCAGCTCCTCTGCTAAAGCACATACGTGTGGAGTGTCATCTGTGCCAGCCCAGGGTCCTGGTGTGGCGGACTAACAAGGACTGGAGGAGGTGGCATGTTGGGACCCCAACCACAGAGCAGGTAGGTATGGGACAGCCTGAACCTCTGAGGCAGCCTGCATGGCCCTGGCACCTCTCAGCCTTATGCCAGCCCCATGATTGCCTTGTCCGGGGTTCCCATGACAGGGAGTCAGGGACAACTTCATATCTACTCCTGAAGAGCCTGGGCTGCTGTAGGGGAGGGTGGCCTTCAAGGACTAACTTAGTTTTTGCTCCATAAGGGACAAGTGTCAGCCTGGATATCAGTTCACCTCTATTGTCTCCCATCAACTCCTGCGATGCTTCATCTTGTCAGCCTGATTGAATTTTCTTTCTTTCTTTCTTTCTTTTTTTTTTTTTTTAGTTTTTCAAGACAGGGTTTCTTTGTGTAGCTTTGCGCCTTTCCTGGAACTTACTCTGTAGCCCAGGCTGGCCTCGAACTCACAGAGATCCGCCTGCCTCTGCCTCCAAGTGCTGGGATTAAAGGCGTGCACCACCACCGCCCCCGGCCTGATTGAATTTAGAATCATCGGCCTGTGAGGGAGTTCCTGGGTTGGGTTAATGGATGTGGGAAGACCCACCCTAAAAGTGGACGTAGCATCCCATGGGCAAGAAAGTGAAGTGAGCACCAGATTGAGTCCCTGTGTGTCCCAACAGGAAGGGAGCAGCTGAATTGCGCTCCTGCCGCACTCTCCCCAACACTCAAACATGAGCTGAAATAAACCCTCAGTCTGGTATTTTATCACCATAGTGAGAAGTTTTCTCCACCTCCCTCTGGGAACAGGGCCTTCTAGAATGAGAGTTAATCTATTCACCTTAGCATTTCCTGTTTGCACACCGGGCCAGGGAGGATAAGGAACTGGCTGCCAGTCACATCATGGTACCTAGGTCCCTCCCCATTTGCCTGTGGATGGCCTGATTGGGTTGACCACATCCGCCTTGTAAAACAGACAAGCTGCCATCGTGGTATTGGAAGCCGGATAGGAGTATTCAGGAGGGAACAAGACTAGGGTGAGGAAAGCCGAGACTCAAGGGACATAGCAGCTCTTCTGTCAGGATGGCCCTCGGCCACAGGAACAAAATCCACCTGTCCTTTCAGGACCCTGCAGTCCCAGCTCAGGACCCAAGCCCTGTCTAAGAGGTTAGGTTAGGCTCATGCAGGGTCAAAAACTCCAGCTTAGGCCAGAGAGGCCATTCCATGTGCTAACACAGAATGTATCCACTGTATGCACATGGTTTCTCCTGCTGCCCATAGGTGCTCTCTGGCCTTTTCCTGTGGCTAACATGCTACATTGTTCACCTGACTTCCTCTTTGTTCAGGGAAGAGGCAGCCTGCTACACGCACACGCATACACACACACACACACACAGAAGTTGTGGGTATAATCTCAAGGAGACAGAGAAGCAAGTAGCAACCCTGTGTCTTTGGGGTAAAGGATGTACCCTCTGCCCAGGTCCTCTCTCAGTGCAACTTGGGGACAGGGCTCTCCTTCCCCACCCAGCTGTCACACATTGGCCTCTCTGCCAAGAGCTTCAGGAACTTTTGTTTGCTCAACCTGTCAGCTAAACTAACCATGTCTGTTTCTCAGCAAAGTGATACGGTGTGTTACTCTGGTATGAATTCAGTGTTTCAAAAACGTGCCATGGGTAAGAAAACGTAGGGTGGTGTAGGGACTCTGAAGGTCATGGTCTCACACTCGGTGAGCTAAATACAAGCCCAAAGCAAGGGGACAATGTGTATTTTAATGTTAAAACCCAATTTTTGTTCTTGAATAAAAAAGGAATGCTTTTTGGTTTCACAGTTGTTTGGTCCAAATTCTTTCCAGAATGGTAGTCCTGTACAGAGCAGTGGTCTGTGCTGTGTACCAGCTCCTGGCTCTTACCCCGGTCTCCGAACAAACCCACAGCCCAGGAGGCCAGCTCTGGTGCTCACTGTTTATTCTCAGGCAGTGCACAGTCTCCATGGAGATGGCCGCTGCCTTGCTAGAAGAAGTGACGGAAAGCCAGGGGTGGCAGCACTGACTTTTGCCCAGGATAGCTCTCTGAAGCCAGCCTTGTTTCCAGGGCTGCACATGAGGCCTTGATGGGCCCCTAGGGCACCGGGGCTCACAGCACACTCTGAGGGTTACCCACTCTGCCCAGAAAGTGCAGGGCACCTGAGTCCTGCTCATAGATGGCGAACAGGAACGGGCTGCTCAGGGTCACATCCAGTGCCTCAGGTGAGCCAGGCTGCTGGGCAGACTCCGTTGGCTGCTCTTCCTCACTCGCTTTGAGTTCAAAGAGAATGCTGTTGAGAACCTGTAAAGCAGAGACATCTCTCCTTAAGGAGGACTTGCAGGCTAGAGACTGCTGGACAGCCCCGAGGGTGGACACTGTCCAGCCTGCCAGGAGGAAGTGTGTACACACCAGTCCTCTAAGTGGGCACTGAGCATCAGCACCCAGCTCCCATAGAGGCTCCTGCTCAGCATGCCCCATGTCCACATCTCATCTCCACTGCCATCTTGATATTGCTCCCCAATATTTGGACAGATGGCACAGTGGGACCCTGTCTTCTACAGTAATCCCTCTTTGTTTCCGGGCATCTAGCACAATGCCGATAGTATGCAGACACACCCTCTGTCTTACATAGTTCTCTGTCTACTGCTGAGCTGCTCCCCGCAGGAACTACAGATCAGGGTATCGGGGTCATTCTCCCCATCCTAATCTACTACAGCGTCTTGGAGGATGCAAGGCTGGACTAAGCAGGGACAGAGATGGACCTGGAGCTAGAGGCAGCAAGAGAGCTGAGTGGGAGACTGCTGTTCCGCATGTTACTGGGATGCCAGAGAGTGCTGGCAATGCCTACGGTACCTGTGCTTTCTTCCTGCCCTGCTGGCCTTGTCCACAGCTTCCTCCATATCGCACCCACCCTCCCTCCCTCCCCGGGGCACAGCCGGAGCAGCACTCACCTCTCCCACTCTGGGGTTGGTGTCACTGATCTTGCCCAGATTTGCCTCAGCACCCAAAAGGGTGGACAGCTTGGCCTGAGCCAGCAGGTCCTGCAGGTTGTAGGATCCTTGGATTTCCAGCTGGGGTAGGGTCAGGCGGATGGTTCTGTGGAGGTAATGCCGTTAGGAGGCTGGGGAGCCCCCACCCACTTAGGAAGGAGGAGGTCCTGAGCCCTCACCCAGTCAGTGTTGTGTAGCTGTGTCCTAAGTGGAGACAGTCCCTTCTGGAAAGAGGTGCATAAGCCTCAGAAAGCCCCTCCCCAGTGTCGTGTAGACAGGAAGCAATTGCTGGGGGGAAGAGACCTGTGGAGCTGCCTCCAGGCTGTGCAGGGGCCTCCAGGGATGCAGCTTGCATGAGTGGTCACCCATGCTGTGGTGGGCTCTTTGGTGATGCACTCACACTCGGGAAAATAAACCCAATAAATGCGCTGAATGACCAAATTGGACTTGGAGGGAATTGGTTCTTTGGTCTGTAGCCAATGCCCCATCTGGGGTGAAGAGATGTTTACTTATGTCTCCCCAGGAAGGGTCACCCAATCCAGGACATCCTCACCCCAAGGAAATTCTCAGAAACAAACAACATAAACCTCCCCGTGGCCTGAAACAGGAGGACCTGGAACAGCTCCTGTGGAGAGCTTGCTGATGGTGGGCAGCTGTCTGCCCTCTGTTCTCACCCTAGCCACATAGCTGAGGCAGAGGAATTACCACAAATTCTAGACCCTCTCTAAAAACCAAAATACTAATAAGATAATGGCCCCCGGGCTGGCTAGTTTTATGTCAACTTGGCACAAGCTGTAGTCTTCTGAGAGGAAGGAAACTCAGTTGAGAAAATGCTTCCCTAAGATGAGGCTGTAGGCATGCAAACCTGTAAAGCATTTTCTTAATCAGTGTTGATGTGCAAGGGCCCAGCCCATCGTGGGTGGGGCCACCCCTGGGCTGGTGGTCCTGTGCTCTAGAAGAAAGCAGGCTGAGCAAGCCATGAGGAGAGGAAGCGTGTAAGCAGCATCCCCCAGGGCCTGTGCATCAGCTCCTGCCTCTAGGCTCCTGCCAGCTTGAGCTTCGGCCTTGGCTTCCCTCAGTGGACTGTGATTCAGGATACGTAAGTCAAATAAACCCTTCCCTCACCAAGTTGCTTCTGGGCCTCGTGTGTCATCACAACAGTAGTAAGCCTAAGACAGCCCCGGTTTTGTGCAGGGAGTGTCTGTAGAGTCACAGATAACGAGCCACATCCACAGCTACACTGCTCATGATAGAACGATGAGGGTCGGGGGGGCAGCAACAGGACACACTGTGTGTGTGTGGACAGACACGGACAGACTGACAGGTGAGCACGCAATGGATTCCATTCATTCAACTCTATTTTCCAAGGGTCCCACACTTCCTACCGAGGAGGCGGATTCTTTATCCAAGTCAGGAAGTCATGCTGGAAGATGAGGGCCTCCACCTTGTCTAGATCTGAGGCGCAGTGGGGCTGGATCAGCAACAGGGTGGCGCTCTCACCCAGGGGCACGCGCGTCATCGAGAAGTTGTTCTGGGAGTCGCTCCAGTGCTGGAAGGCACCCGTGCCCGAGAGCATGGGGACAGACACGGAGGTGATGTTGTCCACCCAGAACTCCTGGGGTCCCGCCAGCTGGGAGAAGCCTTTCATCTTCCCTGAAAGCCACAGAGACCAGGAGAAAGGCTCAGTGGGGGTGGGATGGGAGAGCTAGGGAGGGACTCTCCCACCCCTGCTCCTGCCTGCCTCACTTATTGGCCCTGCCAGGAGGCTGCACTGGCCTGGCCTGGAGACTTCACCCTCAGGTGCTCTCTGACACTCTTTTGCCAATCCCAGCCACTGGAGCTCCCCACAGAGGCCCTGACAGAAGCAGAAAACACAGCAGCGCATGCTGGTGTGGAGTCTGAAGTCTCACACCTGTCCCCTGCAGGGACTCAGTCCGCTCCTGCCTGACCAGGCAGGTGCAGCCCAGATCCATTCTGCTTGCCAGGTCACTTTTTACAAACTTAGAGATCATAGTCTAGGGAGATGGCTCCACAGATAAACTACTTGCTCTATAAGCATCATGACCTGTGCCTTGAGCCCCAAACCCCAGTGATAGCCGGGAAAGGCAGTGCAGGTCTATAATGCCAGCCCTGGGGATGGAGAGATGTGAGGACCCCTGGAGCTCGCTGGCCAGTCTAGCTGAAACGACAAGGCCCAGGTTTGGTAAGACACTGTCTCAAAAACTAAGCCATGGCTGACACCTTTGCCCTTTGGAAGCGTTCCTTTCTCAGTGGCAGTCTTCTCCGGTGTCCTCACACGGACTGTGGCTCAGCTCGAGGGTCTTTTTCAGTTTACAGAGTTTAGCCACCCTTCAGCAGCCTCAGGGCTGCCTCTTTCCTCTAACGTTCTGACGTCTTCCTTTCTCGGTCTCAAAGGCAGGCAGGCCAAGGTCTTTCCCCATGTGAATTTATAGACTGCAAACGTTATCACAGTGGCCGAGTCATCGGGTGCACAGAGCTCTCTACCTCCTCTCCAGGCTGGCGTGTCTTCCTGCGGGGCTCCCATCGGTCTGCCCCTCCCCCAGTAACCATCGATTGAAGATCCGGCCCCCATGCACATGTTGTCCCCAGGACACTGTACTCGGACCATTGCTTGCCTCTGGATGGCACCTCCCCCCCATCCCCACCCCCCAGTGCTGTCACAGGCCACAAGGCTGACATCCTGTGAATCAAACTGTCCTGATCAGCCCACTGGAGAGGAAGCACTCCTCAGAGAGTGTTCTGTCTTTGAGCCCAGCCCAGCCCTCCGCCCTCGCCCCCTCCCTGATCTCCTGAGGCTTTGCGAGGATGCTTGCCCGTGGCCCTCACCAGCCTGTGACCACTCGCTCCCTTCCACCTCACAGTTAGCACTGTTCCCTGTAATGTTGTCTCAGGCCTTTGGGGTCTCCATACTTGATGATGTTAAAATAAGAAACCTGGGGGGGGGGGGGAGTCAGAATCTCCTGCCCCTCTGAGACTCCTGTCCAGTCTTACAAGTAGTAAGAGTTCGGTGAATGAATAAACAGCTTCCCAGACAGGGATATATGGGTAATTCCCTATGTGAGCGAGTAAGCTGGGTATTCCAGCCACTCCAGTCCCAGGCTTCTCAAGACACAGGCGCATGACCCAGCACAGAAGGGCTGTGGGTAGGGAGGTGGGGCTGTGTCATCCTAAGCCAGGCTTGCTTCCTGAGCCTCTAGGGCTTTGCCAGCAACACAGAGGTCACCCCAGCCCATTTCACGCATGGACCATGGGGACGCCATGGAAACCCAGGCGCCACCTCGGGTATAAGCCGGGGCCCCCGGGCTGACCCAAGGGTTTGCCTCACCTTGGAAGTGAACGTAGGTGTTGAAAAGCAGGGTGCTGTCTGTGCTGACGCCCTCCAGGGGCAAATTCATCTTCCACCCTGTCACGGCCTTTATGAACCTGTTGATTTTCTCAGTGGCAAGACCTGGGTTGGTGGAGAAGTCCAGAGAGCGTGGGAAGACCGCAGGGGCGAAGGGGGCCAGGCCCTGAACAAACGGCTGCTTCAGGCGGAGGCCTGGGGCTGTGAAGAGGCCCACGACAGTGGACTGCAGCAGATGTGCCTGGCTGTTAGTCCCACCCTGGGTGACCAGCAGGCCCTGAATGGCCTGCAGGGCAACGAGGACCTTGTGCCCATCCAGCCGGGAGGTACAGTCTCTGTCCTTCACAGGAACACCCAGCAGCGCCTGCAGCTGGCTGGCCGTGGGGTCCAGAGACCCAAGGTAGAAAGAGACCAGGGTGCCAAAGAGAGCTGGAGGGGAGAGGAGGGCTCCACTAGCCACACCTCCTGCCTCCCTCAGCATCTTGTACATGCGGAAGCCCATGAAATTGGCTATCATTGCAACCTGGGAGGCCCGCTGCCGATCCTCAGACGCTAGCTTCTCAGTGGCCAGCACAAGCTGGTCGTGCAGGGTCTTCTCATCCACAGGGGAGGTCTTGGCCTGAATGGGCACAGGCGCAAATGTCGGCTCTGGGGGTGTCTCTGCATTGGGGTTCTCCAGCTGGGCACAGCTGCTCTTGCTGTAGAAGAGCAGGTGGAAGGGGTGGATGTATACCCGGTCCCCAGCTGTCAGGCTGACCCAGGTCAGGATGCAGAAGACGATGGCCTTCAGGCCCATCTCGGTGGGAATCGTCGCTGATCTGAGCTCGCTTCTGTGTGTCCTAGAATGACATTATGTGAGGGTGGCAAGCGGTTATTTGGGGCCCTGAAGCCAAACCTTTAGTTGTTCATCCCCATTTCAGACCCAATTGTGTTTGTATCACTTATTTCTGCTGGGTGTTTTGAGAGCATGATCTCATGATGTTTTGCCATCTATCTGCTGGCTTCCACCCACCAGCTGCAATTCATTTGTACTTTTGTTTGCTATATACTTAATAACTCACTCACTTAAAACCAAAAGCATGGCTATTATAGATGGCCCAGGAGAACCCACCCACAGCTGGGGTCAGGAAGACGAAGGAATGTCATCACAGATCCATGGAAAACTCGGGATGATTCACGTGGAAAACACACTGTCATCTGAGGAATTGCTCCCCAGATTTCCATATTAACATTCCCACCTCCAGGGCCCCGGAGAGTGACTGTGTGGGGATAGGATCCAGGGCCTCTGTGTGCTAGCTAAGTGCTGTACCATTGTGTTCCATCCCCAGGGTTTCATGTAGCCCCAGCTGGTCTTGAACTCACTCTGTATAGATAAGGATGACTCTGAAGTTCTGATCCTCCTGCCTCCACCCCCAAAGTGCTTGCATTCCAGGCATACCCCACCACTCTTAGTTTATAAGAGGGCTAGAGAGCCACCCCGGGCTCCCATGCATGCTAGAAAAGCATTCTACCAAAGGAGCTACATCTCTGGCCCTCTTTTGACCTTTCTTAAGTTGCCCTGGCTAACTCTGAAATCACTCAATATTCTGGGCAGCCTTGAACTTCTGACCCTCCTGCTTCAGCCTCCCTAGTGGCTGGGATTACAGGCCTGCTCCACCACACTCATCAGAATGTGACTATATTTAGAGATAGGGCCTTTAAAGACATGACCAAGGTAAAGTGAGGTCCTTACAATAGGTCCTGATGTAAACTGACTGATGTTCCTATATGAAGAAGGCATCTAGGAACAGGGGTGTAGATCCGGTGGTGAAGTACTTCTATTGCGAGCATGAGGACCTGAGTTGGATCCCCAGAACCCACGTAAAAATAGGAGGTGTGGCCGGGCGGTGGTGGCGCACGCCTTTAATCCCAGCACTCGGGAGGCAGAGGCAGGCGGATCTCTGTGAGTTCGAGGCCAGCCTGGGCTACCAAGTGAGTTCCAGGAAAGGCGCAAAGCTACACAGAGAAACCCTGTCTCGAAAAACCAAAAAAAAAAAAAAAAAAAAAAAAAAAAAATAGGAGGTGTGGTGACATATGCATGTAATCTTGCACTCAGGCAGTGGAGACAGGTAGATTCCTGGGGCCTCTGTCATTGGCTCACACATATATAGAGGCTGGATGACAACCTTGGGTGTCATCTCAGAATGGTGGACAAGGTTGTCATCCAGCCTCTATATATGTGTGAGCACACTAGCACATGTGCACACGCACACACGTGCATACACACACACACACACACACACACACACACACACACACACACGCACACGCGCACACGCACACGCACACGCGCACACGCACACGCACACGCACAAGGACGTCAGGATACAGGAACTCAGGTAACTGATAGACACAGAGAGAGCGTGAACCTGCAAGCCAATGACAGAGGCCTCAGGAGGACTCAGCTCTGACCATGACTTGGCCTTGGGCTTCTGGAGTTCCTTTTGTTATCATACTAGGCTGTGGCACAGTCCTGGTAAAAACAGACACGCAGGTGACAATGGCTATGACTTTATCCCTGGAGACCTACATGTGGACAGTCAGCTGTCTTTGTGGAGCCCTCACACCCACATGGGTGTGCCCTAAGATTGGCTTAAGTGTCCATAGGTTCTAGCATGTAGCCAGAATTAGGTGCCAAAGCCTTGCCCAAGCCCAGGTCTGCCTTTCATACCAGTCATATGCTCCAGGCAGGCTGGTCCGGCAGTGCCCAAAGAAGATCCATAACTGGCCTGCCTGCCCAGCCTGCTCACCCAGGGTTGGCCTCAGTGGTCTATGGTAGGCCAGACATTGATTTGTCAACTGCCCAGATGGCTGTGAGGCACAGACAGTGCCTGGGGCCCTGCCTAGCCATGGGCCAGGGGTGGGGACACCCAGTGAGCTGGATTCCCTTTTCCCTTGAACCTTGATCCTGCTCTAGCCTCAGCTGTCACACACGGTACCTAGAGTTAGCCTGGGCTCCCAGAGGGAGGTTCCTGAGCTGACTCTGCAAAACCTACATCTTTCTTCTCTAATCCCTGGGAGTGAATTCTATCCACCATTCAGTTCCGACCATGTGGACCACGTGCGCTTGTTTCTGTAGATGGAACCATCCTGCCGCGTGACTTCCCACCTCTTACCTCACTTGCCCATGGCCACCGCTGCTGGGCCTTGGTGCCTCAGCCCTGACCGGAGGTCACCTTGAAGCCTTCATTTCCCCTACTTTGCCTTCACGCATGCAATCTTCCACTTTCCATCTTCCACGATGCTCAACAAACCACCCCCAAGGTCCCTATGTGAAAATCTTAATGCCCAGCATTGTTCTGTTGAAGGTGCTGTAGACAGGGTGCAGGGCCTACCGGGAGGGTCTGAGGTCAGCAGGGGTGTGCCATTAAGAGGGGTTGCAGGACCTCTGTATATGCTTTTCCCTCTTTCTTGCTTTTTCTTCCTACCTATGTGAGGAGTGGCTTGTTTGGCCAAAGGCTCCCGCCATTGCTACCTGACACCCCCAGCAGGTCCAGAGCAATGGGGTTGTCCGAACCTGGCCTGTAACTCCAGCACCATGAGCCAAAACAAACCTTTCCCTTCTTAAGTTAATGTTCTCAGAACTCCACTATGGTGTTGCAAAGCCACGAGGTCACCCTGGCCTCCCACACTTGGGTCGTGGCACCTGCCTGGGCTGCACATAATAATCTTCCACAGACAGGCAAGGTGCTCTGTTCGAGTCACTCTGCTTGGTCAGAGGACCTTTGGCTTCTGACCCTCCAGTCCCTCCTCCTCCTGGCGTACACATCTGGTTCCACCCACCATTCTCAAGGAAAGTCTCGTGGTTTGGAAAAGCAGAGTGGAAACCTCTGCCTGTGCCCACTAGCCCTTCCTATGTAGAGACGTGACTATGCCCACCCGGCTATCATAAACCAAGGCACAGTAGGGCCGGGACCTGCCTCAGGTGCCCATGTGGTAGGATGGGCCATGCGGGTAGATTCAGTCCTTGTGATATTACTGTTCCTGTGAATGGGTGCTGTGTCATGGCCGCTGTCCCAGGAAGCACGTTACTGCTGTTCTCGGGCAAAGCTGGCTGTTTGCTCTCAGCTATAACCTGCTGCCATTCAAGTTCATTTTTAAGTCAGGTTGCAGCGGGTCCTGAGGACAGAGGAGTTCTAGACCCCTTTCTATTCCCTCCCAGTCAGCCACCTCTCTGTGTCCCTGTCCTGTGGCTTCTCAGGGCTATGCTTCCTGTCCTGGCATTGACAGGGTGTGTTTTC
The DNA here is from genome assembly GCF_049852395.1 of Peromyscus maniculatus bairdii. Classification (NCBI taxonomy): domain Eukaryota; kingdom Metazoa; phylum Chordata; class Mammalia; order Rodentia; family Cricetidae; genus Peromyscus; species Peromyscus maniculatus. The sequence goes on from NC_134856.1 coordinate 59,235,781, forward strand.
AGCAGCTCATCTTCAGCACTCAACGCCTGCCCCAGGCTCCTTGACTCCTCCCTCACCTCCTCCTTACCTCCTTACCACCAGAAGTGCCCCATATCCCGCAGCTGTGTGTTTACTATATACACCACTGTATACCCCACTGGTCTGCCTCCCACGTGAACCTGAGTGCTGCTAGAGCTCTTTGGTCCACAGGCTAGCCCACCTTCCCAAGGTCGTCCTGGGACAGGGATCCCCGATAAGCAGCTGTCAGGTAGAGTCCCTAACGCCATTTTATGGAGGAACAGACAAGTCTGGTGACCTGCACCAGGTCACAGACAGGACTCAGACATGAACCTTGATTCCATGAGTGGCATTTAGGTACAATGCGCATTGCCTTGTAAAAAATAATAATAATAATAAGGAAATGACAAGGCTAGAGAGGTGTTCAGCAAGTAAGAGCACTTTGTTGCACAAATATGAAGATCTGAGTTCAAGTCCCCCCCCCAACCCTTGTTTTTTTAAAAAAAAAAAAGCAATCATGACCACATACACCTCTAACTCCAGGGCTGTGGAGGATGGAGACAGGGTGATCTGGGGCTGCCAGCCTATCCCCAGCTTCAGCAAGGGACCCTGTCTCAAGGGAATAAGGAGGAGAGTAAGAGTCAGGACACCCAATGTCCTCCTCTGGTCTCCATCTGTGTTCATGGGCTCCTGAACCCATCCCTCCCCCGCCCACAACATATGCATTCATTCGGATATACACATACATACATGCATGCATACATACATACACCCCACTGTGGTGGTAATCTAATTGTACTGAAATGTGATTTTGACACCCCACATGCATACATATACACATATGCCACATACACATAAATACATACATTGGGCTGGGTGTGGTGATGCACTCAGGATGCAGAGGCAGACAGAACTCTGAGTTCCAGGATAGCCAGAACTACAGAGTGAGAACCTGTCTCAAAAAATAAAACAAAATACACATACACTACACAGTACACACACAAACACACACACACACACACCACATAAATACATGCACACCACACATACATACACATTCATCACACACACATATATACACACAAATATACACACACACCACATAAATACATGCACACCACACATACATACACATACATCACACACACACACACACATATATACACACAAATACACACACATATATACACATAAATACATGCACACCACACATACATACACATATCACACACACACAAATACACACACACACACACACACACACACACACACACACACACATGCACCACACACTAAAAATAAAGGAGCTACCTTTTTGCTTAGTCTGACATTATCAAAGTATTTCCACATTACTGGGCCCTGCTAACATACCCAGCCTCAGAGAACCTTTGAGCCATGGGGCAGCCTGTTACAGAGGGCAAGTTGAGGCTCCACAGGACATGGCGAGGAACCAGATGACACAGACCTCCGCAGTGAGCCTGGATAGCAACGCCACTGGAGATGGCCGTGGGACTTGCCCCTCCTTGCAGCCTGAACAATGAAGTCTTGTTCTCCCCTCAAGCTGGACTGGGTCCCATGGACTTGGCCACCCCAGTGCTGATCCTGTGCAAATCCCTCTGCCTTTGAGGACCCAGCTGGGCTCACAGGAGGCAGGCAGCCTGGCTATCCTGCCTGACTGAAGACAAGCTATTCCCAGTGAGCCCAGAGTGGTGAGCAACAGAGGACAGCCTACCTGGATATCGAGCCCTTCAGGAGAGGAGAAGTGGTCAATGGTCAGTGGTCATGTCTCCTGAAGCACCCGCCACCACAGACCTCTGGCTCCTCACTCCAGAACGAATGCCAGCCAGCCCTTTTCAGTGTCTCTGCCCAAGTCCTGCCTCCTCTTCCCACCCACAGCTCAGCGACTGCCCAGCAGGACGCCATGAAGGACCAGAAAGGAAACAAGAGGGCTCCACTTACCTTTAACTTCAGCCCAAACAAGCACAGCTATTCCCTGGTGAGCTGCACAGGCTTATTTATACTGGAGGGGTGGAGGTGGATCTATTCCCAGGCTACTCTGTACAGAGAGAGGCTGGGGGAGGATCCAGGTCGGGAGGCCATGGGAATCCAGGCTTAGCCAAGATGGACCAAGGCCAGGGCGATGTTCCTCTGGGCCCCTTCCAGGAAGCCCTGGTGACAGATGAGCGCCATGCAAAATGGGCTGGCGTTGAGTCCAGTTACACATTTACCCCAGTCCCCTGGAGTCGGGGCTATAGTCACAGGACTGGCTGGGTTGTGACAGCCTGAAGCCAACCATACAGGCCTTGGGACTCAAGCCCCTCGTGATACACTGGTAAACCTCTCAGGACCTGCCAGGAAGGGGCCTTCCTGCCGGGGAATGAGCCTCACGTCACCAGCTGCTCTCAGGAGGTACAACCTTGAACAGCTGTAATTGCGTTAGTTGCCTGTTCTGCACAAGGGCTTCTAATGGGCTGTGGATGCACACCACCAGTAGGAAGTACTTTCTAGAAACTTCTAGCACATCTGAGAAGGCTGGGAAATGCCAGCTATGGTGCAGCCATATTGAAACAAAATGCTCTGGGCTTGTGGACAGGAGCTGCCTGTTTGGGAGGGTGGAGGTTTGGGAGTGTTGCTCTTGGTGAGTGTAGAGCATGGTTTTGAAGACGAGGTTTTAGAGGATGAGGCTGGTGGGACACCAAGGAAGGTGGGAGTGTGGGGACAGATGAGGACATAATAGTCCCGGGGCGGGGGGAGGCCTGCCAGAGGTCTCTCCATGCAGTCCACCATAGATGGTGACAAGCTTGCATTGTCCAAACAACTCAGAACCTCAAGCTATCTCTTGGCCATGGAGTGGACACAGGCACAACCTACCTCCACCCAGATGAGAAATAGGAAAGAGAAGGCAGAAAGAGAGGGTGAGCGGAGCAGTCCTTGGCTCAGAAGGAAACAGATGCACAATACAGGGATTGATAGGGTCTGAGCTGGGGGCTGGAGTGTGACCTTCGCTAGATATGGAGGTAAAGTAACTACAAGAAGGTCTCAGTTGCAGACCACCTGCCATGAATGCCTGCTGTCCCAGGACTAAAGCAGCAAATTCCAGCAGCCTAGGGGGATATGCAGGGAGTCTGCTGTAGGCAGATTTTCCTGAGGAGTGGATGAATGTCTTAGCAGCTTCGGAGCTTAGCAGGGAGACCTGGGCTGGGAACACAAGAGTAAAGTTCCTGAACCATGTAGGGATGGAAAGATCTTTCTTCTCACTTCCTGACCCTAGAAGACTGGATCTTCAGATCATCGGGCATCTTTTCATGAGATGTCTGGGAAGCTGGAAGCCTCAAGATCACTTCAGGATAGGGCTAGTGACCAGAGAGTCTGGCCATGCAATCCAAAGGAATTTCCAGCCTCAGCCCCCTGCAAAGAGAGAGAGGCTGAGATGGAGTTGACCAGTGACGGTAAGGATGTCACCAGTCCTGTATGCAGAGGAAAGAAACCCTATGCCCTGGGGTCTGGAGAACTTCCAAACTGAAGAGCACAAATGAGGATGTTTCCCAGTGTGACAAGGTCCTGTGCTATCAACCGTTCTCCCTCTTGCCCTCCGAACCCCATTATCCGGCTATTTCTGTGTGTCTCATAATAAACCGGCCAACAGAGGCAAAGTGAGTCCCTGGAGCATTTCCAGCCCACTGTGGAGCGTGAGGAGGTCAGGGACAAGCCTGATGTGCAGCCAAGCTGTACGGCAGCCCTTGCTACTAAGGCTCTCTGAGAGTGAGCGGCCTTCGGGGCACACATCTCTGGGCCTCCACTCCAGTTAACACAGATAACAGGTGCATTTCACCCCGGCTGAAGCATCTGCTCCTGGGATGGCAAGTTAGACAGCAGGGTTCCTGGGCTAAGCTTGCTGTGTAGACACTTTCTGTCTGCTCTGAGGGGTTACTGAGTGGCCTGCAGGCCCCATGGTCCCCTGTTCCTGCACTCTCTAGGACACAGGGTAAGAGGGTACAGAGCCCCCCCACCCCCCGCCCCCGTCTGCGTCCTAGGACCTTCATGGCTGGTTTCACTCAGCTTCCCTCACCACAGAAGCACGTGCCAGCTCACACCAAGTGTCCCTCCCATCCCTCCATGGTGTGTTCCCAGACCTCTTCATGACCAGGAATTTCTCTAAGCCTTGCATCCAGGCATAGCATTATCCCTTGGCCTGTGTTTCTCACTTCTCACCTCGCGGCTGTCAGCCATCTGCTGCACACCATGCCTGCCAGGTACTGCAGTTCTCCCAGCTCCGGGGTCTCACTATGGTTTACAAAGCTCATGAAACCACAGGCCCACTCTCCGAGCACACACGGGCACATCACACACATTCCTGCTCTCAGGTGTTGGAGCTTCCCGCACCCCAAGGTCAGTGCATGGACAGTTGAGAGACTTGCACTAGCAGCGAATCAAATGCGCCTTTTTGTCTTCAAGACAAGCTGTGCATGTATGTGTGTGCCTGTGTGTATATGTATGTGGTTTGTACCCACAAGCACATGTGCATGATTGGTGCATGCATGTACTTCTGTGATTTTCATGTCTGTGCGGCTTGTGCCTACCTTTTGTGGTTTGTGCATATATGTATATCTGTGTGGTTTACGTGTGCGTGGTTTATGCATGCATACATGTTTGTATATGGTGAGGATAGGTGCTACTAGGAGTTTGAGAGTCAGGGCTGTATTGTATCTTTGTTTCTCTTGCTTGTTCTGTTTTTGTTTTTGTTTGTTTGTTTGTTTATGGTGTTTGCGGTGGATGTGGGTAAACTCTATGCCACTATGCCAGCCTTCCAGCTCCCACCATAGACTTGACATGAAAGAGAATTCATCCTGGTAGAAAATGCTCTTGAGAAATAAAAATGGAGAGTGCTTTATTAATTTAGAAAAATACTGTTCAAATATATAAACTGATTTAAGGAATAAAGTCACTTCAGTGGCTTTCTTTATTTTTAAGACAGCATCTCGTGTAGCCCAGGCTGGCCTCAAACTCACTATGTAGCCAAGGACGACTCGAACTCCTGATTCTCCTTCCTCCACTTCCCAAGTGCTGGGAGTTCAGAAATGCACCACTGTGTCTGGTTTATGGGCTACTGAGGATTGAACTCAGGGCTTCGTGTACGCTAGGCAAGTACTCTACCCACTGAGCTGCTCTCAGGCAGACCCCAGTAGAAAGGAAGTGTGTCTCGGCAGTCACATACATCTAAACCAAGTCTTCATAGTTAAAGTGGCCGATTCTGGGGGTGTCCTCGGGGTGCACTATGGGTCCTTTGGCACACAAAGCACTGTTTCCATCACAGCAGAATGAGGCCACAGCAGCAGACAGAAAGTGCTGTTTCCTAATCCCTTTCTCCACGCTGGCTCACTAGCGTTCATGCGCCACAGCCACAGCCTCATGTTGCTGGTCCGAACTCCATGTTTGCATTGGCGCAGACGCTGGGAAAGCCCATGGGAGGGTGCTTCTGCCCCGGCTCAGTGAGTTCAGATAAGACGTGGCCCTTCCTACGGAAAAATGTCATCACCCTCTTTCCACCAGAGCTCCAAGCGATGAGAGAAGATCTGTCCTACGGGCCTGGCTGTCTCTTGCGAAAACTCAGCTCTGGAAATAATATTTACTTAATGGTCAATTCTTCTATGGAAAACACAGCAAAGACATTTGGAAACACAAACACTAGAGTCTTTCCGCTGCAGACAAGGAAGAGAGGGGGCATGCAGAGTGGATGCAGGGCATGGTGGTACAAGCCCGCGATTCCAATACTTGGAAACAGAGCCAGGAGGATCCCCTCAAGTTCAAGGCCAGCCTGGGCTACAGAGTAAGATTCTATGTCCAAGAAAAAAACAAACAAACAAAAACCAAGAAGGTGGATCGAAGGGCATCCCTGGAAGACGGCCAGGGAACAGGGTGGTTCCTGGGGATCCTTAGCTGCCACTAAGTCGTGATTCCAGCCCCTGTACAGAGCCGGGCAGCTCACACTGCCTGGACATTCATGTGAGAAGAAGCCACAATGGCTACTGGGCTCATCTGAGTGATGAGAATTAACAGTGGCCTTGTGCACAGTCCGAGGCACATGGTCCAGCTGTGTGGCTAGGGATGCTGCACTGAGGGACCTGGTGAGAGAGAGTGCCACCTGATTAACATACACAGTGTTTAAAACAAGGGTGTGTGCCTCACAAGCATAAGGACCTGAGTTTGGGGGGGGGAGGGAAAGAAAAAGAGAGAGGGGGGAAGGAAGGAAGGAAGGAAGGAAGGAAGGAAGGAAGGAAGGAAGGAAGGAAGGAAGGAAGGAAGAAAGGAAGAAGGAAGGAAGGAAGGAAGGAAAGAAGGAAGAGTGAATATGGTGATGCATGCTTGTCATCCCAATACTGGGGAGGTAGAGACAGTTGTATCCCTGGGGCTCACTGAATGGCCCCTCTTATCAGTTGCGGGCCAGTGAGAGACCCTGTTGAAAAAAAAAAAAAAAAAGATGGTGGTCCCCAGGCGGTGGTGGAGCACACCTGTAATCCCAGCACTCGGGAGGCAGAGGCAGGTGGATTTCAGTGAGTTCAAGGGTCTACAAAGTGAGTTCCAGGACAGCCAGGGCTGTTACACAGAGAAACCCTGTCTCAAAAAACAAAAACAAAAGCAAAAAATAAATAAATAAATGAAAGATAGTGCTAAGAAATGGCACCATTATAGTTCAACCTGACCTCAAATGTGCACACACACCACCCTACACACATGCACCCCCTCTCACACACAAAGAGTTGGAAGAAAAGGAGAGGTAATAGAGAGGAGAGTTTGGAGTAATCTGGCTGTATGTGGCCTGTCTTACTCATGGGAGATGTATCTGTCATCAGGCATGTCCGCATAGTCTATAACTGTTAGGCTCACCGCGTGGGAGGACAAAGGTGGGTAAGCTAGACGGCTCCACAGACAAAACACCCGGATCCAAACCTTATAACCTGACTTCAGTCCCTGGGATCCACATGGTAGAAAGAGAACTGATTTCCGTAAATTGTCCTATGAAACTTGTGAGCACATGTGAGTATGCATGCGTGTGCGCGCACACACACTAAACAAGTAAGTGTGTGTTTTAGTGTGTGTGTGTGCGTGTATGTGTGTGTGTGTGTTTTAAAGAGTGAAGGTGACCTGATCCTGTGCCTGACGTAACCTTCCTCCACTGTGCCCTTTGCTACCCCACACCTCTGCTTTTATCCACAGGCAGCCAGACCACAGCCTGGGGACCATAGCCTCCTGTCACCCTCCCCCAGCTCCAGGCAGTGACATTAACCCCTAGTGAATGCTAACAAGTACTAGGTAAAAAGAGAGGTTTAATCCTACTGAAGACAGAAGAAGAGTCCACTTCCCCTTTCATGGGGGGCGACCGTGTGCAGCCTGTCATTATGGGGACTTTCTCCTGTGGTTATGGAAATTTTCTTCAAGGACCGGGCAAGCTTAGCCAGTTGCAGGAACCAGGAATGTTCGCTAGGGTCCTGGACCATCTCTGGGGACACAGATAGAGGGACACAGGCCACAGTTCTGGGTCTCTGTGGGAAGCAAGACTTGACTTTGGGAGTATCTACTCCAAGACACCAAGGCCTCCAGCAGGAGGATGGGAAGCTTGCCTTGCCTCTGGGTGAAGTCTTGTGAGTGATGGGCTCCTTTCTGCTGGGTGGTTCTTTGCAGCCAGGCTCCTGCATTATCTGGTTCCCTGGTAACCAGAGCCTTACCTAATGCTGTGGAAGTTTCCAGCCAGGGAGCTGGGCTTGAGTTCAAGTCTAGTTCCAACAGCGCCCCCTGTTGGTCGGCTGCTCTCATGACTCCCACATCTACACCACCACCAGAAGTGAGTTTTTCTGTTCAAACTTCTGTTCAAGCCCTCCCAGGGAGCTACTTTCCCAAGGCTGCTTTCCCAGTCAGTGTGCAATCCCATTCAGGACACCCACCTCCTCTTTACAGCCACAATACCTGTCTCCTGATCTCCCCGGTCCAACACCATGAGCTCACGTCTGTCCTCTGAACCCAAAGGCTCAGTCCCCCCCACAGTGGGATGCTGCCACCCCCATATGCTGTGTCATTACACATCTCTGGGCTCCAGCAGAGAGTTCGGTGACCACCTCCTTGCCCTACTCCTGCCTCACCCTATTGTACCACCCTGTTTCCATATGATACTGTTGGCACACGGCATGAAACTGTATTCCCACAGAAGGAAATCCCACTGACAACCCTTGGCTGTGAGGCACATCTTCATGCTCGGCAATATATTTTCACCTACCTGCACCCTGAATCCTGTCTCATTTGCTAGAACTCATTAAGGCACATCAAAATGTCATCGCTGGTGTGTGGAAACAAAGCTTCTGGGGGACTGGCCTTGTTCTGGGGAACTTGACCCTGAAGTTCAGGTGGGGAGAAATTATACAATTTCTTTTTCCTCGTTCCTTCCTTCCTCCCCTCCCCACTTTCTCCAGGGTCTGTAACCCAGGCTATGTAACTTTGGACTTCCGCTGCTCCTGCCCTTCACCCAGGTGCTGGCTTTACAATCATGTACCACCATGCCTGTTTCTATGGTGTCGAAAATCAAACGCAGGGCCTCCTGCATGCCAACCATGTACTGTCGGTGGAACCATAGTCTCAACCCTAGGTCTTGTAAATTAGTTTGATGAGGTCCCTTGAGGGCACTATGAAGTTGGGGATCATCTTCATCTCAGCCAACCACCCAGTTGGCATTTCCCAGTGGCTGCCATAGACCTGGAAACCCTGTCACAGACTCTGCTAGCTGCTCAGGTACCCTTTTCCTGCTCCGGGAAGAGAGGCTGTGCCAGACAATGCCTGGGTCTACTTCTAAGATGCCTGGAAGCTTTGCTCAAGCCACTGAGAGCCTGCAAGCTCCTGATGGAGAGTTTAATGTGATGAGAGACATTGTGAGGGTAAGGTCTGGAGGGGAGATTTATAGCCATCCTTTGCGCTCACTTGCCTCGGGGCCAAACCACCAGGACCTCATGCTTTTGGAGAGAGTGCGTACTCCTCTGAAGCCATACACCTTGTTGTTGTGGTTGTTATTTCCTTATCTGTACGAGTGGTTTGCTTGCATGTATATATATATATATATATATCATCATGTGTGTGCAGTGCTTACAGAAGCCAGAAGAAGGGACTGGATTACCTAGAACTGGATTCACAGACAGTTGTGAGCTATCGTGTGGGTGCTGGGAATTGAACTCAGGACCTCTGGAAGAGCAGTCAGTACTCTTAACCACTGAGCCATCTCTACAGCCCTCATACCTTGTTCTTTTTTGTTTGTTGGTTGTTTTTGTTTTGTTCTTATTAGAGACAGGATTTCTCTGTAATAGCCTTGGCTATCCTGGAACTCACTCTGTAAGCCAGGCTGGCTTGGAACTCACAGAGATCCACCTGCCTCTGCCTCCTGAGTGCTGGGATTAAAGGCGTGTGCCACCACCGCTGGACTAACCTTGTTTTTTGGAGACAGTGTCTCTCATTGCCTGGAGCTAGCCCCAAGAGACCCACCTATCTCCTCTTTCTCAGTGCTGGGATTATGGGTGGATGCCACTGTGCTCAGCTTTTTTTATGGAGCTCCTAGGGGCTCAAACTCGAGTCCTCCTGAGTGTACAGTAAGCACTCCCCCACCTGAGCCAATTCCCCAGCCTTGTAGGGAAGGCGTGGTGGGGATGTAACCTCATCGTTGTGACCGTCAAGTGGCTGGGATCCAAACATACTTTAGGAAGGTCTGCCTGCCACACAAGAGACTGCTGAGCCCTGATGTGAGTCAGGATGGGGTTGTCTTCACAAGGGTCCATCTGCCTGCAGTGTACATTGTGATTCGCCCAGTTCCCTCCAACCACAGAGCTCTGCCACTCTCTGCCTGACTCTAGACACCCCCCCCCCCCAGCCACCTCCAGAACCGATTTGGCTGCTTGCTGTCCTTCCCTAGGAAGCTGCCTGCCCTTCGGGCACTCCTCAGTGCATCAAAAAGGTACTGTAGTGGGGAGCTGTTCCAGCTTTGCCCTGGAAGTACCACCCCCATTGAGGCTACTGTACACCTATGAGGTGGGCCGAGATCCGGATGTGTCAGCTCTCTTGGTTCCTGGATCCTGGATGCTGGAGATAGGATCAAGCAGAGTTCTCCAGAAAACACCACTGGACTGTGCTTCACCTTTCCCGGACCCTGTAACCTATCCCTTTACTTGTAAGTTACCCCACAAAATAAACCTCCCTTTTAACTACGTGGAGTTGCCTTAATACTTCCACCAATAAGGTACCTTCTCCCTCTGCTCAGCCAGCCATGCTCCTGAGGTGCCTATGGTTCCTCAGAACTCTGAACAGGCAGAGGTCTCACTCGGTATTTGCCATTCGGGAGGGCCCTATTTCATTTCACAGGGTGGTGCCCAGCAAGTGGGTGGAGGCCAGAGCGAGGGCCTCTGGCTGTTCCTCCTTGCTGCCTACTCTCGCCTTGCCTCTCACATCTTCTCCCTCCACCTGGCTGTGGAGAAGCAGTCATGCCTTACCTGCATCAGTCTCTGAGACCCCAGCCACACCCAGTCCCCAAGGATGCCCGGACTGTCCACTCCTCCGGTCAGAGCTTTGAGCAGCTGAGGCAGGGCTGCCTGCAGTCCAGAACCTTGTTTGAGGATGCTGACTTCCCTGCCAGCAACGGCTCCCTGTTCTACAGTGAGAGGCCCCAGGTCCCCTTTGTGTGGAAACGGCCAGGGGTGAGTAGGATGAGGTGGAGGAGGAGAACCTGAGAGAGGAGCGGGGAGGGATAGGGATAAGGAGAGGGAAGGAGAGAGAGGGAGAGAGGGAGAGAGGGGGAGAGGGAGAGAGGGAGGGAGGGGGGAGACAGAGACAGAGAGAGAGAGGGAGAGGGAGAGACAGAGAGACAGAGAGAGAGAAAGAGAGAGAGAGAGACACAGAGAGAGACCCTGAAGGGGGTGGAAAAGAGCCAGTCACTTGTTAAGACCACTTTCCATCTTTTGTGGGAAGCTTTCTGGTAATGTGCTGGCTGGATGTACCTTCGGCTGGTCCCCATGGTATCTGGCCACAACCTTTTGGCCTCCAGCTCTGAGTCCCACTGAGTCTAGGGACATAGAGAGAGAAGGCCTCATCTATGACCTGTGAGCAGGATCAGAGCTGTAGCCCAAGGACGGCTCTCTGGTGACTCAGTCCATCAGAACACAAAGGCAAGCTAGCCAGGGTGAGCGGGGTCAACTGAGATGTGTGTGATGCACTAGGAAAAAGCCAACCCTGCTCTGAGACTTTGGGCCCAGAACTTAGGATGCACTATGGGCACAGGTGGATGTTAGTACAAGCTCTCAGCAAGTATGGGATGCCTGGACCCTAGGTAAAGCAGGGCTCCTTTTCCAAAGCAACACACTCCACTCCCAGAGAGACAAAGCCGGTGAGTGCCATTCCATCTCCAATGTCCCTAGGAGGCACCAGCTGGTGCTCAGGACACAAGGTCAATATTTGCAACACCTGATTAGTCAGGGCCCCCTCCCTGTGACCCAGGGCCATGGTGCTGCACCCTCGGGTGGGAACAGATATTGTGTGTGTAGGGAGGGGCAGTGCCCCCACTGCCTCCTCACCTGGGCCAGCACACAGGTGTCCTTTGTAATCAACATGTTCTCGCTGTTAGGGTTGCCATGTGCCTCTCCATCACCGGTTGCTCAGATCCTCATCTTGAAATTTTGTTTATTCATTTTTTTGTTTATTCATTTTTATTGCATTTACTTGTGTTTACGTGTGTGTGTGTGTGTGTGTGTGTGTGTGTGTGTGTGTGTGTGTGTGTGTGTGTGGTGTGTGCACATGAGTGAAGGTCAGAAGACAATTTCAGAAACAGGTTCTCTCCTTCCACTATGTGGGTCCCAGGGATCAACTTCAGGCCGTCGGCCTTGGCAGCAAGTGCCTTTTCCTGCTGGGCCTTCTCACCAGACCTTCTTTTCTTTATGCTGTATGTGGGCTCAAAGATGCCATAGCACACGTGTGGAAGTCAGGGGACAACTCTTGGGAGCCTGTTTTCCTTGCTGCCTTATGGGATCTGGGGGGTCAAACCCAGGTCCTCGGGCCTATAGGCAAGTGTCTCTACCTACTGCACCACCCCGCCAGCCATCAGATCTCATCTTGCTTACCATAGCCACCTCCTCCTATTGCACATCATTAAAGTAATGTGGATGTGCTAAATACATGACGTGTCTAACTTTAGAAAAAGGCTGCACAAGAAAGGCATCAGGGCTCCTCAGGGGCGTTATTCATAAAGCAGTGAGGTTGTCTCAGTTTGCTTTCTGCTGCTGCTACAAACACCAGGACCAGAAGCAACCTGAGGAGGAAAGGGTTTACTTACCTGACAACTTATCATCCATCACGAATGGAAGTCAGAGCAGGGACTCAAGACAGGAACCTGGAGGCAGGAACTGAAGCAGAGATCATGCGGGGAGCACTGCTTACTGGTTTGCTCCCCATGGCTTGCTCAGTTACTTTTCTTACACAACCCAAGACCACCTGCCCAGGGGGACACCTATCATAATGACCTTGACCCTCCCATATCAATTATTAATCAAGAAAATGCCCCCCACAGATTTGCCTATGGTCTAAATTGGTAGAGGCAATTCCTCAATTGAAGTTCGCTCTTCCACAATGACTCTAGCTTGTATCAAGTTGATAAAAATTAACCAGTACTTACTGCTATTTCCTGTCCTGGACAATGTGCAGTTTAGAAGTGTGTGTACACACATACATGTTTGTTTTGGATTGTATATGTGTTGTATACACGTATGGGTATTTGTATGTACATCTGCATGTACATGTGTATTCACATGCATGCATATGTGTCTGTGTACACAGATGGTACTGGCCTCCATCAGTGAGGCAATGGTCCTCATGGTAGGATTCAGTAATGAGTCCTATTTTGGTGTCTTGTGTGTAGGGAACAGCAAAGAACATTAAGCGGTCCTAGCAGGACATACTGAAGGTTCCCAGGATTTCTCTCTGGGCACTTGAAAGTTAGTTTGGTTCTCTGCGTGTGGCCAATAGCATGAAAGGTAGATACTTGGGCCATGCGGTGGATAAGTAGACTGCTCTCTGCTATGGAAAAAAAAATGGACATTTCTAATGTGCAAAAGTACGGGTCCTAAGACACAGAGAAGTGACCTCTGGTGGCACTTTGGTAACCCTCGAGTCTTCTTGGGCTTGTTTCCAGCCCTTCCACAAGAATAAATGGGTACATGGCTGCTGCTCAGGCTGTGTGTGCATGTCATCCAGTAGTGCACAGCTGCTCGGACTATGGATGCATGTCATCCAGTGCTGGGCAACTTGCCAGGCTGTGTGTGCATGTCATCCAGTGGTGGACAGCTGCCCGGACTATGGATGCATGTCATCCAGTGCTGGGTAACTTCCCAGGCTGTGTGTGCATGCCATCCAGCGGTGGGCAGCTGCCCGGACTATGGCTGCATGTCATCCAGCGGTGAACAGCTGCCTGGATTATGGATGCATATCATCCAGCAGTGGGCAGCTGCCTGGGCCATGGGCTGCAGGTGCAGTTCTTCAGTCCTGGGAATTGCTGGTAATCAAGATCTTGGGAAACTGTTCTTGAGAAGTTGATGCCTCCTCCCAGGATAGTCGCAGCTTGGCCTGGTCACTTTCCCAGGATAGTCACACTTGGCCCTAGGCAGCTTTCCCTTCCATCTCAGGACGCCACACACATCCATGTTTCCTGTGTTGTGTAATGAGGAAAGGTTGGAAGTTCTTGCTTTAGAAACTTCTGGGAGCAGACTTACTGGAGCCACAGACCTCAATAGCCACACTCTTGACACATGGGGGTGTGTGTGTATATATATATGTGTGTGTGTGTGTGTGTGTGTGTGTGTGTGTGTATATCTTGTGCACACAAATGTATATTTGCAAGTAAGTTCTGCATGCCTGTGCACACATGGTGCACATGTGTATTTGTGTGTGGTGTGCATATGTAGCTCTGTGTTCATGCATGTGTGCAAGAGTCTGTACACTGTGTCTGTGTGCACACATACGTATTTGCATGTGTCCTGTGCATGTGAATTTCTGTGTGTACCTACATGCACAAATACGCTGTAGACGTTGGCTCTACATCTCTGCAATGCGTGGGAGTCTGACCTAGGGACCTCTGGGTGTAGCGAAAGGCTTGGTGTATAGGTTTGGCAAGCCAGCAGGGCTCTGGGGTGTTCCCAGATGCTGGCTCCTCCACTCTCAGCGTGCCCTGGCTCTTGTTCCTCCTCACAGTCTGTACTCTCTCCCCTCTCAGCCTCCCTGCTGAGGCCATCCTGCTCCTCTAGGACTTGCTCTTTGACCATGCTTGACTCACTCAGGAGGCCCAGCCTCACACCTACACTAACATCCAAGTGGTTGGGAATCCCAGCCTTGTACCCCCACTAACATTGTTCCACTAGAACAGCTATTCTCAACCTATGGGTCACAACCCCTTTGGGTCAAATGATCCTTCCACAGGGGTCCCATGTCAGATGTCCTGCATATCAGATATTTATATTATAATTCACAACAGCAGCAAAATTATGGTTTTGAAGTCGCAACGAAAATAATTTTAGGGTTGGGGATCACCACAACATGATGAACCTGTATTAAAGGTTCACAGCATTAGGAAGGTTGAGAACCACTGGTCTAGAGCCTGAAGGCTTTTGTCTCTCCTCCTGGAGTGGGTGACCACTAAAAGCCATGGAGACTCTGAGTCTCAGCCCACAGCCCTAGGGACTGTCACCTGTACCACTGATATCCATCCAGAGTTGCCCAACACTGGGAAGCTTTGATCTGCAGGGCAAGGCACTGAAGCACAACCTCCATGGTGCCTGCCACATACCGCTTGCAAAGATGCCCCAAATTTGGGCTCTTCTGCCCTTCCCTGGCTGAGGCTGGGGCCAAGCCATGTCTGCATTGTAGCTGCAATTTTCCTGTGTTCACCCAGCTCCTGCAGCCGCTCAGACCCAAATAAACACACAGAGGCTTATATTACTTACAAACTGTATGGCCTAATGGCTCAGGCTTCTTGCTAGCTAGATCTTACATCTTAAATTAACCCATTTCTATAAATCTATACCTTGCCATGTTGACTCATGGCTTACCGTTATCTTTACATCTTACTTCTCTGTGTCTGGCTGGCAACTCCTGACTCAGCCTTCCTGTTCCCAAAATTCTTCTCTCTGTGTGTCCCGCCTATACTTCCTGCCTGGCTACTGGCCAATCAGCACTTTATTTATTAACCAATCAGACCAACACATTTACAGCATAGAGACCGATATCCACAGCACTATGTTCATCACATTCGGTCTCCAGTCTCCTTTCCACAGCCCATCCTGTGGACTCTTTCAGAACTGGATCTGCCTCCCCTGTGAGTGTCACCCAGACTGTCCCTTCTCTACATATTGTCCCTGAAAACACTCATCTGTTTCCTAGTCAGGGAGCCTGTTCTCTGCATTCAGCCCTACAGACGTGGTAAACCCCGAGTTTCCTCTTGTCACGCCAAGGTGGAAGTGTAGGGCCTGGTGCAGGGCAGGGTACAGAGAGGCCCTGAGCTGCCTCAAGCTCAGCCTGTGACTAAATGCACATCTCATACAGGACACATCTCAATAGCATGTGCCAAGCCACTTTATGGGGACAGAGTGACCCTCCTTCTTGTCAAACACAGCTGTGTTTGGGGCAAGGGAACACGAAACCAGTGTGACATGAGAGGTGTGACATCAGAGGCCCTTAGACTCACCCTCAGGCGGCCTGGGGCTGGAAGCGCTGAGTGGACTAGAGCGGGGGGGGGGGGGGGGGGGGGGGGGAGAAAGGAACCTGGGGGTGGGCAAGGGTGGGAGGGGACATACCAGGCTGGGTAATAAACAGACTTCTGCTTGGATGAGGACAACAGTGTGCCTTGCTCTACGGAGAAGGCCACACAGACACCCTGAGGCACAAAGATGGAGACGCCGTCTGCTGCCTCACCGTCGTCTGCCCTGGGCACGGTGGATGCTGTCAGTTAGTGGACAGACTCCAAGGCTGCTGGGGCCGAGGGCCGGTACAAAAGGTTGTGCAGGGTCTCGGGGAGAAGCTGGCCTCCCGCGTCCTTCCTCTGCCAGGCCTGGGCTTCTGGCACAGCCAGCAGCACAGCCTGTCCCCAGAACCCTCCCCCTAAGGTCACATGGACACTCTAGAAACAAATAAAGGCACACAGCCCTTCCTGGGTAGGTGACCTGGGAGACTACACTCCCAAGACTGCCACATCCAGGGGGCCTCATGGAAAGCTACCAGCTTTCACTTCAGCATTTGGCCTTAGTAGACCCCCAACTCCCACCATCTCCCCGGGATACGAGCCCAGCAAGGAAGCAGACAGCTTGGACTGCTAGGAGGAGAAGTTGCAGCTGGAACTACCCCAAGTATCAAGTTAGAGACTCCTGGGACTTTCTGTCCCAGGCCTGGCCCCTCCTCAGCTCTAGCTTTATCAATCCTGTTCCTTTCTGGTGTCACCCTGATCCAGTTTAAGTGAGTCCTGCTCTGTGTCCAGAGCATCCTTCTAAGCCTCAGGCTATGCTTGTCCTCTTCTAGACCTCCACAGGAACGCCTCCTGCAGATGCTTAGGTCTCTGTGCACCTCAGCCTCCTGGTCCCCTAGGCTCTCCAGCCCTGCCCTGACAGCTGACGGATGTCTCTCTCAGAGATCACATGGACTTTCTCTCTCTCACTTGTGCTGGACTGAAGAGTCAGGGACAGAGCCTGACACTCAGAAAGGCAGAAGAGAGCTGAAGCAGGAAGATCAAGTTCAAGGCCAGGCTAGGATACATAGTGAGGCCCTGTCTCAAAAATCCAAAGGAAATGAAGAGGAAAGGGAGGGAGGGAGGGAGGGAGGGAGGGAGGGAGGGAGGGAGGGAGGGAGGGAGGGAGGGAGGGAGGGAGGGAGGAGAAAGGGAATGGGATTGGAGAAGGAAGAGAAAGAAATCAAGACCTGTAGGACAAGTTGAGGCACACTGAATGGCAGCAGATTTATTCCAGGAAATAGCACCGATTCTCCAATTCTCCCTGCCCAGAAACAGTGTTCCTAAATCGCAGGGCTTGGGTTTCTGAGGGAGGAAAGAATAAGTGTGACGGACAGCAGGCAGCAGTGGTGTGGCTCTGCCCAAGGACAGCAGCCTATGGGGTAGGTGACCCCAGTGACTGCTATGAAGAAGTGAGATGATCCCAGCTACCAGCCAACTCAGACAGAAGGATCCCAAGTTCAAGGCTGGCCTGGACTAGACTGGGGAGCGCAACACCAGCTTGGGCAGCTTAGTGAAATGTTTCTCAAAATAAAAAATAAATAAAAATGTAGATCAGTGGTAGGGCACTAGCTTAGCATGCTGAAACCCTGGGATCCATCCTCAGCACAGTGGAGAAACAGCTGGTCAGAAAAGGCTCCCACTGGAGCTATTTGTTACCTCAGCCAAGCCAGGGGTCCTCAGAGCCCTGCTGCGCTGTTGCAGAGTAACCAGGGGACTGCAATCCCGTGCTTCATGTCAGAGGACTTCATTCTTAAGAAACTTCAAACCCTTTTTCATATATGCACATTTCAGATGGATGTGGTGGTGCACGCCTTTAATTCTAACATCTGGGAGGCAGAGGTAGGAGGATCTCTGTGAGTTCAAGGCCAGCCTGGTCTTCATAGCAAGTTCCAGGACAGCTAAAGCTACATAATGAGTCTCAAAAAAACCCCACGTATTTTATATAATTGTTTTTACTTTTTCATGTTTATATCGAGTTCAAAGGCCCAAAGCTGAGAGTTCTCATGGTAAGGGACTACATAAAACCAGCCTGTGCCTGGAATGCTGAGGCTTGGTACGTGGCTGACAGCCCGCTCCCCTGTTAGATATGGTGTGAGTTTCTGTAGAGGGAAGTGCTGGGGCCAGGCGCTCCCCTGGGCTGAGCTGTGGATGGACTAAGCCGAGCCCAGGAAGGTCAGAGCATGACTCCCTGGCAGCTTTTGCCTGCTCTTGGCCTTCCATGAGAATCTTTCCTCCCTGAGGGGCGGGGGCTGCCTTTCTCTCTCCTATGGCTGCTGGGCTCTGGGCCTGTCCCTAAGATACTCACTCCTCCAGGAAATTGTGGAAAACCCGGAATTCATTCTTGGAGGAGCCACCAGAACTGACATCTGCCAAGGGGAACTGGGTAAGTAGAGGGGAGGGGATGACAAGTGCCACAGCGTCAGATGCCTCAGGACCCTGAGGATCAGGGACAGGGCTGGGCAGAACAGGGCCGCCACCCTGTCCACTCCCTCCCTAGTCCTCAGCTGCCTTCCCTGCAAGGATCCAGTGGCCTCCCCAACTCTGGCACCCCTGCTTTTCTGGTACCATCGTACTTGGGCTCTGGGCCTGTCCAGAAGGTCCTAGAAAGATGAGCCTCCCCTAAAAGCAGCACCTGATTCAGAGGCTCCCAACCCTTCGGCTCCTCACAGGTGGCTCATGGTTTCACAGCCCACTGATGCCTACACCATGAACCTATTCACCTGCTAGATACTCTCCCTAAGATTTCACACTTCTATTCCTCTTCCCAGACACCTCCCCACAGCTGCATATGAGGAAACTGAGGCAAGGGAACTAAACAGTATGTCCAAGGTCATAAGTGACAGATGGGCAGTCAGAATGCAAAGGCATTTCAGCTACAGAAACCACACTTCTAGCCATTAAACCACAGTTGTGTTCATGCTCACACCATCTGACTCCTACAAAGGACCCTGGTAGACCTCACATCAGCTAAATCAGTCCAGTACACCAGGAGTTAGTGTGAAACTGGTAAAGACTTACTGAATCTTTGAAAAACAAACACACCGTAGAATCTGCTAAAGAAGGAAGCATGGCTTGTGTAGATTGAGCTAGTCAGAGCCCAGGCTGTCACTGTGATCCTGGTGGTTAGAACAGATCATCTGGAATCTCAATGAGACCCTGAGCTGTCTTCACACAGAATCCCAAAGCCAGCTGCCCAAACTGATGACAGTAAACAGATTGAGAAAGAAAGAAAGAAAGAAAGAAAGAAAGAAAGAAAGAAAGAAAGAAAGAAAGAAAGAAAGAAAGAAAGAAAGAAATGAAGGAAGAAAGATGGATAGAATATAGATGTGTAGATAATAGATTGAAAACAGATAATAGACAATAGATAGATAAATGATATCTAGATGGTAGATTGAAGACAGATAATATAGATAGACAGACTATAAAATAGTCAATATATAATAAGTAGATATATGATAAATGATGGATAACAAATAGATGATAGATGGTAGATAATAGGTAAATATGATTGATAATACAGATAAATGTAGAAGTAACCGTCTTATTAAATAAGAAACACAGAGCCAATGTAAAAATAAAAGCCTAAGAGGTCAGAGCTAAGAGCCTTACCCTTCCTGCTTCAGTGATCCTCTTCAGCCAAGAGAGACTACTTCCTGTGTGTTTGTCATTATATAGACTTTCTGTTTTGCCTTCTCATTGGTTGTAAACCCAACCACATGACCGCCTCGTCACTGCTTGTCTGTACAGACCTCCAGGTCTTCTATGGTTGGTATTGAGATTAAAGGCGTGTGTCTCCAATGCTGGCTGTATCCTTGACCACACAGAGATCTACCTAGCTCTGCCTACCAAGTGCTGGGATTAAAGGCATGCACCACGAATGCCCAGCCCCACTATGGCTTACTATTAGCTCTGACCCCCAGGCAACTTTATTTATTAACATACAAATAAAATCACATTTCAGTACAAATAAAATATCACCATAGATAGATGATAGGAAGATAGATGGGTAGACCATAAAAAAGTCAACAGATGATACATAAATAGATGTACAGATATGATATCTGATTGACAGATGGTAGATAGTACAATTGATAGATAGATCAGGTGGGTGGGTATACAATACATGGGTAGATTAGTGATGGATGGATAGTAGATGGATGGATGGGTAGATGAATGGCAGATGGATGGATAATGGATAGACATGTGGATAAGTGATAGATGAGTAAATGATGTATAAATGATATATGGATGGATGGGTGATAGATGGATAGATGGATGACAGATGGATGGGTTGATGGATGGATAGAAGATTGCTATAAGTTCAAGACCAGCCTAGGCTACTACTGGGTCCAGCCCAGCCTGGTCTATAGAATGAGACCCTGTCAGAAAAGACCAGGAAGGAAAAAAAGAAGGAAAGAAGGAAGGGAGGGAGGGAGGGAGGGAGGGAGGGAGGGAGGGAGGGAGGGAGGGAGGGAGGGAAATGAAGGAAGGGGAAGGGAGGGAGGGAGGGAGGGAGGTAAATGAAGGAAGGAAGGAAGGGAGGAAGGCAAAGGAGCCTCCTTGGAGCTGCTGCTGCTCGTAGCTGAACCAAGCCTGATCTAGGAGAGGCAATGCTCAGGATTGCTCGGGATTGCAGCAGGCAGCACTGGGTGTTTCCGAAACCCTTTCCCTACCCAGTACCCTGGAGCTACTGGGATGCATCATACGCCCTGGTCCTCTGGGACCTTATGAAGATGAGAGGCAACAGATCCCTGTGTCTGAAACTAGTCAGCAAATACTGCCACAGTGTCCAGGAGGCAACCACAGAGCAGGGCAGCAGAGCGGGCCGGACAGGCAGAGGGGACAGAGGTATTTGCTGTCACTCCACTGTTTTCAGCAAAGCAGAAACATGTCTCCACACCCCTCTGGCATTGCCTTTTCTTGATTGCTAAGAATCAGCTGCAGAAAGTATGACACCTGTGTGACCTCCGCTCTGCAGGAGACTGCTGGCTCCTGGCGGCCATTGCCTCCCTGACCCTCAATCAGAAAGCACTGGCCAGGGTCGTTCCCCAGGACCAAAGCTTTGGCTCTGGCTATGCCGGGATATTCCACTTCCAGGTAAGGGAGATCTGAGCCCCTGGGTCTGTTTGTTGGGGAGGAGGCCCAGGAGATACTGGTACAGGAGATACTGTTGACATCTCTGGAGCTGTGTGACAGTGTGCATGAGTCATGGTGCCAAAGCACGTGGGAATCTTCTGGGAGGATTTCCAGAGGCAGCAGGCGGCAGGAAAGGAGAGGCATATAGTATCCACAGGGAAACATGGATGCTCCCCTGGGGAGCCAGGGCACTTCTCATAAGCAGAGGAAGTGCAGATGGGGAGATGCTGGAGGCTTTCAAACATAAAACTGAGGAACACGGCCCTCTGAGCCATGAGCTTGTATGACAGCTGCATGGAAGGCTTGTCCCAGGGGCCTGATTCCTGTTGTCCTCTCGCTTCGTCTGCCTATCTCTCTCCACCTGGGTAAACACATGTAATACACAGATGAGCACAATGTATGAACACATGTTCATATGTGTATATACTCACACGTGTGTGCACGCATACCTATATTCATAAACACACACATACACTCACATGCCTGTGCAAACACACACATTCTTCTATATATGTAGGCAATGCACATTCTCATATTATCACACCTATGGGCTCATACACAGTACACTCACATAGACATACTAATTCACATATATGCACACTCACACAGGTGCACATACATATACATTCACCCACATATTCACATATACACATTCTGTCCCACACACATTCATACATGTTCTCACCCACTGTTCCAGCTTCTTTCTGTCTCTGTGATAAAACACTTCAATGGAAAGTAACCTAGAGGAGGAAAAGGTTTATTCAGCTTACACTTTTAGGTCACAGTTCATCACTGAGGGAAGTCAGGGCAGGAACTCAAGCAGTGCTACTTACAGTTTGCCCACTAGTTCATGCCAGCATTCTTATACAGGGCAGGACTATCCGCTGAGGGTGGTGCCACCCACAGTGGGCTGAGCTCTCCTACATCAGTTATCAGTTAAGACAATCTCTCAGACATGACCACAGGCCAACTGGATCTGGGCAATTCCTCAACTGAAATGCTCTTAGATGACTCTAAGGTATATCAAGTTGACAGCTGATGCTAACTAGGACACCCACACAATGCACATTTAAGTGTGTACACATGTGTGTTAACTCACAAGTGCATGTACATGAACACACACCTCATGCACGCACATAAACACTCACATTCATGTTCACAAATATATGCGTGTATGTAGGTACTCATGCCCATAAATTCATATGTTCACACATGTATACACTCAAACAGACTCTCAGGGGCATTACCCATATGCTCCTCACTTCCACATGCATGGCACGTAGGAAAACCAAGTCCATACACATTCATATTGGGGCTCCATCTATGAACCAAGGGGGAACTTTGTGGGTTGGAAAATGTGGGATAGTGAAAGGCCAAAACAAGGAGGGAGTGTACATGGAGACTGGGCTGTGTGTGAACAGAGCTGAGCTCACACACCACTCTCCCCTGCCCACCTAACCGGGAGTCCTATGGAGAAGATGTGTCAGCTCAGAGCACAGGTGTGTCTACTGTGACATAGATCTGGGATTGATTTTGATGGCAGATGAAGGCCCAATATATGGCTGAGTGGACAAAGCCAGGTAGCCCTGCAGGGACACATGGCTTACCCTTCTATGATGCCCAGATGGCCTTGCCATGACATCCATGTGGTCCTGCCATGGCACCAGATAAGATTTTCCTTGGGGCTCAAGGGCAGTTTGCTCAGAGAGAAGAACCATGGGGTAAGCATTTACCACTGGGCCACACTTCCACGTGACTCCTCTTTGTCACCTGTCTTGCCCTGGGCGCTAGTTCTGGCAGCACAGTGAGTGGCTGGATGTCGTGATCGATGACCGCCTGCCCACCTTCCGGGACCGCCTGGTCTTCCTCCACTCTGCTGACCACAATGAGTTCTGGAGCGCACTGCTGGAGAAAGCCTATGCCAAGTGAGTGGGGCTCCCTCCTCCTGCTCCTGGAAGCCTGTGTGCATCCCCTCACAGGGATGTTTGGTGGAGAAACGGGGAGGCAGTTGCTAGGGAAGAGTGGTTGCTCCCTGTCAGGGACTTGGACCACTAGGCCATTTTCATGCCATGGCCTAGACATTTCCAGCCTCAAGCATGGTGGCCTCATGTCTCCTCCATCTCCCTGAATCACTGATCTGGTCTTGGGAATGTTGGCAGGAGAGGCACTAGGAGGAAAGAGGGCCCTTGGCTGTGCCCACGTGGGACAATGGTTCTTCAGGTCTCATACCAGGATTTGCCACAGCTCAGGTGTGTGGCTTTAAACCACATACGTGGAAAGACAGCAAAAGTGCTCCTTTCCTTCCTTCCTTTTAAAAATTGTTATGAAATGTTCATGACATAAAATTTACCATTTTAGTATTTTGAGAGCATAGTTCCATGGCATTAACACACATATTTGTCATGTGACCACCACACACCCATCCTCAGAACTGTTCACCTTGCAAAGCTAAAACCCCAGTCCCTGGCAGACACTGAGACTCCTGTTCCTCTCCTCCCAGCCCACGTTGGCACCGTCCACTTCCTGTCTCTGTGACTGAACCAGTCCAGGAACTTCAGATATGTGGAGTCGGTGCATCCATTTCTAATCCCTAGCCAGATGGTCCCAATTCCCTCAGACCTCTAGTTCCAGCCTGTGACTCAAAGGTCCAAATCACATCACAAATGCATGAAATGAACCTCGATTGAGTGGGGGAAGATAGTAGATGCCTCACTCACCCCAGAAACACATGTCCAAGAGATTAAGGCACTAAACTCTGGTAGATAAGGTCACATCTCATACGGCACAGACAAATGATCCTGATGCAGTGGTCCATACAGTGACTGAGCAATTGGTGAGATGGAGGACAGGTAGAGAAAAGCCAGATGTCAGCTGTTGGAGGGCAAGATTACCCACCAGTAGAAGGGCCTGTAGCATATGCTGATGGAGGGAACTGGAGCAAAGGGTAGACTTATGATGCTCCCATCAGAGGCCATGATGAGAAGTGTCTGTATGTATATACATAGGTTATACACACAAATACAAAGACTAGACTTGGTTGTGAATGGCCATAACCCCAGTGCTGTAGGGAGCAGAAACAGGAAGATTTCTGGGGTTTGCTGGCCATTATCATAGCTCCAGGTTCAGTGAAAGACCCTGTCTCAAGGGAATAAGGAGGAGAGTGATAGACAGGGCACTCAAGGTTCCCCCCCCCCCCCCCGCCCAGCCTCTGTGTATGCACACAGGCATATGCATCCATACACAAATGTGCATATACACCATATCTACTCACGTACAGTCACACATGAAAAAATTTCAAGAAGAAATTGGGCATGGTGATGAATACCTTCAACCCAAGTTCTGGGGAAACTGAGGCAGGAGAATCACCATAAGTTTGAGCCCAAGTTGGCCTGCATAGCAAGTTTCAGGCTAGCCAGGGATATATAGCAATGCTGTGTCTTAATTATCTTTTTCAATTAGAAGCTGAATGTGGCAACTTATTCCTACAGTCTTGAACTGTAGCACTTGAACTGGGGGATCTGAGACAGAAGGATTGCTATGAGTTTGAGGCCCACCTGGTCTATGGAGTCAGAGCTTGTCTCAAAAAACAACAATAAAAAATAATCTCTGTTGCAAAATATTAGTTTAACTATGTAAAGATATGCTGCATTTGTTTAACTATGTAAAGATGTGTTGCTGTTTTACCTTGCCTGCCTAAGGCATCTGATTGGTCTAATAAAAAGCTGAACAGCCAACAGCAAGGGTGGAGATATAGACAGAACTTCTGGGCAGGTAGAGAAGTAGAAGAAATTTAGGCTCAAGGAAGAAAGAAAAGAGACGTCAGGGAGACGCCAGGGGCCAGACAGCCAGACACAGAGGAAGCAGGAAAGTAGGACATACAGAATGAAAGAAAGGTAAAAAGCCCTGAGGCAAAATGTAAATGGTTAGATTAAGTTAAAAGAGTTAGTGGGACAAGCCTAAGCTAAGGCCGAGCATTCATAATTAATAATAAGTCTCCATGTCTTTATTTGGGAGCTGGTTGGCAGCCCAAAGAAAACTCCAACTACAAATCTCAGCATATTGGAGGCTGAGGCATGAAAACAAAAAAATTGAGCAGTTTAAACATAAAAACACGTTTACCAGGAAGACAAGAGGAGTGATGTTCGGACACCAATTCCCATGAGGTATCGGCCTCAGTTGCTCAGCTTGCCAGTACCACTCCCCTTCCTCATAGAGTCTGGCTTGTGCTCTGTGGGCTGAGAAAACCCTCTTCCTGTCCCTCCATCCCCTCAACCAATCTTCTCCTCCATCTTTGTAGGCTTAATGGTAGTTATGAGGCACTGAAAGGGGGCAGCACCATGGAGGCCATGGAAGACTTCACTGGGGGTGTGGCTGAGACCTTCCAAATCCGAGAAGCGCCAGAGGACTTCTATGATATTCTGGAGAAGGCCTTGAAGCGTGGTTCCTTGCTGGGCTGCTCCATAGATGTAAGTGGTCAGCCAGCCTCCTAAGGACCAATAGACAGAAGTGGCAACCCAGAAGGGGCTTGAGTATCTGGAAGGTGGTTGCTTTTAATTAAAACACAAGTTGGTAGAACACTTGCCTGGCTTGCAGGCAGCCCTGGGGTCCATCCCCAGCACTGTATAAAACAGGCTGGTGAAACATACTGTCACTCCCAGCACTCAGAAGATGGTGACAGGAGGGTTAGAAGTCCAAAGTCATCTTCCACTACACAACCTGAGGACAGGCTGGGATACATGCGACCGTCTCAAACACACAAGCACATGCAAGCTTTTGTGTAATGCTTGCTGGGTTGCAAAGGGCAAATATACCTGCTGCCAAGTGGAGCACTCCACGAGGTCTAGAAGCATTTTTCTAATTCCTCTATGCGTAGGATGCATATACAGGTATAATTTTATACCCTCTGTTTTTGAAATCTATTCAAGTTTCCCCTTTCTTTTTGGATTAACTATAAAGATCTAGTTTTTTTGTGAACAAATTATTCACTTCTCCTTCAGGTTCATGTTTTGTGACTAAATCACATGTCACCAGTGTGACTGTGGTGCCATTCACTAATCTATGACTGGGGTGACTAGTTTCTGTTTGGGGGCAAAAAAGTAAACTCATTTCAATGTATGAACTCCTCACCCTGGGAAAAGATTAGTCTTGTTGAACTTGTGAACCTAGTAGGGGGTCCTGCACCCCCAACTTCGAAGGCCCACACACATGGCTGCCCTTGAGGAACTGAGGGCTGGGATGTGAAAGCTGAGCATAGGGCTGGAACCAAGGCTGACCCAGAAGGAGGCTGGCTTAGAGGATAGGTCTGATCCTGGTCTTTCTCTCTTCTAGATCCTGAATGCCTCCGAATCTGAAGCCCGCACTCCTTATGGGCTCATTAAGGGCCATGCCTACACTGTGACGGGGCTCGACCAGGTAGGGGTGGGGTCCACTGCAGGGGACCAAGGACGGGGAACAGGACGAGCCTGGTCTTTAGATATGTTGTGCAGGAGAGAACAAACCACCTAACACAGGCGAGCTGGAATAGGAAACAGACAGGAGGCAGGTGACCCATGCACCAAACTCACCTTTTGGGAATTGCAGTTGGTCTATCTTAGATTTTATGGTTTTTTTGTTTGTTTGTTTGGTAGATTAGTTGGGTTTTCTCTTTGTAATAGCCCTGGATGTCGTGGAACTTGCTCTGCAGACCAGGCTGGCCTCAAACACACAGAGATCCACCTGCCTCTGCTTCTGGAGTGCTGGGATTAAAGGTGTACACCACCATTGCCTGGCTAGATTTTATGTTTATAAATGAATTCTTTCCCAATTCCATAGCAGCCCTATACAGTCAGGGTTTTGCAGAGATACACAGTCATTATAAGAACAAATTAATAAATAAATATATATATATATATATACATACACATGTGCCCTCATTGTATATACATATGTATTTTTGTTATATTTGCATACCGATAAGCATATCCATTATATGTGCACATATGTATACAAATTATGCATATGCACACATATATTCATGTTTGTCATGTATAATACATATGCATACTCATTTTATATAAGCATAAACACATGCACATATGTATATATCTGTTATGTAGTTATGCACACATATGTGCAATTATTATATGAATGTATTGAAATTGGCCTGTATAATTATGAAAACCACTCTGATTTGTCTCCTGTAGCTCATAGACTGTAGAAACACCCCTTACCTCACTGCAGGCTAAGTCTGAGGGAGGACCTAAAGGCCAGAAAAACCAGCAGTATGATTCCTGGTTACAAGGCAGGAGAGTCATGCCCCAGCCCCAGCAGGCAGCACAGACAGCGAGACCTCCTTCCTCTGCCTTTCATTTACTCTACTCGCTCTTCAGATGCGGGCTGTTTGCTAAGTCTTCCACATTTCCAGCTTATCTGAATTGGTCTCACATGTCAAAGCACAACTCTAATTGCGCGTGTGAAAATAAACCGATAGCTAAGATTTCTGGTTAGTTGATACCTCCTAACCTCTAAATCCTTTCTCAGAGTCTCCCTTTCCTACCAAGACCTCAGGAATGGCTGACTTGCCTCCTACCGGCTCAGGCTTACACACTCCAACACCAAAAACCTTCTCTTGACTAAAGCTAGAGAAGGCTGGATGTGAGATGCAGAATTCTTCATTTATTGTTGCTGCTTAAACTCCTGGCATGTAGGATTATAGTCTAATTAAACTCCCAGCATATAGGATTTCAGTCTAATGAACATTGGGAGCAGGTAGTAACTCCATGAACCTCTGGGGACTACTATGCATCATTCCCTGGGCAGATTACTAAAGGGACACACGTATGGGAACTTTGGGGACCGTAGCCTAGTGGAAAACTCATTTGTGTCAAGATAGACCACTTTCCTATTAACTAGATTCACTTCCCAGATATGACATGACTATTCTACAGAGGATGGTTCAGTATTCTTTTCAGAAAGAAAGCTCCAAGGGCTCATTAAGAATGGACGAGTCAGGACTGGAGAGATGGCTCAGTGGTTAAGAGCACTGGCTGCTCTTCCAGAGGACCCAGGTTCAATTCCTAGTACCCATATGGTAACTCACAACTATCTGTAACTCTAGTTTCAGGGGATCTACTATCCTCATACAGTCATACATGCCTTACATGCAGGCAAAACACTAGTGCATGTAAAATAAAAATAAACAAATCATTGAAAAAAAAGTTTAGAGAAAAAAAAACAGAAAAGTGCCAGTACATATTTTTAAAAAAAAAAAAAAAAAATTGAAATCCATCTACCCAGCTGGGCAGTGGTGGTGCACACTTTTAATCTCAGCACTCAGGAGGTGGAGGCACATGGTTCTCTGAGTTCGAGGCTAGCATTCAAGGCCAGCCTGGTCTATAGAGCAAGTTCTAGGATAGCTAGAGCTACAAACAAACATACAAAAAGAATGGATGAGTCAAGGCCAGCAAAATGGCTTAGCAAGTAAAAGGACATGCCACGCAAACATAACAAGTTGAGAAATTGAGTCAACTGCCCGCTCCCACGGTGGAAGGAGAAAACCAACTCTCAAGAGTTATCCTCTGACCTTCACATATGCTCTGTGATATTCCCGTGCCTACAGACACACACACTATGAATGAAATAAAGTGTAAAACAAACAGATGAGTCATCTGGGGGTAGCGCTGCACATCTGCAGCCCCAGCACCCTGTAACTCCAGCAACAGAAGGCTGATGCCAGTCTGAATTACACAACAAGAATGAGACGATCCTGACATAGTGAGACTTTGTCTCAAAAGAAAATTCACTTCTCACCAGGCCTGGTGGTGCAGGCTTATAATCCTAGTAGTTAGGAAGCTGAGACTGGAGTCTCGGGAAAAACTGAGGTCAGTATATAGTGAATCCCGTTTCAGAAAAGCAAGGAGTGGGCACAAAGGAAGACATGAGGCTGTGCGGCACATCTTTGATGTGTTTTCCTCAAGAGCTTGAATAATGCCGTCACACATAGAGACGGACCCGGGTCTCATGGATGGCTAGAGCCAACTTCAGGCTCATCGCACCATGTTTCCTTGACACTTTTTCCTTTGAGGTAAACTTCCAAGGCCGGAGAATCAAGCTCATCAGAGTCCGAAACCCTTGGGGCCAGGTGGAGTGGAACGGGCGGTGGAGCGACAGGTGAGTGGCCCCATCCCTTCCCTGTGGCCAGCTCCACATGTAGCCAGCCTGGCCTATGCAGACCTGTGAGGGACCGGCTTGTCCCAGAACTCCCTAAGTCCTCCCTTCAGGCCTTACTTAGGATACCTGTGTTAAACTTGATCCTGGGTAAACAACTCTCAGGCTAGCTCTTTCACTGTCACGTGATCACATTTGCGGATAGTCACTGCCAGTGGGGTATCAGGAAGGACTTTGACTCCAGTTACGAGCAACTGTGCGTGCGTGTGTGTGCGTGGGTGGGTGTGTATGGGTTTTTTTGAGTCTGGGAATCCCTGAAACACTGCCAAACAGGTCACTCGAGGGCTCTTTCTGGTGGTCATTGATCACTGGCTGAAGACCATGGCTTCAACGGAGAAACTGAAGCAGGACAGGAAATTGGCCCGTTACTAATAATTTGGAAAGGCCAGCTTTCCGGGCTGTCCCCACCTGTCCCTTGGACAGTGACCCAGGTGACTGGGAATTGAGAAGCTGCGGCCTCTGCCCATCCCTGCAAGGCTCTTGTCCTGCTGGTCCATATTTGCCCTTCTCAGAGCTCAAGGAGACTGACTAGGAAGGATTTGGACCAGAACAGCAAAGGAAGGGCAAGATTGGCCTCCCTCTGCTGGTGGAAAAGGGAAGAACTGAGACTGAGCGAAACCTGAATTAATAAGACTGGCATTGAGAATTAACATGACGACACCATGTTTCAGCCCTTTGTACCTTCCATCTACAGAAGCAGTCTGTACAAGGAAGCTGCCATTGTCCCCTTCTGAAACTCGGGCTGAGGGAGAGCAGAGACGGTACAGTTTGAGAGGGACAGAGGCTGTCTGCCTACAAAGCTCGCAGGAGGTGTGGCCACTCTAGCTAGCCCCTTGGTGTCCTGTGCTGCCCACCAAGGGCATTGCTTAGCTGCCCGTCACTGGATGTGACCCACGCAGAAAACGACTCGGCAAGCCAACAGAGGCCCTTAGTCTCTCTTCTGTCCTGTTGAGGCCCTTCCTGGGTGTCATGAGCCCTGCCTAGGTGAACACAAAATAGACCTGCCGCACAGTCTCAGCACCACAGCAGAAGTGATGAGATCTCAGTGACAGAAGTCCCCTCTACCTGAGGTTTCATCATCCACAATTTCAATTAAACACATCAATTGAGGTCTGAAAATAGAGTGTCATATGGAAAATTCTGGAAATAAATATTAACTGTCTAGAACATATTAACTGTCACGTAATTCCTAGTGGTGGGATGAATGCTACACTATGGTGTAGACCCCTGTGTTGTGGTCTATTGCAGTGTGTGTGTTCAAGCAACCTTATTCTGCTTAATGATAACCCCAAGTGCAGGAGTAGTGACACTGGCCACTTAGACAGGTCAGAGAAACCAGAAAATGCACCCTTCAAGTGAGAACATAAAAGTGCTCAGCTTAATTAGGAAAGAAACATTTATATGTTGGGGTTTCTGAGATCTACAGGATAATTAAAGCAATAGATGATACATGGATGGATAGATAGATAGAAGATAGATAGATAGATAGATAGATAGATAGATAGATAGATAGATAGATAGATAGATAGATGTTGAATGGATTGATGATAGATGAATGGATTGATAATAGATGAATGGATTGATGATAGATGAATGAATTGATGATAGATGAATGGATTGATGGACAGGTGATAGATAAATGAGGAAATTGGTGGGTAAATGATAGATGGATGACAGGTGGATAAATGCACATACGATGGACAGATGGATAATGGATAGGTGGATACATTAATGGATGGATGCATAGATGATAAATGGATATATAGATGATGGACAGATTGATAGATGATGGATTAAAAGTGGTATATAGATGACAGATGGATGTGTGGGTGGATAAATGAATAGATAGATGACAGATGGATTGGTAGATAGAGAGATGATGGGCTGATGGATGTAGGTGGGTAATACGTGGGTGGGTATTAATGGGTGAATAGATAGATGATGGTTGAGGAATGAGTATATAGATGATGGATGAATAGATAATAGATAGATGGGTAGATAGAAGATGGATTAATGGATGGGTATATGATATGATGGATGGGTGAGTGATGTGAAAATGCATGAATGAACAGATGATAAGTGCTATAGATGGATGACACAGATGACAGATAATAGATTGGAGAGTATAGATGGTAGATAACACGTTCACACAACCTTTGTTGCTCTGATTGTCCTACTTTAGTATTAGACATCGCTGCTAAACTCTTCCTGTGTCTGTTCATAAACCAAACTTCACCATCTGTGTATATATAAGAAAGCATGTATAGGACTATGTTCTCAGGGTTTAACATCCCCTGGGGATCCTAGAACCTACCCAGGGCTGGGGAGACTGCTGGGTTGGAAAGCAATGAGGAAATTACAACACACACAACTGAGACTGGAATGCCAAGCTTGAGCCTGCAAAGGTGCCAGCATCTCTCCTTGTTAGCTCTTCCTGCGAGTGAGTTCTAGCTCTATCTGAGCCTTCAGGTTGGGGCCTGAGGTTGGACTCACCCACAGCAGACCTTTCCTGAGCTCCTGGTCACATAAACGAGGCACTCAGTATTTCAAATGGCAACCACAAGAGTTAGAAGCACTACCCAAGTGTCAATTTATAAACCAGAAGGGCTTTGACCTGCTCCAGGCCATAGGCAGGCTGCTGAGTGAGGGACATGCGTGAACTGTGATCTCCAGCTGAGCTGCTGTGTTCAGTTCCTTGTGAGTGTCACATATGATTCGTCACATATGTCACCCACGAAGAGGCTGTCTACCAACAACACTTGAAAGTGCATTTTCTAGCCACCGTCATGCTGGAGCCAGTGGTGAGCTGGCCTCATATCTCTGGGCCCAGTGAGCCTCACTAAACAGGAATATGATCCCTACGTTATGCATATCTGTTTTGGTGTGACTCCAGGGAGGTGGCCCTGCACCCAGGCTGAATTGTGGCTCTGGTCTTTCAGCTCTCTCGAGTGGCGCTCTGTGAGCCTGGAGGAGCAGAAGCGTCTGGGACACTCCGCTCTTGATGACGGGGAGTTCTGGTAATGTCATCCTTTCCATTTTTGCTTGCAATCAGATCTCGTGTATCCAACAACCACCCTCCTTTTTCCTTTCTTTCTTCATCCCCTTCCCTCTTCCCTCTTCCTTTCTCCCCGTCTTTCTCCTTCTGGGAGGGACCCTGAGGGTATCCCCCTCCCCAGGAAGAGGGTTAGGTGGTTGACTGCACCGACAGCTGGTGTTGTCACCATGATGCTGATGGTGCATCCTCCCCTCCATCTCAGGATGGCATTCGAAGACTTCAAGGCCCATTTTGACAAAGTGGAGATCTGCAACCTCACGCCGGATGCCCTGGAGGACAATGCCCTCCACAAGTGGGAGGTGACTGTCCACCAAGGAAGCTGGGTCCGTGGCTCCACAGCTGGTGGCTGCCGCAACTTCCTGGGTAGGTGGCCTCTCTGTTCTTCTGTCTCCTATTTCCATATCCAATCTATCTGGGGACATGGAAGGGGCAGTCTGTGTGGAGCTGGACAGCAAGCTCAGGGGATGACATCTGAGCCTTAGGCAGGAAGCTGGCAAGACACACTCAAGGAATTGCCGTTGTGAGGTTCAGGTGACGCAGCCACAAGTCACACCAGGTTAGTGGGGGAAAAGGATCTACTGCCCAACAGAGAAGTGGGGCATGTGTGAGCGCCTTTAAGGGCTGTGCGGGTAACGGCTGAAAAGGTGGAGGAAGAGGAAGGCAGGAGTTTGGCGTATTGCTGAGGATAAAGAAAATAGGGTGAGAGGGCCAATGGGAACAAGGAGGGAAGAGACCACCTTTTCAGGATTAGAAACAAGCATCAGGGGTGCAGTAGAGAGTGTATGTGTCCTTTTTAGTGTGGGTCTGGTCATTGTTTTCTTTGTGTTAGTGTTATGTGTGCTCACATGTGTGAGCCCATGTGTCGGGTTTTTATTTTGATTTTGGTATTTTCTTCTGTGTGTTCACATGAGTTTAGAGACAAAAGACAACCTTGGCTGTCACTCCTCAAAGTCACCTGCCTTGTTTTTGAGACAGGGTCTCTCACTGGCCAGAAGCTCATCAAGTAGACCAGGCTGGCTGGTCAGCGATCACCAGGGATCTGCCTGGCTCCATGTCCACAGCACAAAACGCACACACTCTATTTATTGTGTGTTTTTATTTATCACATTTATTTAGTGTGTGTGTGTGTGTGTGTGTGTGTGTGAGCATGTGTGTGTCTATGCATAGGCATGCATCTTAGTCTTCACTGCTTGTGTGTGTGTGTGTGTGTGTGTGTGTGTGTGTGTGTATGTGAGCATGTGTGTGTATGCATAGGCATGCATCTTAGTCTTCACTGCTTGTGTGTGTGTGTGTGTGTATGCATAGGCATGCATCTTAGTCTTCACTGCTTGTGTGTGTGTGTGTATGTGCATGTATGCACACATGCAAGTGCATTCCACGGTGGAGGTTAAGGACAGCTTCTGGGAGTTGGCTTTCTCTCACTATCTTGTGGGTCTCAGGTCATCAGTTTTGACAGAAAATGCCTTTATGCACGGAGCCATCCTGCTGAGCTTTTTGTTAGTCGTTTATTTTGTCTTTGTTTTTGGTGGGGGTAGAATCTGGGGGATCAAACTCAGGTGCCCACACAGCAAGCACCTTGTCATATGAGCTATGATTTTATATTTTTAAGGAAGGGATAGTAATCTACCCCCCTTTCAAATGCAGACACCTTCTGGACCAACCCACAGATAAAGCTGTCCCTGACTGAGAGGGATGAGGGCCAGGATGGCTGCACTGTCCTAGCAGCCTTGATGCAGAAAGACCGCAGGAAGCTGAAGAGGTTTGGCGCCAACATGCTGACCATTGGCTATGCCATTTACCAGGTAGGGACCAGCTGCTCTCAGTGTCCTTGCAAGGGCTTGGAGTTTCCTGTTGCTTCTGGATTCTGTGCCATGATCAATATGGCCAATTTACCAACTGAGTATGAAGACCAGAGTCATGCCTCCGTGATGATCCCTGCTTTCCCTTGCAGTGCCCAGACAAGGACCAGGACAAGGATGGACACCTGAGTAGGGACTTTTTCAGGTACCACGCCTCCCTGGCAAGAAGCAAGACATTCATCAACTTGAGAGAAGTCTCAGACCGCTTCCAGCTGCCCCCGGGAGACTATATCCTCATCCCCAGCACCTTTGAGCCACACCAGGAGGCTGACTTCTGCCTGAGAATCTTCTCTGAGAAGAGAGCAGTTACTCGGTGAGAAGTGGGGGTCACAGAGCCCTCCCTCAGCGTGCACTGTACTTCAAGGCCACCGGGGATGCGTCTAGTAGAGCTAGACCCCCATCCTCTCCTCCCATCGCCTGTTCAGGAAGTGAGATGGGTACAAAGCAACTTGCATCCCCTAGCTGCAGATTCCTTCCCCTGCACACCAGTGACGACTCACCTGCTCCTGGAATCATATTCACCAGGACTTTTGGGTCTAACCATTCATTCTCAGCCCCAACTCTCTAGAAGATTCTAGAATGGGGGAGGGCTCATTTAGGGATATGGGGCATATTTATGCACATGATGATGAAGGTGACTATTGCAAGTTTCCAGAATCACAGTCTTCCAGCTTCAGTGTAAACACCCACTTGTGAGTGTGAACCGTTTCACACTGCCACCTTGTGCCCTGGCTGTGCTCCGGAGTCTTCAAAGAGGTCCTTTTAAATCAGTTCCTCCTGATGCTAACGTTTTTCGCTGCTATCATTCACCACCACTGTGTGTGTTTATGGCTCTGGGAGAATGGTTCAAGATATAAGAACCCTCTTCCTAATCTAGGGAAGACCATCACAATGCTTCTCAACCTGTGAGTCAAGACCCCTGTGGGACTGAGTGGCCCTTTCGTAGGGGTTGCATATCAGATACTTACATTACAATTCAGAACAGTAGCAAAATTACAGTTACGAAATAACAAGGAAGATAGTTTATGGTTGGGGGGGGTCACCACAACATGAAGAACGGTATTAAAAGGTTGCAGCATGCCGGGCGTTGGTGGCGCACGCCTTTAATCCCAGCACTCGGGAGGCAGAGCCAGGCGGATCTCTGTGAGTTCGAGGCCAGCCTGGGCTACCAAGTGAGCTCCAGGAAAGGCGCAAAGCTACACAGAGAAACCCTGTCTCGAAAAACCAAAAAAAAAAAAAAAAAAAGGTTGCAGCATGAGGAAAGTTGAGAACCACTGACCTAGAGAATCCCAGATACAGCCCCAAAAGGACCAACATGCGCAGATATGTCAAGAGAGATGATTGTGAGCTCACCACTCTAATCTACCTTCTGTATAGTAACATAGAATGGGACTGGCAATGTGTAATGAGGGGGCCCCGGTTCCAAAGTGTGGTTGGGGTTCTCAGCAGGCACAATCCATTTCCTTGGCCAAATAGAAGAAATGAAGTCTTCACATTTCTTCAGTGTTCTCCTAGATGCTGATACAAATCAAGAATGGGTTTCTCAGCGTCCATTCCCACATAACACCTATATAAAAGCCCAAGATGACCATGTCCTGTGAGTGGCCAGTACAGAGCAGAGCCAGATGACCCCAGTCCTAAGCCTCTGCTTTCTACCCCAGTGGAAGACTGAAAGTTGAGCCCTGATGGCCCCACTGTGATGCAGGGCCCAAGCCAGCACTGTGTTCTCATCAGAGGGGATAGAGCAAGTTCTGTCTGTTGGTGTGGCTTTCAGGGAGGGTCCTAGCCTTCACCATTTTTTGGGGGGGGGGAGATAATGTCATACCTGTTGAGGGAATATTGAGAGAGGGCATGGTGTCTTGGTTCCCTTTCCTATTGCTGTGATAAAGTGCCCTGGCAAGAGCAATTGAAGGTTTTATTTTCAGTTCACAGTCCCAGGTGCATTCCATGTTAGTGGGGGAGCCAAGGCGGCGGGAGCTTGAAGCGGCCGCTCACACTGCATGTGCAGTCAAGAAGCAGAGAGATGAATGCTGCTGCTCAGCAGGCTCTCTTTTCTGTGCAATTTAGGACCCAGCTCAGGAAGGAACAGGGTGAGCAGGCCGAGTGGCTGGTCTCTGGCGACGTCTGTCTCCTCTGGAGGCAGAGCTTTTGGATTTTTGGAGGAGCCACTGTCCCGCAGATCACCTCGAGAGCCCTCTTTGGAGTGTGTCTGGAAAGCAGGGGATGCTGTTATCGTATTTGCTTTTGTGTGCTGAGGATTGCAAGCTGTCCTTGAGTTAGGATCATGCCAGTCTCCTTCTCTCTGGCACACTGGGCAGGGTTGAAAGGCTGGGGATGGGGTACTGGTTCAGGGAGGGGTTGCCAACCCCACGAGAAGCAAACAGCACTGAGCAAGAGGTCTCTGACAGGCCAGGACCTTTCCACAGCTCTAGTCTCATGGGATGCACGCCCACAACTAAGACGGTGTGCTTTCTGCCACTGCAGGGACCTGGATGAGAACATAGACATTGATCTTCCCGAGGTGAGTCCTCTCGCATGGCTGGGGAGCATGGGGTTCAGCTGAAGGTTCTAGAATGTGTCTCTGAAACGACGGTTCCTCTTAAAAATCAAATTCAGGAGCTGGCTGCTTGCAGAGCGGGAAATTCCCTGGCTGGTTCTAACCTGGAGGTCAGGGCTTTTGTTTCTCATCCCTCACAGCCCAAGGGCCTGGGCAGGGCCAGGTGGGTACCTGGAATAAAGTTCTCTCCGGTGCCATCTTTCTTTGGGCTTCCCCTTCCCCTGAGAGGCCCCTTGCTAGTTGTGAAGGAAGTGAGTGAAATGACTTCAGATTTACTTTATTTAAGAAGATAACTAAGGTGGAGCACACTTGTGACTTCAGCACTTTGGAGGTGGGGGCAGGAAGGTCAGCAGTTCAAGACCAGTCTTGGCTACTGGGTGAACTTAAGACCTGCCTGGGATATATAAGGCCCATCTCAAAATATACACACACAAAAAGAAAGATAAGAGAAGGAAGAAAGGAAGGAAGGAGGGAGGGAGGGAGGGAGGGCTGGAGAGGGGAAGAAGAAGAGAAAAAAGAATGAGGCTGGTTGATTTGGAGAACACAGGACTCACTATGAGGGGCTGTGAGATCCTTAAGACGTACTTAAGATCTATCTACACATATGCATATGTCTATGTGTCATATATACGTCATAAAGGTAGGAGGGCTAACCAGAAAGAGGAAGGGCTTTAGCAGAGAGAGCAGGAGAGGCTAATGGAGGAATTAATAAGGTCAAAGTACATAATATGCTTGAATCAAAATATCATTGTGAAATCCAAAGCTGTATAATAAATGTTGGCTCTATGAGGGGTGGAGGAAGACATGCTAAGTGCTTCTGAAACAGTCGGAATCTCCACCGGGAGAGTGTGCTGCTCTGTGCTGCCCCCTAGGGGCAGTTTATAAATGAGCCAAAATCTACAGAACAGCAAAACACCCAAAATGTATACTGAGCCATTTGCCTGCTCTGGATGCTGGTGACAGACTCTTGGAAGGTGACTATCAAGAGAGATAATAGACTGGGGGATGAGGCTGGAGCATGACTGCCCTGTGCCAAGCTGCCAGTCATGTCCAGACACCCCTAACCTTCTTGTTCACATTACATGAAACTTAAGGAGCCCTCCTACTCTGGCTAACTGAAATGACGCCATTCAAGCTGGGACTTCATGTTCCTGAGATGAAACCAAGTTGTTTATCTAGCTTTGAGAAATCAGGAGATGTAGGACGAACCCGACGGGACAGCTCTGGCCGTATGACTGGGGACGCCCCCTGCTCTAACTCCCATGTGAAAATCTCTGGAGCAGCTTGATGCGTGTTCTGTGCTGTGCGCTTCCGTTCTTTTGTTGTGTTGGGATTGAACCCAGGGCCTCCCACGTGCTAGGGAAGAGCTCTCCTGGCTTTTCCTTCAGGGACAGCATAGTCTCCAGTGTGGGGCTCTTCTGTTTGCTATTTGTGTGGGAAAGCACGTGTCAGGTTTCTCTTCTGTGAGCCCTGCTCTGCCCTTCACACAACCTCATGCGGTTCTTTCAGCCCCCAAAGCCAGCTCCACAGGAGGAGGAAACGGAGGAGGAGGAGCAGTTCCGGGCGCTGTTCCAGAGAATCGCTGGTGAGGTAGGAGGCAGCTGCCTTGGTCCCCTCCTACCTCTCCTCTGACCCTGGCTAGGGGGTCTGCTCTGGGTTCCCAGCAGAGGACCGTGATAATGAACTTGTCAACAGCACTTCCCCCAGCCCTGCTGGGCTTGTTGCAAAGTAAAGCCAACTCTGGTCCCTGGGGGCCTGAGTACCAGCTTGCTGACGGTGTCAAATCAATGCACTTCTGCTAACTGGTGATAGGTTAGGGCCCAGGTCCTGTCCTTGGTCTTCCACCTCATTCCCACCTCTGCTCAGCTTCCTTTGGGGGAGCCCCTGGCAGTTCTGGGGGATGAGATGAAGCCTCACCTAGCTCTGGGGCTCACACCATTGCTGGTTACTGCCTCATTGAAGACCACAATAGAAGGAGCCTGATGGATTAGCTCACGCCAGACACTGGTGACTGTATTACCTTGTTCCCTTCTCCTGCCTGGGGCTCCTGGAAGGAAAGGGGCAGTGGGGGTGGGGGGGTGGGTGATCTCACACTTAGGGGACAACGCCTGCTGGCTGCTTTGCAGACACTTACATGAGTGGAGCAGGGCAGAGGGGCAGAAACACCACACTTGGTTTCTGGTGGAGAAACGAAGCCATATGCAGCCACCCCTCTCCAGATCGGGGCAGAGGATGATAGGAGGCGAGCCCACATCATGATAGCCGTGAGCCCCTGCGCAGGTGCGTGAGGCAGGACAGAAGTCACCAAGGGAGAGGTGCAGCATTTGGAAGGAAGTAGGGAACCAAGGCAGGAGAATCCACTCGACCTTCATTAGCAACAACAAATAAAAAGCCCGAGAGCTAAGCTCTACCTGCTCAGGTCCTGTCCTGCTCTTCCTCCACCTGGGTGGCTGGGTGTGTAGCTCCATGCCTATTTCCCCTGGCCGGGGCAGCTGTGTACTGCAATTTAGTTTCTTACCAGAGCTGAAATCCCAAAGACCCACTCCCCAGGCCAGGAAGCTTCAGTGGCAGAGCCGACTGGCATATGTTAAAATAACGTCAACAGTGACTGTGCTCACCGGCTTAACTCAGCACCCGGGCATATTGAGGAGCTAGCCAGACCTCCACGTGCATAAAAACCACACAGGTGGCCAAATGTGGTGACTCGTGCCTGGCATGAAAGCACCAGGGAAGCTGAAGCAGGAAGATTTTCAGGCTAACCTGGGCTACAGAGTGAGACCTTGTCTCAAAAAACTAAGCAAGATCTGGCAAGATGAAGGCCTGATGATCTGAATCTGACCTCCAGAACCCAGGTAAAACTGGCAGGAGAGAACCAGCCCCACAAAGTTGTCCTCTGACCTCCACACACATACATGTGCACCCATACATATCACACACACACACATACACACACACACACACACACACACACACACACACACTGACCTCCACACACATACATATGCATCCATACATCATACATGCACACACACACATACAACACACACATACACTGACCTCCACACACATACTTGTATACCCATACATCATACACACACACACACACACACACACACACACACACACACACACACACGCACGCACTACAATACAATTTTCTTTAAATGCCAGGGCATCCTAGAACTTCAGGCTCCCGTTCCATGGTTCTGGTAACACCCGAGTGTATCTCTCACCAGCTTTTGCTTTGCGGATGCTGGGGTTGGTGACTTTCTGACACTAATGATTCCAACATTTACCCCTAGAGGTTTTATATTAACCAGTGAACTGTGCCCTAGGCCTTCTGTCCTGCATTGCAGGTGAGACTCCAATACATGAAATGTTTCCAGTTCTCTGAGTACTCCTGTGAGGAGGACCAGCTGGTTCTCCAAATGCCTTCAGACTCTTTATAGTACTTAGCAGCTTTTGAAGTCTTCTCCAAGAATCTTGCATGTTCCAGGGAATGGGCAGCATGCCTTACCCTCCCTGAGTCTTCCCAGGCCACTGTCTCTCCTAGGACAGTTGGCCCTTCCCTGAGAAACCAGTGGGTTGCCTTTATCTTGGAGGTGAACTCAGCTCCAAGCACAGTGGCCTCAGGGCCGTTCTCTCCAAGGAGCCAAGTCAAGCTGAGAATTGCTAAGGACCTTAAAGAACAATTGTCTCTACTCCACAGGACATGGCGGTGTCCGCTGAGGAGCTTGAGTACATTTTAAATGCTGTTCTGCAAAAGAGTAAGTGTCAATTCCCCCAGTGGACAGGGGCTCCCTGGACGGGAAGAGTGGCCACACTGTCAGGGCTCTCCCAAGCTCTGCTCCTTAGAGCCTGGGACCTGCTCCCCATGGCTGACCTGTGTGCAGACTGTAGAAACTGTTCTCACTATTTCCTAACTGCGAAAATGATGCAGGCTTCTGGTGGTGTGTTCTATAGACTTTTCTACCGAAAAGTCTAGCAGCAAAGATAAAAATCATCGCACCTCATGACCCCAAGTAACCACTGTCACCATGTGTGTGGTCTGTGCTCTGCAGACAGGAACGTGTATGTGTGCGTTGTCTGTGCTGTGCATGTGTGTTATATATGTCTGTGTTGTCTGTGCTGTGCATGTGTACATGCGTGTGTGTATAAATGTACACATGTGTTATCTGTGCTGTGTGTGCATTTGTGTGTACATGTACGGGTTTTCACATGTGTATATGTGTCTATGTTTGCACATGTGTGTAAAGTCCATTCCAGGACATTTTTTTTTTTTTTTGCCATAGCAGTCACCCCCTATCCCATCCTCCCCCAGCTTCTGACAGCCTCCCATCTACTTTCTGTCTCAGACTTGCCATTCTGGACATTTTATATAAAAGAATCATACAGTATGTGCTTGTTACTGGACTCTTACACTTAGAATGCTGGTGTGTGTGTGTGTGTGTGTGTGTGTGTGTGTGTGTGTGTGTGTGTGGTGTGTTCACACGGGTGTGCGCCTGCATGGAGAGCCAGAGGACAACGTCAGATCTGGCTCCTGCTATTTTTGTTCGTTTAGACAGAGTCTCTCATTGACCTGGGACTCACCTAGTAAACCAGTCTGGCCAGCCCGTGAGCCTCTATGTGCCCACCTCCCCAGTTCTGGGGTTACAAGCTCATGCCAGTGCTTCTGGCTTTTTTATGGGGGTTCTGGAGACTTGAACTTAGATCTGCATGCTTCATGGCCTGAATCATCTCCCTAGCCCTTGTTTTTTTTTTTTTTTTTTTTTTTTTTTTTTTTTGAGAGAGGATCTGGCTAAATGCCTAGGGCTGGCCTCAAGTTTATGTTCCTCTAGCCCCAGATTAAAGACACATCGTACACCCAGCTACCACAGTGTTTTTGAGGTTTTACCAGCTGTATATAAATATCAAATTTCTTCAGCAATTTGGGGGTTTATTGTTTGTTTGTTTAAAACCAGGTCTCAGCTGGGCGGTAGTGGCGCATGCCTTTAATCCCAGCACTTGGGAGACAGAGCCAGGCGGATCTCTGTGAGTTTGAGGCCAGCCTGGGCTATAGAGCAAGATCCAGGACAGGCACCAAAACCAAAACTACACAGAGAAACCCTGTCTTGAAAAACCAAACAACAAAAACAACAACAACAAAAAACAGGTCTCACATGGGCCCTGACTGACCTGGAATTCTCTGTGATTCTCCTGTCTCTGCCTCCCTAGTGTGGGGATTACGCGCATACACCACCACATTCAGCTCTTTAGCGATTGTAAATCCCGCCCATTGAACTTTTCTGAGCTGGTCGTTAAAGTGCACTTGGGAAACAGTGGAATATGGTGTGGTTGCAGTTAAGTCACGTTAATATTCCTTGCTGGCCATTTACATAATTTCTAAAGAATGTTTGCAATTGTAAACAGGATGGTGATTGGGCTGGAGAGATGGTTCATGGTTAAGAGCTGCTCTTGCCGATGAACAGAGTTGGGTTCCCAGCACTAGAGTTAGGCTGCTCATAATCTTTTATAACTTCAGCTCCCGGGGCATCTGATGCCCTCTTCTGGCCTCCACAGGCACCTGTGCATACACATGCGCAGACAAACCCACACATACACAAATTAGAAGAAAACAAATCTTTAATAGATGGGCAGATGGTAAAAATCTTAGGGTCCCTAGTGCTAAAGTAAAAGGCGGGACAACAGCGCCGCCCCCCGCCCCCACAGATTGCAGACTTATCTTCCAGAAGTCCAGCCCCTACCCTCAACATCCTAAGACAGTGTCCACACCATGGTCCCAGAGAGCCTGATCCACCTACACCAAAGGGCTCTCTCTCAGAAGGAGGGAGGGTAAGTTTGTCTTGTAAGGGTCACTGATCACGAAGCTTCCCATGTGATTGCAGAAACAGCCCTCAAGTTCAAGAAGCTGAGCCTGCTGTCATGCAGAAACATCATCTCTCTGATGGACGTATCCTTTCCAGCAAGCGCACTGGTCCCTCTGAGCGGCGGTGGTCTGTGGTGCTCACTCTCCTGAGACAGGCGCCACAGCTCTAAAAACAGGAGGCCTTGCCAACCTACCTAGGGTTGGGTCAGAGTCAAGAGGGTCAGGACAATGCAGTTGGGAGAAGGCTTCTGAAGGGATCTGGGGGGTCTCCCCCAAAGGAATAATGGGTTTACTTTCCTGTATTGTAAATATTCGGGGGCTCACCCCATCTCACCTGCCATTTCCCCTCTTCAGAGGTTCCTGTTTCTATCACTAAGGTTACTCCCCCAGGGCCCCAACTCCATTATTCATGCCACACAACTCTGGCCTCCTCCTGTGAACCGAGAGCTGGGTTCCCACAGGGATCCTGAGTTGAAAGACCCTTAGCCCGTGTGGCCAGACCAGTGGCAATGGAACGCTGGAGTTTGAAGAGTTCCGGGTATTCTGGGACAAGCTAAAGCACTGGATGGTATGTGATCTAGTCCAGACCCCCAGCAGAGTGGGGCAAAGACCTCAGCGACAGGCTAAGGGCAGTGTTGGGAGGGGAGTCAAGGAACCACAGCACACCTGATGCTGTCAGAAGTGCCACGGTGTTTCCATTCAAAACGAAAGGAGGCAAAAGAGGACCCGTGGCTGGGAGCAGAACCAGCCATGTGAGACCCTAACTCCCCAGCGCTGCACTGAAGAGGAGAGGGCCCAGCTGGGCTGGGGTGGTTCACGCCTTAATCCCAGTACTCAGGAGGCAGAGTCAGGCAGATCTCTGAGGGTGAGGCCAGCCGGGTCTACAAAATGAGTTCCAAGACAGCCAGAGCTACTCAGAGAAACCCTGTCTCTAAAAAACAAAGCAAGAAGGAGGAGGAAGAAGAAAAAAAGAAAAGGAGAGAAGAGAAAAGAAAAGAAAAGAAAAGAAAAGAAAAGAAAAGAAAAGAAAAGAAAAGAAAAGAAGAGAAAAGAAGAGAAGAGAAAAGAAAAGAGAGCCTATGGGCTAGGGGTCTAGCTAAATTGACAGTGTGTTTTCTTAGCATGCATGAAACCCTGGATTTGATCCCCAACATGACACTAGGCATGTTGGTGCACATCTATAATCCCAAAACTTAGGCAGCAGAAGTACAATGATCAGAAGTTTAAGGTCATTTTCTGCTACATAGAGATTTGGAGGCTAGCCTGGGATACATGAGACTCTGTCAAAGAAAAAGAGAAGGAAGGAAGGAAGGAAGGAAGGAAGGAAGGAAGGAAGGAAGGAAGGAAGGAAGGAAGGAAGGAAGGAAGGAGAGAGAGGAAGAAAGAAAGAAAGAAAGAAAGAAAGAAAGAAAGAAAGAAAGAAAGAAAGAAAGAAAGAAAGAAAGAAAGAAAGAAAGAAAGAAAGAAAGGAGAAGGAAAGAAGAGAGAGAGAGAAAGAAAAAGGATGGAAGGAAGGAAGGAAAGACGGATGGACGGACAGGTCCTGGTCCAACCTTGCCTATCTAGAAGGCAGCCATCATCCCCGGGCAGTTACTAGCTGTCACTGGCCCCTGGGCTCTGACTTCTCAATGCTCTACTCCCTGGCCCCAGAATCTGTTTCTCCAGTTCGATGTGGACAAGTCTGGTACCATGTCTTCCTATGAGCTGCGGACCGCACTGAAAGCCGCAGGTAAAGAAACACCAGTCAGATGTGTGCTCCAGATGATGTTTTCATGTTTGTTTTAAGTAGGGGTGAGTACAAGCCATGAAACTGGAAAGAACATGAGAGAGGAAGAAGAGGAGATGAGGATGGATGGGGTGGTCAGTGACACATGACGGGAATGACAAAGGAGGCTGAGTGGAACACGGGGGAGGGGGTGCAAGGAGAGAAAGGGGAGGGGAGAAAATATAGGGCAAAGAAT
The DNA here is from genome assembly GCF_049852395.1 of Peromyscus maniculatus bairdii. NCBI lineage: Eukaryota > Metazoa > Chordata > Mammalia > Rodentia > Cricetidae > Peromyscus > Peromyscus maniculatus. The sequence continues at coordinate 59,280,201 of NC_134856.1, forward strand.
CAACAACAAAAGCCTCAAGAGGGCTGTCTGTGGCGAGCGTGATTGGCCCGCCTTGTTGTGTGCTAACGGGCACTTGCAACTGGCCATAGCAGAAGTCACAACATAGCGTGACACCTTGGGTTCTTTGTGAAGAACAAAGTGTGTCATAAACATGAGACGGTGCCTGATTCTCTTAGGGGCTTGTGACTCCATCTCCTGGGCAGAATAGACTGAGTGGGGAACCGCGGGGTTTAACTAAGCCTTTGCAGTCCTCGGTTGCCACGGGGAGAGCTGCTCATCCTGCTCCTTTGGTCCTATGCATGCAGATGCCAGGGTTTAGGAACCCATGTAAGATAAGTCAGGTGTGGTGACATGCACTTATAATCCTAGCACCGGGGAGGTGGAGACAGGAGGATTCCTGAAGTTTAGTAGCCAGCTAGCCTAGCCTACTTGGCAAGTTTCAGAACAATAAGAGGCCTTGTTTTAAAAAATAAGGCGGGGGGGGGGGTGGCCCCAAAGAATTACAGCTCCCATTGACCTCTGGCCTCCACCCATACTCTCACACATGGATATCCATATGAACACATGCACACAGGCTTTGTAGGTTGAATAGTTCACTTTTGTGGCTCGGGAGACCCCAAAGCTAGTGGGTTCACCATGGAGCTCAGCCATGGAAGGTCCCGAGTCTCCTGTCCCTCCACAGGCTTTCAGCTGAGTGGCCATCTCCTGCAGCTGATCGTCCTCAGGTATGCAGATGAGAGCCTCCAGCTGGACTTCGATGACTACCTCAACTGCCTGGTGCGGCTGGAGAATGCAAGCCGTGAGTGTACAGGGGAGCCAAAAGTGTACAGGAGATCTGAGAGTGTCCTTGGACCCCCGGGGGCATGAAGTGCCCAGCTCAGGGTCTCCAGACCTCATCTATGAGTATATAAGAAACAACCTGGGGAAAATATGGTAGATCTAGGACACAGAGAGCCACCATGGGGTCTGTGCAGATAACTGTGCCCTGTCAGCTGAGAGATGGAATATGAATGACCGCAAACTACATCCTGTGGCTGTCTTTCATCACACACCTACAGGCTGGGAAGGGCTGTGAGTGAGCAGGTTCATGCCTCTTACTGAGGAAAGGTCCCATTTAGGATCAAGTCCCCTCATAGAACATTGTCCCTCATCCACTGTCCCTCTGAAAGCCCTAGACACAGACTCGGTCATTTTAAGCAGGGTTTGCTATACCAGAAAGTGGGAAGGCATGTATAGGTACTCCTAAGAGGTGGTTCATTGTCCTGCTGTTCCCCTACAAATAGCCCTGAAGGGCAGCCAAATGTGTCCAGGGCAGCTCAGTCATCCTCTGTCCCTTCTGCTGCAAACAAACATGTCACAATTCTTGTGGTGTTATAATTTCCATGCATTTTACATCCCTAGAAAAATTCTTAGCTAATCTTCACCGTCATGGATTGCCCAGTCTATAGTAAAGTGTCCAGTGTAGTGACAGAACATTGTCACCATTGCTTGGTAGACTCAACATCTAAACAAGTCCATACTGCATTTATGGAGTCTCCCTTCTCTCTTTTCTGCTCAGGGACAGCCCTCCTCCTCCTTGTTAATCAAGGTTTGGCTGTATCTCTTCTAGAATGGGAGCCTGGGGTCCAGAGAAGACAGTTGCTTCTCAGATCTCCCGGGCCAGGCATTGAAGGCCCTTCAGTGGTCTCCACCTTGTCAGGCAGGGATTCTGATCTCCACTAGAGGGAGCAGCTACCCACAGACTTCCCAGGGGTCCAGGAACCCTTAAACCTGCCCAGGGGCTTGTCTCCAATGCAATGCTTCCTCCCTCCCACCAGGGGTGTTCCAGTCTCTCAGCGTGAAGAACAAGGACATCATCCATCTCAACATAAATGAGGTACGGCCAAGCGGACCCCAGCCAGGGCCCAGCAGAGTACAAACGCTCTATAATCCTTATTGGATGCCCCAGGTAGGGCTAGCACTCACAGTGGGCAATTACACAGTGTAGAGGCTGGTGTTTCTGTTCACTTGGCAGTTAGTATGATGCATGCTGTAATCCTTTGAGCTGTGGGTGTCTTCATGCATTAGTGCCTGCTCATGAGATGCCCAAGAAAGAACATGAGGAGACAGAACGTTCCATGTAAACGTGAGCAAGCCTGGTGGGAAGAAGGGGAGAGATGAGACGTTTCCGGGCTTCCACAGCAGTTCACTTTCTCACAAAGAGTCTGAGCAGCCAGCTTGCCTCTCTTTTCCTCAGCTCCACTATGGCAGAGGGTCGCCTTTCTCTGAAAAAGGGCGGGTGTGTGTGTGTGTGTGCCAAAAAGCAAGCACAACTCACATTGCCCTGCCCAGGACGTCTCTGTGAGACTGTCCCCTTCCACAGGGAGAAGACGTATTCTCATCTCTCTGTCCTGCAAGTTCATTCAGCCTTTATAAAAAGCTTCACCTGGCCGGGGAGATGGCTCAGTGTGTGAAGTGACTGCAGCACCAGCCTGAGGGCCCGACTTTGGGGACCCCCCCGGACCCCCCTCCCATAACCCATGTAAAAAGCCAAGTTTGGTGGCACGTATCTGTAATCCAAGCACTGGGGCCGGAGGCAGGTGGATCTCTGGAGCTCATTGGTCAGTGTGGCCAGTTAAGGAGCTCCAAGTTCAGTGAGAGGCCCTGTCTCAAAACATAAGGTAGGAAGGAAAAAGCCTGATATCAACTTCTGGTCTGTATATATATATATATATAAATTAAAACACACCCGCCAAATTTGTTTTAATTTAAAATTTTTCCCCCAGACAGGGTTTCTCTGTATAACAGCACTGGCTGTCCTGGAACTCCCTCTGTAGACCAGTCTAGCCTCGAACTCATAGAGATCCTCCTGCCTCTGGCTCTGGAATGCTGGTATTAAAGGCATGAGCCACCACCACCCGGCTTAATTTAAATTTTTAAAAAATGGTTTCCTAAAAAGCCGGGCGGTGGTGGCGCACGCCTTTAATCCCAGCACTTGGGAGGCAGAGCCAGGCGGATCGCTGTGAGTTCGAGGCCAGCCTGGGCTACCAAGTGAGCTCCAGGAAAGGCGCAAAACTACGCAGAGAAACCCTGTCTCGAAAAACCAAAAAAAAAAAAAAAAAAAAAAAAAATGGTTTCCTGTTGAGTCAGACATCCAAATTTGTAGGCAAAACGACCTGCAGAGTACTTGTGACATAAACAACTGAGGCCACTCCTGTGCGAGACCAGACTTGGAAGGGCAAGCCCTCCTCTCTCTCTTTCCAGTTCATCACCTTGACCATGAACATCTGAGGCTGCACTGACGAGATGCCGACTGCCCCTCTGATGCTTGGCTTCTGGACCATGAACCCCAGAATTTTTACTGGAGTGCCATCCTGACCACTGCTCTCGCCCTGCCTCATACCACCCTCCCCCCTCTCCTCCCCAATCTAGAGGAATCTAAAAGAATTGGCTGCATTCTCTGACTCTGTGATACTTCTTGTAAAATCATTTCTTCACAAGAACCAATGGTACCACTTGTGCCTGTTGCTATGGGTTGCTAGGCATGCCTCCTTCCACTGTGCCTCACCGCGACTGATGATTCAGTGTTCTAGTACCCTGAGTCCTGATGGCTTCAGTTTCTGTTGTTGTTGTTGTTGTTGTTGGTGGTGGTGGTGGTGGTGGTGTGTGTGTGTGTGTGTGTGTGTGTGTGTGTGTGTGTGTGTGTGTTGTTTCTGAGGCAGGGTCTTTCACTGGCTTGGAACTCACCAGATGGGCTAGGCTGGCCGGCCAGTGAGTCCTAGGGATCTGTCTGGCTCCACCTCCCCAGTGCTAGTCTTGCAAGTAAGTTCACAGCACCAAATCCGCCTTTTTAAAAAGGTGGCTTCTGAGGATTAAACCTAGATGCCCCAGCTTGAGAAGCGAGCACTTAACCCACTAAGCCATTTTATTTTATTTTTTAAATGAGGCCTGTGTGTAAGAATGTGCACATGACTGCAGGTGTCTGAGAGTCCAGAAGAGGGCACTGGATTCCCTGCAGCTGGAATGAATTACAGGCAACTGTGAACTGCCTGATGTGCATGCTGGGAACTGCAAGAGCAGTATGCACTCTTTTTTTCTTTTCTTTTTAAAGATAAACTCTCACGTATATAGCTCTGGCTGGCCTCAAACTCCAGAGATCTGTTTGTCTTTGCCCTCCCCAGTGCTGGGAAAAGAGCATGTACCACCAGGCCTGGTTAGTGGTATTATTCTTAACCCATGAGCCATCTTTCCAACCGGCACTACTTAAGAAAATTTTTTTCCTCCATTTGGAGAAGTGCCTCCTCAGTGGTTCAGAGCATGAACTGCTCATGTCAGGACCGAAACTAAAGTCTCCACACTCACAACGGTGACTCACAATCACCTGCCACCAACTTGTGTCCCTCAGAGTGGTCTCTAGGCTTGACTCCATCACGGCCCTGTGACACACCTGAGGCATAGAAACTGTCTCTACACGTCCTTAGACTTTCCCCTCTGGGCTCTGCCTGGTGGGACACACAGAACCAACCTCTGGTATTTGAAATTTGGAGCTGGCTCCAAACTCCCCCAAATTCTGTCACCTCAGAGCCTTGTAGTCCACTGGGAGGCCAGAGCTTCAGAAAAACAGGGCATGTGACTTGGGCAAGAGTACCAAGTTCACTGGTGCCAGCCCAATTCAGGGCCCTGGATCTTTTATGAAAACAAAGCGTCATTCTACAGAGAGCCAAGAGTGCCTGCCAACCGCCAGTGTGAGGCTACCCACCACCACAGTTGGGAATCAGAAGTAGGCTGTGCTGGCTACCAGTGTGCCCTGGCATGTTCCCAGCCCCCTGGGCCTTTCAGAATGGAAAAAGGGAAGGAGAGGAGAGAGCTCAAAAGACTTCCAGGGTACCTGAACTGCATTGGAAGACTCCTGGAGACAAAGCCCAGTTCATTGTCTGCAGACTAGGCCGTGAGGGGCGGTTTTGTTCCTTCCAATGAGAGGGAACAGCCAGGCAGGCCCTGGAGCCTCTGGGAACAAACACAAGATAGCATAACAGAAGCAGCTTTGAACTCAGAGTCCCTGTGTGGAGACCTCTGCTGTGCCACTTGCAAGTCCTTGAAGGCCGAGCCGGGGGAGGTGTCTCTTAGTCTAACTGAGCAATGGAGACACTAGAAAGAGGGGGAAGAGAATGGCCCCATCCCCAGACAGCTCAGAGTTCTGACAAGGGAAGATGTCTAAAGAACCGACTCTGCCACACATGACCTAGCTTCCAGAAGCTTCTCAACTTTCTCCTTCCCATCACAATACTGGGAACCGTCATCTTAAGAGTTTGCCAGATCTTACGTACTATATGGTCTTAGCTCTCTTGTCCCCCAGAGTCCACCTCTTTCACTCTGGGATCTTATCCCCATGGTCAGTTCTCAACATACTTCATCAGGACGGTGCCAGCCACTTGCAATAGGAGTGTCACTGAGATCCATGTGAGATCTACAGCCCCAGTCCCTGACCAAGTCTCCTCCTGACACTAGTTCTTTTCACACCCTAGCTGTCCCTTGCCTCCAGCCTGTCTTTATGGTCTCCTTGGCGCGGTCACTTGCCTTTGCTCTGGCTGACTGGGTGCTCCTCTCAGCCCCTCTGCATTCCTGGTTAAGGGTCCTGTAGCTTCAGTCACTATTCTGCTGTTCTCTCTGAGTTTCTGGACTCCTTGTCTACACACCACAGGAGAGGGGGGTGTCTGCATTTCCATCCCTCATCCTGTGGAGTTATACCAAACACCTCTGCCTCAGCCTCTCTCCACCGCGGCTTTTGAGACAGAGGTTATCATTAATTTGGAGCTTTCCAATTGAGCTGGGATGGCAGCATTTGTACGTGTGCTGGGGATCGAACTCAGGTCCTCGGGCTTGCATGGCAAGCACTTTATCACTGAGCCACCTCCCCAGACCCTTCATTTCTACCTTCTTAATACTTTATGGTAAGGATTAAATTTCAACCCCAGAAACCTTGGGGGACACATTGAAACCACAGATTCAATACAAGGTATTACTTTTAGATGGTTCTTTTTTCTTCCAATGTATGGAAGTTGTTGCTCCAGTTTCTTATAGTTCACGGTATTTCCGATGAGAAATCTGTTGTCTCCTTACTTTTTCCTTTGTGTGCACTGTGTTGCTGTGGTCGGGCTTCACTGAACACCTCCACCCTATTGCAGGAGTGAGATTGCTCCTCTGTTCTCTGTACTTGCTGTCCACTGAAGGTCCTGGGGGGTTATTTGTTTTAAATTTGTGGCTCTTATTAAAGTTTGAAATTGGTTATTTCTTTTAAAGTATTTTTTATTATCCCGCTTCTGCTTTGGACAGTTCTGGGTATAGAGATACAGGAAGGCACTTGAATTTATCTGATAGCTTGTAGAGTATCTTATTTATTATTTTATTTTATGCGTGTGAGTGTTTGGCCTGTATTTACATATGTATACATGTAAACAGTGCCTGCAAAGGTTGGAAGAGTGTGTCAGTTCCCCTAGAACGGAAGCGACAGCTGTTATATGATATTTTGTTTGTGTTCTGACAAAGTGTGCTGGGAGTCAGAGGGCAGAGCTAGCCACTAGCTAACCATAGAGGTTTGGAGGACTGTAGAAAGAGGGACAGGAAGTGGTAAGGCGGGGCTGAGACCAGATCTTGGCTCTTTTGGTCAGAGGAACAGAAGAGGTCACTGGTGGCTGCTCCCCTGCTTCTCTGATCTCTCAGGTTTTTACCCTGATCTCTGACTCCTGGTTTTTATTGATAAGATTAATTATATTTGTGCATCAGACAGGTGGTTGCCAGCAACCATGTGCTGGGAACTGAACCTGGGTCCCGTGCAAGAGCAAGTGCTTGGAACCACTGAACCACCTATCTGGCCTTGCATGCTTTTCACTCTTCCTTCCTTCCTTCCTCCTTCCTTCCTTCCTTCCTTCCTTCCTTCCTTCCTTCCTTCCTTCCTTCCTTCCTTCTTTCCTTCCTTCCTTCCTTCCTTCCTTCCTTTTTTTCTGTTGTTGTTTTTTTCTTTTTTAAGATTTACTTTATTATTTTATGTCTTAGTGTTTTGCCTACATGTATGTATGTGGGTGCCTGGTGTGTGCACTTGGAGGTCAGAAGAGAGTTTTGAACCTCCTGGGACTGGAGTCACAGCTGGTTGTGAGCTACCATGTGGGTTATGGGAATTGAACCCCAGTCCTTGGCAAGAACAGCAAGTGCTCTTAACTGCTGAGTCAACACGACTGCCCTCACTTTTTTTTTTTTTCAGGGTTCCATTATATAATCTTTTCTGTTTTCCGTTGTCTTTATCTGCTTCTGATTCCATCCGGTGCATTTTCTCGCCTGAGCCAATATGGTTTCCGTCTCTCCTGGTCAGCTTAGGTTTTCCCTCTTTTCCCTGTCTCTGTTCCATCCTCACTCTGGCTGTGTGTACACATGGAACACTGTAGAACCCTATTTGTGTCCTTGTCTCTTAATCCATGCTCCAGGTCAGTTTAAATGATTGATTTCCCCCTCATTATGGGCTGTGTCTTTCTGCTTTGTCTGCATGACTGAGCATTTTTAATTGATTGTGAATTTTAGCTTGGTTGCTAAATATTTTTGCATTCCCATGAGTGTTCTTTAGCTCCTCAGGGACACAGGTTATTGGAAATCAGTGTGAGCATTCTGCACCTTGATTTTAGGTTTTGCTTCCGGGACCACCACAGCATCTACTGTAGGGTTCATTTCCCCTCTGCTGAATGCACAGAGAAAAATCCAGTATAACCTGTTATTAGTTTTAAGGCCTGTAATCTTCTTGAAAATTATTTTTAAGAATATTTATTTTTTAAATTGTATGTGTATGGGTGTGCTCCTGAGTATATGTATGTGCACCATGTGAGTGCAGGAAACCTTGGAGGCCAGAAGAGGTTGTCAGATCCCCTAGAACTCGAGTTATGGGTATTTGTGAGCCACCATGTGGGTGTTGAAAGCAGAATTTGAGTCTTCTCTAGCATCCCTCTCTCTTTTTTGAAACAGTCTTATGTAGCCAATCTGGAACTAGCTATGTAGCTGATAATGACCTTGAAATGTTGACCCTCTGCTTCTAACTTCTGAATGCTAGGATTACAGACATGCATTACCAAACTTGGGTTCTATGGCATAGGACTCGAACCCAGGGCCACAAGTCAAGCTCTCTCTACCAACTGAGCTACATCTCTTGCCCAAAAGGTCTGTAATTTTAAATCTCTTTTTTCAGGCAATACAACAATGTCAGTGTTCTGGGATTAGAACCTGCGCGCGTGCGCGTGTACACACACACACACACACACACACACACACACACACACACACACACCTGAATTTATTTCTGTCCCCTACATGAGAACCATTGGTATTGATTAGCTCACACTTCTTGCTGCATCGTGAGGAATGGAAACGTCAAACACACTGCCTTTGCTGGGTTCCTAGAGTCCAGACCGGTCCTACCTCTGCTCAATTGCTATGCCACCTCCCCAGCTGTCAACGGCCCCATGGTCAGGTCCAAAATGGGAGCTTTTCTCTGCTTTCTTATTTTTCTCCCAGGGCTTCTCTCTGATTGACAGGCCCTCACAGGGAGCAGGCTGTCAAGGAACCTGTAGTTTATAGAAACCTCACTCAGTCATGCAGAGCATGGAGAGGTGGGTCGGGTTTCGCTTGCCTCTTCTGCCCTCTCAGGAACTTGAAGAGGAATCCACAGACCAAGGGCTGCTGCCAAGTGATGAGCAAAGAGCCGGATGTCATTATTGCTGCGGAGATTCCCTGAAGCACTGTCCAGGTTGGAGCTGTAGAATGCAGCCTCTCTAAAGGAGAAGCCTTCAGGGCGATGCTTTGAGGGCTGAGCAAGCTATGTGCTAGCCTCTGCTACAGTTGTGGGAGAGCACAATGTAGGGGAGAAGAACTGAAGTAGTGTTCTCAAGACCAGCACACGGGCAGGAGGCGGATGGAAAGAAATGAGCCTCCTCCATGGGTCTCTGGACTTTCTTGCTGGTCACTTGATGGCAGAGCCTCGTAAGGGCAACTGGCAAATGGTTTTTGCAGAGAGCATCCCCCACGGGAGCCAGGAGGATATGGAGCTGAGGAAACAAGGCTGAGAGGTGGCTCTTCAGAACCCTCTTCAAAGTGGTGCCTCTAATATTGGGCCTCCATGCTGCTTAGTGTGTCCAGCAAGAACATATTGACCGCCCCTGTATCAGATCAAGTTCCTCCTCTGTTGCCCACTCCCACCAGGGGACATCTGTCCACTCTAGTCTGCTCGCTTCCTTTAGCCAGAGTGCCCCTTCCTGCTAATATTTGCTCTTAGTACTTTTCCAAGTCCTGACCATCCACCCCACTCTACCCCTGGGCTGTGAATGATCCCTTTTCCTTCCCTGAATGCAGAGAGGAGCTCAATGTCCTCTGTAAGGCAGCAGGCCACTGCACAGTCCCTGCAACACCGCCCACATTCCGAGTAGTCTGCTAGGCTGTCTTTAACAAGTGCTGAGGATAGATTTTTCCTTACCTTACCTCCCAGCCAGGCTCCAGCCTTCCCATGCACGTATGTGTGCCCTGATACTGCGCATGCCAGCCTCTCCTCAAAAGAGGAGACACATAGCTGCCTCACTCCTGGACCCTTATTTGTAAAATTTTTGTTTTCCAAACTAAAAGTTTTCCTGAACTAAGCCAAACCCAGACACATGTGGTTTGTTGCATTTGTATTACCATTGTGCCAAAAGGAACATGTAGAGATTTATTGGTGTGTACATGTGACTCGGAACAATCTATATAATCACACTGAATGAGCTCACTCAGAAGGAAGCTGGGACATCATGTGTCTGTTAAATAATGGAAAATGAAATGTGCATTTTGAGAAAAAGCCTTTCAGCAAGACAAATGAGATCATGTCCTAGAAAAAAATTTTGCTGGGGTAGAATGAGGCCCAGGCTTCCTCCTGCCTCTCTGTGTGAGGATGTAGAAAGGCTTAATGGTCCCTTCACCAAGGGTATGGAGCTGGCATCACCCTCTAACAGAAAGAGAAAAGGACAGACATTTGTCTCTTGGTCTGTCCTCCTTACACCTTAACCATCCAGACAAGACAGTGCCTGGACAAAAACTGACCAGTGTTTATTCTGTAAGTCTGGGAATTTTTGAGAGAGGTAAGAATGTCACCAGACTAATGACCCATTAGCTCATCAAAGCCAGTATACAGGAGAGGAGAGCGGGGGAGAATAGAATCTAGGTGATTCAAAGACCAGTGTCTTGGGGAGATGGATGGACTGTTGGCCTTAGAGCTTTACCGTGGGGAGCTGGGGCAGGTGCCTCTAAAGCATGCATGCCCCCCCACCCCCTTTAGCTGCAATATTGCTGTTGACTTTGACTTCTTGGGGCTAGTCCTCAATTTTCTGAAATCAAACATATTACTTCCCATTTTTAGAAAGTACATTTATTGCCAGGCGGTGGTGGCTCATGCCTTTAATCCCAGCACTCGGGAGGCAGAACCAGGTGGATCTCTGTGAGTTTGAGGCCAGCCTGGTCTACAGAGGGAGATCCAGGACAGGAACCAAAACTACATGGAAAAACCCTGTCTCAAAAAAACAGCAACAACAACAAAGAACACTGACTGCTCTTCCAGAGGACCTGGCTTCAATTCCCAGCACCCACATGGTGGCTCACAGCTATAATTCCAGTTCTAGGGGACTGGACACACTCATGCAGACATGCAGGCATGCAAAACATCAATGCCCATAAAATAAAAACAAATTATTTTTTAAAATGAAGATGATAAAATAAGATTAAATAAAATAAGGTGTAGCTAGAGTTTTCCTGCCTTGCCCGCAGTCAGGACAAATCTTTGTCACCCGCCAGTCCCACAGCCACTCAGACCCAACCAAGTAAACACAGAGACTTATATTGCTTACAAACTGTATGGCTGTGGCAGGCTTCTTGCTAACTGTTCTTATAGCTTAAATTAATCCATTTCCATAAATCTATACCCTGCCACGTGGCTCGTGGCTTACCAGCGTCTTCACATGCTGCTCATCCTGGCGGGGGCTGGCAGTGACTCCTTCTGCCTTCCTGTTCTTTCTTTTCTCCTCTCTGTTAGTCCCGCCTATACTTCCTGCCTAGCCATGGGCCAATCAGTGTTTTATTTATTGACCAATCAGAGCAACACATTTGCCATACAGAACATCCCACAGCAATAAGGAACTACCAGAGATGAACAAGAAGGGTCCCAAGGCCTGGGGGCTGGTTGGAGTTGAAGAAAGACATTAAAGCCCTGGTCTATTTAAATCCAAGGCCATGCTTTTCCTTCTCAGCTCCCAGAGTAAAATGGAACCCCTCAACTCAGCTCTTCCCTAGTCTTAGCTAGAGTCTTCCAGAATCTTCAGGGAAAGAACTTACCCAAGGTCACAGACAGGGACCTGAGTGGCCAGTTGTCAAGGCCCAGAGAAAAGTCAAATGGTATGAAGCAGATTGCCTAGTTGTAAGTACATGATTGACAGGTGCTAGCCAGGGACAATGTGAGTCACACATAGTTTCTGGCCTTGGGAGCTGGAACATGGTGGGCAAGAAGGGCCAGGTGTTTAATACTAGGCTGTGCTAGAGGCCCCTCCCTGGGACCTGTTCTCCCTTGGGGCTGTGCATCTGTTCAAGGTGACTTAGGTGCACACAGCTCCACTCTTCATCAGCCAGTTCCTGGGGCTTCCAGCTATCTTAGGAGTAAGCCTGTTCTAGCTCTGGGACCAGCCAGGGGGGCACAGTGGAGAACTGAGGTGGCCTTGTTCTCCCTGGACACTGCCATGGGAACTTGTTCACTCATTTGGCTCTCCTGCCCGGGGAACAGAGTCACCCTAATGTCCCATGCCGGCTGCCTGGATACATGAGCCACTCCAGAGACAGAAGTCTAGTTGGAAGATCCTCAGCCTCTGACCCACAGACAGTGACCTCAATATGCTCGCTTGTTTCTAGCTGTGGGAATCTGGGGGTGGTTTGTGAAGCGCTTTGAGGCACTAGAAATGGATATATTATCTGACTAGGAAGAGATACCATGGTTTCAGTTTATCTCGGAAAGGTAAGAGTGACAAAAACCGGGGGTGGGGAGAAAAGAGTCGGCTTTGCAGACCAGAGCAGGCTGGCAGAAGCGCCAGTGTGCATCAATGGCGTGTGAAGCTCGTGGCCAAGAGGGAAGGTCTGGACGGACCTAGTGGGACTCCTGACTCACCTGGTTCAGGGAACCACAGCCAGCGAGGCTCCAGCTGGCTGCAGGGTATTCGCTGATGGCTCGAGAGCGGAATATGAAACTCCCACCTCCCATCCACAATGGCAATCCAGCAGCCCCGCCTGTTAGAAGTGGGGGAAGCGCTGGCCTGGGGTGGGAACATAACATGTTGTGTATACCGGAATGAGAGCAGGATAGCCCAAGTCTAGTAGAGAGGCTCCCTCAGGCAGCTTGGCCTCAGCTTAGGAAGAGGATCACTGGCCTGTAGTTCTGGAAGTATCCCATGATGAGGTCTAGTATCCCATGATGAGGTCTAGTATCCCATGATGAGGTCTGTGTCTGGGGTCTCACACTTCCCACTTCCCCCCATCCAATTCCAGACTCCTGCCTTTATTTGTCAACACATTCTGTGGCTTGACTCTCCCATGAACAAAGGGGCTGGAGGGAGCCTGGCCTGGAGGTACCGGCCTGGAGGTGCCGGCCTGTCGTTCCAGCTAATCAGGAGACTGAAGCAGGGGGGGGGGGGTCACAAGCTCAAGGCCAGCCTGGATAACTTAGTGAGACCTTGTATCAAAGCTAGAAATAAAAAGAGTTCTGGGAATGTAGCTCAGTTGTAGAGTACCTGCCTAGTGTGCTCCAGGCCCAACAGTCTGCAAAAAACAATGAAGAAAAAGCCATCTGAACTCAAGCCTCATGAGGACAGACTCTTTCCACTGTAGCCACTATGAATAAATCTTTCTCTGCCTTTCACAGGTGTGTGTGTGTGTGTGTGTGTGTGTGTGTGTGTGTGTGTATCTCTGTATGTGTGTGTCTGTGTGTATCCCTGTATGCGTGTGTCTTATGCATGTATCTCTGTGTGTATGTACATAATTTGTGTATCTCTGTGTGTTTGTGTGTCTGTGTGTATCTGTGTGTGTGTGTGTGTGTGTGTTTGTGTATGTGGGTCTGTGTGAATATGAGGAGGTCATAACAGGGTGCCAAGTATCTTCTGTCCATATCTGTGTTATTGTTACGTAACTTGAGGATCACAACCTGTACACCAAGTCAGGTCTGGCCACTCATCCTCAACAAACCAGTTAAAAGAGCCAAATGAAAAGTGGAAAGCAGGAAAAGAAGATGTATTGAAACTGGCTACGCTGGGAAGAGGGACAAAGAGATCCAGCAAGCCCCCTCTCCCCCAAGTCCAGCTTCATGGTCTTGAAATGAGATCAAAGTTTAAACAGAGGGTCTAGGATATGCATGTCTAAGGTGCCCCTGTCAATATGTGGTCCTGCCCACCACTGACCCATCATTGTCCAGATACCAGTCTCGTCCTGTAGGGTGGTCTGATGAGTTATTAGAACTGTGTGAAGCCTCTTTCTGGGAGACAAGCCCTCCTCTAGCTGGTGCCTTTTCTGCCAGGCAGATGACATTATTGCCCTGAGACTCGGCTCCTCTGGCTTGCAAAGCAAGCACTCTTGCCCACTAAGTCAGCTCCCCAACCTCACATCTCATTATTATTGCTTATCTGTTTAATTGGCCTATTGAGGACAAGTGGCTGAGCCTTGTTTATTAGGGCTGCCAGGGCATGGACTGACTGACCTTGACGACTGCCATAGCATTTTGACTCATCTGTGTGGATGATACCCAGGGTCTGGCTGTTACAAGCCTTCTCAAGCCCTAGGTCATAGGCCTGCCTCTTTCCACATGGGCCTTTGACGTTGTCGGGGCAGAGCAGTATCCTGCCTGCCCTGCCTCACGGCTCAGAGGGAAGGAGGGCCAGCTGTATCCCATGTGTGGTCTGCAAAGTGCTGCACGCTCCCTGAGTCACTGGACCTGACACCCTACTAGAACTCTCTCTGGCTTTGGGCATCTCTGAGCAGGGCCAGCTGGTGTGGCATCTACAGCCACCTGTTTCTAGGTACATCTGGCCAAGTTTTGACACCACAAGAGGTGATTGCTGCCAGATCCCCAGGGCCTGTCACAGGGGGAGAAAAAGGCCACTTAAAGCTTTTGTTTTCCACCCTGGTGACACTGTCTGGCTCCTAGACACTCAGGGATGGTTTGTCACTTTTCCCTACAAAAGCTTGTCATTCTCTGTCCTTCAGTACAAGGCAGAAATTCAGGAATAGGCTGTTTGAGGCTGGGAAATTCAGCTTCCCACACTGGGTGAGTTGACATCCGGCTCTAAGGGTGGGGCCCTTGTATTTCTGGGACCTCCCTACTTAAGTCTGTTACCAGCTTTAGCAGCCCTGAAAGACAGGCTCAGCCACCATCCTCAGTTGCCAATGACATGGGCAAGTCATAATGAAATGCATCTAAAGGAAATTTAATCACCATGGCCACATTGGAAGAGGAACAAAAGAGGTCCAGCGACCAAGCCCATCTTTGGACTACTGATGTGAGGTTAAGGTTGAAATTGAGGGCAAGAGCGAAGTCGTCCTGCTCAAGGTGTGGTCCAGCTCATCACTGACCCATCGCTGTCTCAGGCCTAGTCTCTTCCAAGGTGGCCTGACAATTTGTCAGAACTGTGTGAAATCTGAAATCTGTCAAGAGACAAGCTCCCCCTCCACTGGCCCTGGGCTTCATTCAGCCTTTTCCTCCACTTGGCATCAGACTCAGGGAAATGCCAGCTCCTTGGCGTCTTTATTTCAATAGTCTGATAGACAAGAAGAGGGGCACACGTGTCTGTGGAATATCTACATTCCTGCCAACACCAGCAAGAAACCCTTTGAGAATGGGTCCTGTCCTCTGGGAACCGTCGACAGAGAAGCATTCACAGGCCCTTTTTGAGAACTCGGCTGCCCTGACACCCCTGAGGGTGGCAGGTGACCCTGCCTCTGTCCCTTGAGCTGCAGAGAATGGCCTGCTCATCTGCAGGTCAGGACCAGGCCTCGGTCCCCAGTTCTTACCTTTCCCTGCTCAGCACAGGGCTTCAATTGCTTGACTCATCCAGAACCTTCTGGGTCTGGTGACCTGGTGACTCTGACCAGCAGGAACTGTTCTCCACTCAGCTTCAGCCCCTAAGAGACCAGCCATGCCTGCCCCTCCTCCTCTGGGGTCACACTCATGGCTGGTGTACTGAGCCTCCGGGGGGGGGGGGGGGGGCAGCTGGAGGCTTGCTGAGGTCTGGATGCTGGAGGCTGAGACAGCAGCTGTGACTTCTATGGACATCACATCTTAGACAGGCCAAGGGGTTCCCAGGAAGTCCCAAAGTAAATAATAGAGTACTTTTCCGTTTAAACTGAACTGCCAGAGCTGGGTCCCGAGGGAAGCAGAAAAGGGCATTTTTCTCCTCCATTGACTCCACCCCTCAGAGTGGCACTCCCGAGTCCTAACACCTTCTTAGGAGCAGTGACTTGCCTCTCCAGCACACACGGCATTACTCCGAGTATCTGTGAGCCCAGGCACCTTCAGACTCCTGGAATGGAAATGGAGGAGCTCCCTCCCTGTTTTTCCTGCGGCCCCACTGTGGACACAGCCCAGCCAACCTCCACCACACAGGAGGAGGATGGCAACTCATAAAACAGCCTGCAGCAACAAGCCTCGGGACCGTGTGGGATATCATTCTAGTGCCTGATGGAGACCCCAGTCCAGGGGCTCCCATTCCAGTGGGCAAACAGGCAGAGACACTTTTCATCACAGCCAAAGGACAACCATGCCGTCTAACGTGACTCGGTCATTCTGACCCTAAAGCAGAGACGGCTGTCAGTTGGTTTGGGTTAAAATCCAATCCAGAAAATTCAAAAATAGATGCATGAGTCACCCGCGATGTTTGGAGGCAGTTTGCTGAGAAGAGACCCAGATGGCTGGTGACAGGGACCTGGCGAGTTTTGTCCGGCTGCATCGCTAACAGCAATCTGTGCTTCTCACTCGCGCTGGCTGCAAAAGGCGGGTTTGGCTGCAGTGATGCCGTTTCTCTGAAGGCTACTAAGATGGCTGTCACAGAGTCCCAGGGGCAAGAAAGGCTACAGGGAGCCTGACGTCAGGCTGTCTCAGCACCGGGCTGCTCAGGTTGACGTATGAGTCCTACTGTGTGCTGGCCCTGTGTCTGCATTTTAGTTTCATTCCGGTTTCTCATCCTGTCCCATGTCACAGAGCTACTGTTTCACGTGGACTTCAGGTAGGGAGACTAGGGAAGGGAAGCTGAGAGATGGCCCGGGTGACTTACCGAGAAGCAGCAGTCAGAGACCAACACTCATCTATGGGCCACTGAACTCACACTGGCACCTAATGAGGACACGGCCCAGGGCCAGGGCTTTGGTGAGTGCTGAGGTTCCAGCAAACAGAGAGCTCATGGACGACATATTCTCCAAAGTGGCTTTCCAGAGTGGCTGGGCCAGAGTCTCAGAGACCTGGGTCACTGGTGGCAAGGGGTGAAGAGGGAAGTGTTCTAGAAACACAGAATAAATAAATAATAAAACACCCAGTAACGCCACTCATCACAGAATACCAAGTCAGCTCTGGCTGCCTCCATGTAAAGGAGGCTGGCCATGGGGTTCTGAGAGATGGACAGCTTGGCTTGCTTCCGGGGAGCCGTGAAGCCTCGCCATCTCACAAGTGTGTGACAAGCAAGAAAGCCAGGGGTCCCAAGCAGAGCAGAGCTGGAGCACAGGGTTGGAACCCAGACCACAATCTCCCCGAAGCCCTTCCAGCTGCCTGAGGGTCAGTTGGGGCTTCTCTACACTGTACCAGTCCCTCCTTTTACCCTAGTGCTTCAAGGTACAGATATTTTCCTAGGAAGAGCCAGTAGACATGGGGGGACTTGAACCTGGAACCTGTATCCCTCTATATATAGAGTCAACCCTTGGGAAGTCAGGTAACAGAATGGCAGAATGAACAACACACTGCAGGAAGCCTGCAGCCAAGGCCTGCAGAAGACAGCAGGCCTGAAGTAGGGATCAGAGAAGCATGAGTGACATGAACTTCTGAGAGGGGCAGGCAGGACCCTGGAGATGGAAGTGAGGGCTGTCTCATTCCATCTGAGGTGAGAGCTGGACTGTGCATTAATTTAAGTTTATTTGAAAAGTGGCATCTGGCCCGGTGTGGTGGTACGTGCCTTTAATCTCAGCACTTGAAAGGCAGAAACAGTCAGAGCTGAGTTCAAGGCCACCCTGGTCTAGAGAGTGAGTTCCAGGACAGCTGGGGCTACACAAAGAAACTCTGTCTAATAAAAATAAATAAATAAATAAATAAATAAATAAATAAATAAATAAATAAATAAATAAATAAATAAATAAATAAATAAATAAATAAATAAAAAAGTGACATTCAAAATTTTTCTATCTACACTCGGCAATTTACCATTCTGGGTCAACAAACTGGACAAGGCTAGGCTAGTGAATTTCTTCCACACCAAAACAAAGACTCACCTCAACTGTACTCACTCAGTAGGGAGAGTCATGGAATTCAGCATTTGCTCTGGGGTCACTGCACTATGAACCTGTCTTTGAAAAGTCTTTCTGTAGCTCTTGTTCCCTGAGGGCCCTATGACCCTCTGGAAGGTCACAGTGACGGACAGGGGCACTTTGGCTTTCTACATGAAAGGAACATGGATTCTTCATGTGGTAAGGGGGATGTGCATGTCCACATCGTCAGTAGCTCAGCGTGTGCGCACTTCTCTGGTGTGTTTGCTCTGAGTCAACCCCAAGTGTCTCCCTGGGAGGAAAGCAAGGCTCACAGCTGTGGGAGTGTGCAAACCCAGCTGCACAAAGACAATAAGTAGGACCAAGGGCAGGAGACACAATGAGAGGCGCTCCAGCACATGAACCTCAGGGCTGTGGCTGACCGCCTGGCCGGGGTGAAACTAAACATTGTAATAATCGACGGCCTTTGTTCCCACTCCCTCCAAAGTCTGTTGCCTGGAGGTGAGATGGAGGGCAGTTTTTATGGTGTTGGTGCATTGCCTTCTTGGCTCTCTGAACAAGACTCAACTTCAAGATTCATCCCTGCCTCTGCCCGCTGGCATCTGTGATGATGGGCAGCATGAACTCGAACGTTCTGGTTACATCTCCAGGACAGAGTCATCTGTCTGCTGGGCAGGTGCCCCTGAGCCATCACCTCTACTAGCTACACAGGGGATGGTGTAGACTCCGATGGGCTACCTCCACTAGTGACTCTTTCTTTATTGCATTTTGTAGTGGAGCCATCACCTAGGCATGATACGACCATTGATGTCCCAAATCGGAGTTACTGTGGTGCAGAAGACCATGGCTACAGGAAACTAGAACATGGTGGGAGCCAGATACGAGGTCATGACAAAGGGGCAAACTGAGGTTCCCACCGCCACTCCCTCCTGACGCACTTGGTCCTGGAGGTGGCCTAGGATGTATAGGAGGGAGAGGTTGACTTGGGAACTCTCCAGTGGTGGAGCTGCAAGATAAGCCACCATGTTGAGGAAGGGGAGGGACCTCCTGGTTGGAGGGCCCACTTTGGTAAGTAGAACTGGATGGAATCTTCTCTTTGGTCTATTAGTGACCTATCTAGGGTGAGTAGATATTTCATGACATCTTCCTAGGAAACACATCTTGGCATTAAACTCCCACCACCCTGATCAGCTTCCTGAACAGGGCAGAAAACGAAACAGATCTGACTCTCATTTTTAAAATGGCTTTATTAAAGGCTAGTAGTATAAAATAGGACCAAGTTACAAGTTGTCAGTAAGAATTTACCATTTTGAAAATACGTATCAAAGGAGAGAGTGCTGTGAAGAACAGAAGGCCACTCCTGGCCCCGGCATGAGGGGTGCACCTGGCCAGGAGGCCGACTTTTGCCGCTGCTCCTAACAGAAGCACATCCAAGCCTGGAGGGCCTGGGATTCAGGGTCAACCCAGACAGGCAGAGCCTGGGCTCCTGGGAACTTTTGTCAAATACAGCCGCCAAGAGCAAGACACAGAGCCCTGGAGCTGCCTCCCAGGTGTTGAGCCTGGGCATGTGGTGGAGTCCAAATCACACACAGGCTTCAGCCAAACAAGTGCTTTAAAGGAAAATAACGAACGTACTTCATCATGATGACGGAGGGAGGTGGTAAGTAACTGGTCAGTCTGGTCACTGTCACACAGTCCCTGGGGGAGACCAAGAAGCCAGCTTGGTGTGGATCCTGCCCAGGGGCAAGGACAATGCCCAGGTCAGGTGGGTCTGTTAGGATCTCCTAGACTCCTTAGCTGTGACCTCCCACCTGCTCCTGGGAGGTTTCCTTGAGAAACACCACGGTGCCTACACTCAGCCCCTCTCCATGTTTTCACTGGAGAAACAAGAAGGGAATTAGGAGAAAGGGGGGAAATGAAAACGTCGGCAGAGAGCAGACAGGTCACCCTGGTCAGGTGGGCAGGGCGAGGCGTCTGCTTCCTGCTCTGCTAATGCTATGGACCATAGACCTACAGAGAGGAAAATGTGTGCACAGGCTTGAAATCGACCCACCGCCCCGGGGTGGGAGGAGGCCCCTGGTAGCCTGAAGAGTGAGTGCCAGCCTGGGCGGTGCCCATCGTGGCTTGCCTGTGCCAACGGTGACTCGGAAGTTATTTCTTCCTTGTGCCAGAAGCCTCTCTTCCCTTCCCCGTCACCTGCTCTACAACAAACAGTATGGAGAGATGACGGGTCAAAAGTTGATAAAGGAAGGCAAACCCAAACCTAAGGGACCAAGGGAGGTTCAGGACATAAGCGAATTGGCAGGTAGCACATCAATATTGGCTAAGTACAGCTTTGGCATGGTTTCCTAGGAGAGAGGATAAGGGTGGGACAGTTATGTGTGCTTTACCTTGGTGAACGGGGCCTAACAGGATATTCCAGAAGCTATTTCAGACGGTCCTATGACACAAGCATTACACCTTTCAGTACTGAAACCAGGCGCTCGGAGGAGGGGGCTCATGGAGATTAAGGCTTCAGGTGAGGAGAACGGAGTATGGTGAAGGGTAGACCATACCACCCAGAGCTCACAGGTCTGCTTGGCACCTCCGGCAAATGCATGTGGTCTGGGGGCCAGAGCAGGGCGGCAGTGAGGACAGAGCACAGTGGGTCTGGGTGAGGCCCATGCTCCTCACCCAGCCTTGCTGCTGTGAGCTCTCAGGGCTGCAAGGGAAAGTTTCTGGAACCACCAGGAAGGCCTCTTGCACTTGAAGGTGGTCAGGCCCCTGGGGAGAGGCCTTCATGATCCAGCTTGACCAGACCAAGGTGAAGAATGGCCCAGCCTGCCAGTCTCCTACCGGAAGGTTCGAACACAGTGACTCAGCAGTGCCCTGTTCTCCAGCATCGCTGTCACCACCCTGACTGGGACAGCGACCAGGACGGGAACACTAGCAGGACAGTTATAATAACTTCCGGAAGAAAACTCCTACAAAAACCAAGGGAGCTGCTGCAGCTACGTATAAAACAGTGAGAAGCTGAGAGAAAACCTGCCAACAGGTGGTTGCTTTTAAACCATCAAAGCTCTGAGTAAGTCACCAGGCCACCTGCCACCTGCCACGGGTCTGTTTCCTAGAAGTGGGGGAGGGGAAGGACACATAATGCCAACTGTGGCTTCAGCAAAGGAAGGGTACCAGGTGAGCCCATTTTTAAGGATGACTCTCTCACAGCGACAGCCAACAGCCCATATCCATCCCGCCCCCTCCCCCACATGAAAAGGGGTGGGGAGGGTGCAAAGAGAAGAGGGACCCCCCCTTTGCGACCTTTTGTGACTTGGTCAGAGAACCTTCTTGGAGGGAGTAGTGGGGTGGAGTTTTATTTACAAGGCTTACTGGATTCTTAGTCTTTAAAAATCCCAAGTGTAAAACTTGTTATCAAATCCTTGAAAATAGCATATTTATCTATTTGGTTTTACAAAAAAAAAAAAAAAAAAGGAAAACCTGGCAACATTTCCTAGTTCCCCAAAGACTAAGAAAAGAGCAGAGAAAACTGGAAAACACACAGGCAGAGATGCCTTCTCCTCTGAACACCACGTGGGCCGCGCCGGGGCTCTCGGCTGTGTTTCCGGGTAGCACCGTTTACCAGTTGTCCAGAAAATCAAAGCCCGTCTTCAAGAGGGTGTTACTTGAGCTGATCTGCAGAGGGACAGAGGTGACGAAATGAGACATGGACCTCCACTCCAGCCACACACAACCTACCTACGGCACTTCGTTTAAAACGACCCAGGTGAAAGCAGCTGCTTCTGCCTCAGGGGCCCCTGCCCTCAGTTTACCTCAGTGCCAGGGACCAGAAAGCTGCACAAAATCCAGTGCAAATCCCTGTCACATCCAACGCCAGCATGCACAGAGCAGAGGAAAGTGACCTGGTTCTCTACGAGCACCCTCCTGCTTCTGACAGCATTATAAAGTGGACAGACACGTCAGACAATCCATCCTCACCCCCACTTGTGTGTGTGTGTGTGTGTGTGTGTGCTCACCAAAAGACAAGTTTGGGTGTTATATACTTTTTACAGACAGGGTCTACCCCTGGCCTGGAACTCACCAAGTGCGCTAGGTTATCGGGCCACAAAGCCCAAGGATACACTTATCTCCAACTCCGCAGTGTTGGGATTATAAGCATTGCACCATGCCCAGATATGTTTTAACATGGGCTCTAGAAATTGAACTCAGTGGACAGGAAGGAGACCACGGGGACATTGGTGGCTGTCCCATCCTGTGCGCCCTCCTTGGGTATCCATGAAAGAATGTGTACCCCACTTCTGATGTGGGACGTGGCTCCATCACCCACCTGCGCAAGTACAGGCTCTGAGAACAGAGCATCATCTTCTTCATCCTGCTGGGCAGCGGGAGGTGGTGGCTTCTCTGGGGACTTAATCGGGGTGGCCTTGGGCAGCAAGCTGGCAGGGGTTTGCACAGGCTGGGGTGCCTCCTGCTCTGTGCTTACACTGGAGAGGGTTTGCTGTTCTTGGGGCACAGCCTTGACCTCTCTGTCTTTTGTGGTGGGCTCCTGGCGATAGCACGCGGGCATGACTTTTTCTCCCTTCTCCATGGACTTGATCTGGCTGGGTGTCAGCGACTGGAACTCGGCCTCAGGCCCCTCCCGAGAGCGCTCGGCGTTAATCTTCCAGAAGGATGCTTCCTCCTCTTTCCTCGAAGGTCCCAGGGCATCCAGGCTAGAGGATCTGCTGCTTTGGGCAGTCTTGGCAGCCTGTGTGCCCTGAGGAGCCTTGGCCAGGGGCCTGGGATCACTGGTCATGGTGGCAGTGCCGGGCTCCTGGATGGATAAGGATGAGATGCTGAACTCCATCTGACTCTGTGGGGAAACAGAAGAGACAAGTGAGAGCAAGCCTTAGAACCCCCTGGGACAGACAGTCGGCTCACGCATACTCTTCCTCACGCATGTGCAGACACTGTAACAATATAAGGTGATAGCCGTCTGTTGGTTCCAAGTGACGATTGTCACAAAGGTCCTTACTATGTACCTGAAATACACTAGGAGCTATGAGGCCAAGCCCCGTCACAGTGTGCCCTGAACAGCTCTAAGACCAGAATCATAGCAATGATCAAGGATCCCTGTTGGCTATTCGAGCACATGGCTGGGCCCAGCATGGTTCTGACTTTTCCTAAAGGGCTGCTGGAGGCAGGTGAGGAAGGATGTGTGGGCTCTTCGGGGCATCAGAGTCCTCAGAGAGGAGGGAAATCACACAAACACAGTCCATACCCCACGCCACTGTGCACGGACTGACCACTTTCCTGACCCACATCCAGTCAACCACGGTGACCTCTAAAACACTGCCACTGAGCAGTTGTGACAGGAATCATTACCAGGAATTCGGAGCCTTCCATCAAAGGAGAGCTAACTGCAGGCCACATCATCCCCGCTCTACAGAACTCATCATTCTCCATCTCAAAATCAATCCCGCAAATTTCACTTCCCATCACTTCCACCGCTTTCTTGTCAAAATAAAATCACAAATGATATTATAGAAAGATGGGAAAGTAAAGCTCATGAAAATCAGTCATCACCCCTCCCCCCGTAACTGTAATGTTTGTGCCACATTTTCACACGTCAGCTGTGGTCTTGCCAGGTCTGTAATGTGGGATGTCACTTCTTCAATGCATTATGAGCATCATTCAGCTCTTTCTTGGTCTTTACAACTTCTCTCTCTCTCTCTCTCTCTCTCTCTCTCTCTCTCTCTCTCTCTCTCTCTCTCTCTCTCTCTACACATATATGCATGGGTGTATGAACATGTGTAGAGGTGAGAGGATTCCTTCAAGCACATTCCTCGGGTGCCAGTGTTGTACAGTAAATTCCTCTGAGATAAAAGAATTCCATCTTGGAAGGATTCTTCTTGAGACTCAGAAAGTAAACAACTCAATAGCTTTAGGAAATCCCTGAATCCAATCAAATTCACGAGGCTCTTCCCTCCCAAGCATATATAGGCAGCGAGGACTGCTGAGAGACGCTAACCAAAAAGCCCAAGTGGCTCAGACCAACTGAGCTCCATGGAAGACACGTTCTCCGATCCGCTGAGCTGCCTGCGGGCTGTGCAGCATGCTTCCGGGTTCCAGCTTTGGTGATCTGTCACCTATGTCGGGATGGGCTTTTGGTAACGCAGCTGTCTGAGTCATTTCTGCGCTTATAAGTGACCCCCCTCTCCACCCGTACTCCTGTAGATCACCCCCAGTGAAACACACTGGATCACCAAGTTGGACTTTGGTGGTGTCCTGACTCTGTCTGCTGTTGGTTTCCTATCTGGGGTGAGCAGACATCTGTTCACAATTCCCCAATGATAATATTATACAACAGCCGTCCACTTGGTTCTTTGATACAGAGTCTCTCTCACTGGTCAGGAACTCACTTAAGAGGCTAAGCTGGCTGGCCTGCAAGGATCAGTCTGATCTACGCCTTCAATGCTAGGAAAACAGGTGCCTGCCACCATGTCAGAGTTTCTTTCCTGTGTTCTAGGGAATTCCACTCAGGTTCTCACACTTGCAAGGAGAGCAATTTACTGACAGCCATCCTCCCAGCCCACAGCCACTGTGGCTGTGAACACCTCCCTCGGTAGCTGTCCCACAACCTACTTTAACATTCTTCTTGAAAAGTTTACCCCTGCTGACCCTCACTCCTGCAATCCGGATCACTGGGACTATCTTTGTGCACATTAGCTGCCCTGTTCAGGGTTAATTTCTCCAGACTTGCAGAAACAAAATATCAAAAGGTTTAAGCTCTCCATGTGTGGTTTCAGATGCACACTGCCATGCTGCAGATCAGAGTCATTTCTGGTCAACTGAGTTGATCATTTCAACCTGTGTTGACTCAGAAAACACTGGGCACACATGGCATCACCTGGTAAATGGGCCAGTCTGTTTTCTTTTCTTTCTTTCTTCCTTTCTTTTTTGCAGGGGAGGAATGAAGCAACAAATCGTAAATTAACACGGATACTGACACCCCGTGAAAGGACAGGGGAGAGGGAGTGGGGAGAAGATGATCAGTCAGGCTTCCTGTTCCCTAGACACTTAGGTTTTGAATGGCAGGCCCCCAGCAGTCTGGAAGCAACTTGTCTAGCCTCCCAATGAAGCAGGAAGGAGTCAGGGATTGGAGATCAGGATCTTGAAACTCCCAAGATGGCAAGCTAAGAGATGGTTGGCTCCAACAGGGGGACAGAAGGCTAGGAAACCCTAGCACAGGTCTTGCTCAGTGAACCTGGACTGTGCAGAGGTGGTATCCTGGAATGCTCCATGAATTTTCATACAGTCTTGCAAGTCCTAAGACTCTATTGGGGTTCCTATCCATATGCAGGGACCTTAGGACAAAACTCAACACAGCCCTTCTTCCATATAAACTTCAGGCTCAGGACAGTATACCACGTGTTCTCTGAATGTGAAGCCAGCAGCTAGCTGTCTTTTGCCTAGAGATGAAGAACACAAGTCCAAACCAAGAGCCTAGGCAGCCTGGAAATGCAGATTCCCTAAGAAATATCCATCCACACTTCGGCTCTGCAAGGAACCATGGATCTAACATGGTAGGTACATAGGATGGCTGGCCATACTGGTATATGCATGTGGTCCCCGGTGAACTCAGCAGGTCAAGGGAAGATTTTAAGTTCCAGCCTGGGCCTTTATATATTGCCACTTGCACCCTCTCAAGGAAAAATAAAGAAAAAAGGAAGAAGATGGAGATGCCCTGGGTCACTAGTCTACTAGGAGACCCTGCAGCTGGGATTTCAGCTGGGATCAAGAGACTCCAAGGTCTGGGTGCAGGGCTAAAGTACAACGTCATGGAAATGGCAGGGTCCTGTCCATCACATGACCCATCTGTATCCATTCATTAATCTATTCAACTTTTTTGTTTGTTTGTTTGTTTGTTTGTTTGTTTTTTCGAGACAGAATTACTCTGTGTAGCCCTGGCTGTCCTGGAACTCATGCTATAGACCAGGCTGGCCTCAAACTCAGAGACCCACCTGCTGCTGCCTCCCGAGTGCTGGGATTAAAGGCAAGTGCCACCACCACCCAGCAATCTATTTAGCATTTAAAGTACTTTTTTTTTTTTTTTTTGAGACAGAGTCTCACAAAGCCCAAGGTAGCTTCAAACTCTATGTTGCTGAGAGTGCCTTTGAATTCGTGATCCCCCTGCCTCTATCTCCTGAGTGCTGAGATTACAGTGCCACCTCACTTGCCCTCAGGCTCATTTCTAGGTCCAGCATTCTGAACACTGCCTGTTTCCAACTTCCCTAGTAGGACACAAAGGCACTTGGTACAGACAGGCATGATGGTCTCCTTAAGTAAGCAAACTGCTAAAAATAGCTTGGAAATGCCCAAGACAGAGATGGGGTTGACTTTGATCTGGAAATTATCCAGTAAGACACATAGAAACCAGTTTGCCATGCCCAGGCTTTTTTGGGGGGTGGGAGTGGGGATCCCCTCTCTGGTAGGGTCTTTGCTTAGAAAACTGTGGATTGCAAAGCCCGACATCCTGACATGTGGGTGGTCAGATGCTGAGGAGGGAAGCCAGGCTTGGAATCCACAATTGTGTCACTGCTGGAGGGACAGCTGCTTGAATCAACTCAGGGGTAGCCAGATGCTCTGCAGCTTCCCAGTGGGAAGTGACATCAACTTAGAAGGGGCATGCTGCCAGGAACCTGTTTTGGGGACTTTGAAGGCAAACACAAGAAAACATGGTGGTACACCCCTTTTATCCCAACACTAGGGAGGCAAAGGCTGATGGATCTCTGGGAAATTGAGGCTAGCCTGGTCTATATAGTGAGATCCAGGATAGGCAGAGCTACATAATAGAGAGAACCTGTCTCAAAAAGCTAAAAACAAAAAGAAAAGAAATGTAGCCGGAGCCTTTTCTCTGTCCCACTTGGTCCTGCAGCAGCTTGTAAAATAATCATTCAGAAGCTTAATATTAATTACAAACTGTTTGGCCTATGGCTCAGGCTTATTATTAGCTAGTTCTTACATTTTAAATTAACCAATTTCTATTAATCTATGTATCGCCACATGGACAGTGGCTTACAAGTACTTGCACATCTTGCTTCTTGGGTGGCTTGCTGGTGTCTCCCCAACTCCACCCTCTTCTCCCTGTATCTTTGCTTGGATTTCCTGCCTGGCTATATCCTGCCTTACTATAGGCCAAAGCAGCTTCTTTACTAACCAATGGTAATAAAATGTATTCATCACTTAGAGAAAGACATCCCACAGCAAGGAAAAGGAAAAAGAAAAGGAAAAGGAAAGGAAAAAGAAAAAGGAGCACCCCACTACCCCTTCATGCCCTGGGCTCCTGACTTCACTACAACCTGGTCAGTCAGCAGAGTAGGGCATTCCTCAGCCCATGTGGGGAACAGGGCTCAGCTGGCCATGTCCATTCTAAAAACAGCAAGACCACAACAGAGCCCAGTGTCTATTTTTATGTCCCACTCATTGGAGAGGAATGTGTGATATTCAGCAAAGGGGGGGTACATGCCGCTAAAAAGGACTGTTTGGCTTGGCAGCCACGGGCAAAGCTAAACTATTGAGACAAAGGCGCACACGGTCAGAAAGAATCAGAAGAACATTTCCATTAACCCGCCAAATGCTTAGCACGTCTTCTTCCCTCTTGCCCTCCAAAAGACAAAGGGGAGGACCCTGGAAGACTTTAAGAATCACAAAATTAGCAAAGGGGCCATCTTATAGAGATGAGCCAGCATGAACGGGCAGGCTTGAGATACAGCTGGGCAGTGCCTTGAGTCCACTCACCTTACATCTCAAGGAATTGGTCCAGATAAATCACACATGCCCCTTGTTTAGAAGCTCTGAGGTGGACAAATAGTCATCCATCGGTCAGGCTCCAAGGCTGGGAAAACCCAGTGTCACCAGAAAGTGGCAGGCAGGGAGGGAGGTAGCCAAGGCCCAGGAGTCAATGATAGGAACACATGAGTCTTAGCCCTCAGGCCTTGTCCTGTGACAAGGACACAGACATCTACGCCTTTCTCAAGAGCATAATGTGGAAGACAGACAGTATTGGCTTGGGAGCGTAACTTAGGCAGAGAACTTCTCTGTTCTTCCCTGTTTCTCCTTTTAAAAGGAGGTGATAGGCCAAGCAGAGGTGATGCACGCCTTTAATTCCAGCACTGGGAGGCAGAGCCAGGCAGATCTCTGTGAGTTTGAGGCCAGCCTGGTCTACACATCGAGATGCAGAACAGGCACCAAACTACATGGAGAAACCCTGTCTTGAAAAAAAAAAAAAAAAAAAAAAAAAGGAGGTGATGGACGATGATCAGAGGTATAGCCATGTGCCCAGCACAGTTCTCACATGGGTGTGGTTGGGACAGTCAGAAATGGGATTTATACAGCAGCTGGGGGGGAGGGAGGATCTTCAAGAGAGGGTGGGTGGAATCCAGGAAAGACAGGTGGTAAGGAAAGACAGACAGTGGAAAGCAGTGAGGGGCTGGGGGCTTCAGGGAGACCTGCAGGAGTCTGGGTTTCAGGGGCAGCATTGGGGCCACTGAACTAAAGGAACTGCACAATATTCCACTCAGGGAAAACGTGGAAGGGTCTAGGGCAGAAGACCACAAAGCTGAGCTCTAGCTTTCAGGAGGGTAGCCCAGAAGGAAAGAGGGAAGGGAGGTGGGAG
This sequence comes from Peromyscus maniculatus bairdii, assembly GCF_049852395.1. NCBI lineage: Eukaryota > Metazoa > Chordata > Mammalia > Rodentia > Cricetidae > Peromyscus > Peromyscus maniculatus. The sequence continues at coordinate 59,308,381 of NC_134856.1, forward strand.
AAAGACAGCCATTAAGCAGGGAAAGGGGCCTTCCTAAGGAAGACGCATGGGCTCCAGCAGTGCAGGGGTCCCATTTGTGATGGGATTGGGTATAGCCTATAGGGCCATGTCCCTCAAAAACCAACTAACATTGAGGAGGTACACTCAAGGCCATGGCTTAGAACTAAGAGGTCCCTCCATCCTTCATGGGCAGTGACAGCTCTGAACCACAGCCAGCGGGCACTCCACTCTCTAGCCAGATGGTTATGTGACCTGCTCACCTATGGCAGGACAGGAATTTAGATGTGTGCGTGAGTTCAGGGGAAAAACCTGGTCTGGAGGATGGAGGGTGTGCTAGTGTGTACATGGGTGAGTATGTGCTCACAGGGATGCTTTTTCCTTCTGAGGAAGGCCTAGAAGGCTCCCTGCTCTGAACGGTCCACCCAGGCTTGGACATCAATGATCTGACTCCCCTTGGCCTCCTTAGGACCTGGAATGGGTAGCCGAACATTAGTAAAAACAGGCAGACAGAGGCCAGACAGCTTGGAGGAAGAGGGACCTTGGGAACGGGTCCCAAGGGCCTAGCCTCCCCACACATTCTCCAACTTGTCTGCAGCCCAGGCAGCCTGGGAATGCAAGGAATCTTCTCCGTTCCTTCCTCCCTCCCAGTCTGGGGCCTTTTAGGTGCTGGGTTTTTCCTCTGGAAACATAGGGGCCTGAGAGAGGAATGCAGCGGTCCCATGGGATCCCCCCCGCTCAGCTTGCCTGCCAAGCTGACAGATGAGTGGAAGGGATTGCAGTGGTGACCATATCCCTTCGGGGTTGTACAGGGGCAGGGTAGTAGACGGGTGCTGGGAGTTACTGTCAGAAGCGGAGGGATGTGTCTTGCGTGATGGAAAATTTGGATATGTTCATTAGCTTCATCCAATTATCCTACAACCTATGGAAATAGGAAAACATCTTGTGCTCCATAAACACACGTAACTATGTAATAAAATGACAGTACGGGAGATGAACAGTGATGGATGCACCGCCCTGTGAGGGCACTAAAACCTTGCGAGCCACAGAACTGCACACTCAAAATGTGTGGGGTTAAAGAGATGGCTCAGCGGTCAAGAGCGTGGACTGCCCTTTCAGAGATTCTGTCCCCTGCACCTGCGTCTGACATGACAGCTCACAACCACCTGTAACTCCAGCTCCGTGGGGTCCAGCACCTTCTTCTGGCCACTCTGGGCAGCTGCACACACGTGGCATACATACATATACATTTTTAAAATGTTTTCTTGGGGGCTGGAGAGATGGCTCAGCGGTTAAGAGCACTGGCTGCTCTTCCAGAGGACTGAGTTCAATTCCCAGCACCCACATGGTGGCTCACAACCATCTATAAGGGGATCTGATGTCCTCTTCTGGCCTGCAGTTGTACATGCAGATAGAGTACCATAAAATAAATAAATCTTAAAAAATGTTTTCTTAAGTGGTTAACTGGGGCTGGAGAGATATCTCATCATTAAAATATTTGCCTTGTGAGCACAGAGACCTAAAGTAGATCCCCAGAACTCATGTTTAATGAAAGAAAAAAAAAAATGGAGCTAAAGAGACGGCTCGAAGGTTAAGTAAGAGTACATACTGCTCTTTCAGCGAATCCAAGTTTGGTTCCCAGCACCCACACTGGGCAGCTCATAACTGCCTATAACTCTAATTCCAGGGGATCCCAAATGCTTTTCTGGCCTCTATAGGTACCTGCACTCACACTCACATATGCATACACACACACACACACACACACACACACACACACACACACACACACACACACACACACACTTAAAAATAAGCTTGGAAAGAAATAAAGATGAGTGGAGTGGTGTATGCTTGTTATCCCAGTGCCAGGGAAGGAGAGACAGGTGGATCCCTGAGGCTCTCTGGCTGCCCTGAATCTGCAAGTTCCAGGTCACCAAGAGATCTTGCCTCAAGAAACAGTGAATGGTACCCTGAGGAAGCACACTTGAGTTTGAGTTTGGCCTCTGGCTTCCATATGCATGAGCACACACACACACACACACACACACACACACACACACACACACACGTAGTAAATGGGCTGGAGGTGCTCAGTGGCAGAGCATGTGCTCAGTATGTGTGAATCCCCAGGTTCAATGCCCAGCACTCCTCAAAAGCTAGTGAAATTTACATTATGTGAATTTTATCATAATTAATAAAAACAATAGGCTGGAGATACTGCCCAGTGGTAAGCTCACCTAGTATCTGGCCCTAGGTCCAATCCCCAGCACTATGAAAACAAATAAATACGCCAGGAGTGGTGGCCCACCCACACCTGGAAACCCAGTACCAGGGAGGCTGTAGCGGAGTGTTGCTGAACTTGCCAGGATCACCAGGAGTTGGAAGCCAGCCTAAGCTACATAGTGAGTTCAAGGCTAGCCTGAGATATATAGAAACTATGTCTCAAAAAAAAGGCTGAGGCTGAGGCTGATGAGATAGCTCAGAGGGTAAAGTTACTTGTAGCCATGCCTGATGCTGATTTCAATACCCAGAACGTATATACAGTGGGAGGAGAGAACCAAGTCCCCCAAATTGTCACCAACCTCTACACACAAGCCATGGTGTGCATGCACGCACACATAATAAGAAACAAACAAATAAATATGGAAAGAATCAAAGATCAACAGATAATAGAGTTAGAGTAGCAGGAAATGCCTCAGGATGAACAGTGGAGAGGGGACCACTCCAGTGCAGACCTTGCACTGAACATGCTACATGGTGCCCCTCCTCCTCCTGCTCCACGCCTTCATTCCAGCTGGCTAGATGCTGGCCAGGCCCAGGAACAAAGCAAGTTCATTGCTGAGCAGTTTCCATTCTGCCAAGGGGGCTCATGGGCACCCCCACAACCACAAGGGCCACTGTCACACTGTGCCAAAAACACAGGCTGGCTCACTGTGGCTGGCACCACCCAGGTATGTGACCAAGGCTTTCCTGGGGTTTTGGATGGCAGGGATCAATCCTAGTAGGGCCCAGCTGAGCCCTGCTCCCACCCACAGCCTCACAGGTTAAATGGTGCTGCTTTGGGCCACTGGCCTGGGGAAGGTGCTTGGATCAGTGACAACTGATAAAGTGAGGTCAGCATCCATAAGGGTCTGATCTCCAATAGGCTCTTAGAGACCAGGGTCCCACCCTCACTAAAGCTGCCTCCTGTGTGAGGCTCTTGATCAAGGTCCCTGGTCACCTTTAAGTCCCTAAGAGGATTGCAGCCCGTTTTGTAGAAGCTGAGGTTACAGTTCTCCAAGGTTCTGGCTGAGGAGCGAGTGGTGAGGCCTTCTTCAACTCTGCACTGACTGAGGAGTGGAAGGGGGCAGTCCTTCACATCCCCACACACCCTGCTCTGCCTCCAGAAACTTCAGCACCGAATTAGAGTAAATGAGAACGTGAGGGCAGAGACAGCATCCAGGCAGCCTCTGCCGTGGAATGATCCCCTTGTACACTGAAGAGATTTGTCTCTCGAATTGGTTTAATAAAACACTGATTGGCCAGTAGCTGGGCAGGAAGTTAGGTGGGAAAACCAAACTGAGAATGCTGGGAAGAGGGAGGGCAGAGTCAAGGGGTCACCAGCCAGATGCAGAGGAAGCAAGACAAGGATGCCATTTTGAGAAAAGGTACCAAGCCACGTGGCTAAACACATATAAGAATTATGGGTTAATTTAAGTGTAGGAGCTAGTTAGTAATATGCCTGAGCTACCAGCTGAGCTTTTATAAGTAACATTAAGCCTTGGAGTCAATTATTTAGGAAGCAGCTGCCAGGTATTTGGGATCAGGCAGGCAGGAGAGAAACTTCCACCTGCAAGCCTAGATCTGGTTGCTGTCAGTCACTGGACAATCTAGAGCACTTACAGCTCCCAGCTGACTGCCTCCATCCCCAACCCTCTGTGCAGACCTGGGTTCTCCACTAATCTACAGCAGAAATTTAAAAAGCCCTACAGGGCCTGGGCATGGTGGTACCCACCTGTGATCCCAATACTGAAGAAGCAAAGGCTGAAGGACATTAGTATGAGGCTAGCCTAGGCTACAAGGCGAATCTCAGTCTCAAAGACCTACGTGATGCAGAAGTTGGCTCCTTTATTTAGGATATTTAGGATCTGTAAGGTATACGTTTATGGAGGGCTAAAAGAATCCAATTTGCTATGTGAATGTGTTCATGGGAATGGAGGCCTGTATCCTCCAACCACCTTTCACGTCAAACATGAGAACAACCTCAAATGTCATGGCATCAGTGTCAAGACTGGTCACCTCCCTTAGGTCAGCCACCCTGTACTAGATGCAGTCCACGGCACGAGGTGGTGTGGCTGTCCCTGCCCTCCAAAGACATGGTGCATCCGAAGACATGGTCTGCAGGAGAGGCCTCTCAAGGTCCCTTGGAACTCCATCAATGTTCCCTGACCTTGAGCCTTCCTCTCCACAGGTCCCCTGGGTACCAGGGTTAGCTGGGATAAGGGCTGTGATCAGAAGCAGTGGGGGAGGGGCGCGGGCGGGGGGTGGGGGGTGGGGGGGGGGAGCGCGAAAGACTAAGAAACAAAGCTTTTAAACTATCTGTGCCTGAAAAGCCCATTCCACACACAGCTGTCTCCTCTGCAGCATCGTCCACTTCAGAGACAACACCATGTGGAGAGTTTGAAAATCACGACTGTTGACCTCTCCTTGGCTACAGAAGATTTGCTTCCTTGTGGTCATGCCGCTTGCTAAGGTCCTTCTCCTGGACAACAGGGGAGATGGGGACATGCTCTAAAGTCTGGCTTGATGGTCTGGCAGTGATGACAACCAGTACGTGAGTGACTGGGAGACCAGGGTCCATTCCATGTGTCCATGTGTGTCTGTGCATGTGTACACGCAGCACACAAAGCAACCAAAGTCAGCTAACCAGGAGCTCTAAGCTGTCGCAAAGGGCATCCACCACCACAGTGCCAAATATTGGTGGGTTTAAGTATGAAGAAGGAGACGTCCCCTGGCAGGGCAGCCCTCACCCAAGGTGGCTGGAGTTCACTAGGGAGCTCATGGGCCTGGGGGATACTATGGGACATTGTGGGACTGATAGACTCACACACAGATTCAGTTCCCCAAGCCCCTCCCCACCCCCGACTTTGTCTTACCAACACGGGCTGTCAACTGTAGCCCAGCATTAAGGACCACACATAGCCCTTTGTATGCATCAAATGTTGAAAGAAATGTACAGGTACTCAAATATTTTCAAAAGGGACAAATAGATCTAAATTTCATTCAACTTACCCTTGTTTCCCAGGAGAATGGGGCCGAGTGCTCATCTTGCCAAGTTATGTCCTGAAACAAAAATTCAAGAATAAGTCTGAGGCCGAACTCTGACAACCCTGTGTAGACATCAATCCAAGACTACGAGGGACCCACACACAGGACAACTCAAGCTCTAAAAAAACGGATGTCTTGAGAAGGCCAGCACTGGGAACTGCTGCAGCCCAGGCTGCTGGTCCTCTCCTGCCAAGCAGGCATCTTAGCAAGCACCAGTGAGACCTCAGCCGAGCCAACCCAAGACAGGAGCTTCAAGACATGGGACGGGGCTACTGTCCTCAGCAAACACAGGGTCGAGTCTCGGCCCGACCAGGGCAAACTGTATGATCTGGTGCGAGGACACAGCCTTCTGAACCTGCTTCCTTGCTTCTGTGAGGGGCTCACACACCCTGCAGGCTTGCTGTGAGGTTGTAACCTGGCCACTTGTGCAAAGAACACAGCCAGCAACACACTCGTGGCCCCTCCTCCCGGCCGCTGAAAGGCGCTGGCAGCAGAGCCCGTGGACAAAGCATCCGGCAACGCGAGTGTCTAATCCTAACAGCGCTGATCTTGCTCCCGACTCAGCACACACAGTGCGGCAGGAGACCTCTTCGGAGCACTCACTGGCCTCAGACCCTGGCTTGCAAGTCCTGTTGGCTAGCTTGAAGAAAGGGCTTGGGCCTCCTCTCCACCCCGACAGAGTACCTGTCTGTGCCCGGCTGCTCTAAAACATGGGACAGATTTTTGTCTTTTTTTTTTTAAGACGGTCTCATGTCACAGTCTGGCTTCAAATTCACTATGTGTCCAGGGATGACCTTGAACTCCTGATCTTCCTGTTTCTACTTTCCAAGTGCTGAGATTACAGGCACATAGCACCATGTCTGGTTGATGTAGTGCAGGGGATTGAACTCGAGGCTTTACGCACACTAGGCAAGCACTTTACCAACAGAGCTGTGTCTGAAACCCCAGATAAAATATGTAAACCGAGAGTGACGTTAATCCTATGTTCATCTCCCACTGTCCCCAAACAACTCCTCAGTGATTTATATCACTTCATGTAGTACCCAATAAATTATGTCCCTTGTCACCTAGCAGCCAGGTGACCTGGCTCCAAAGCGCCACAAAGAGAGCTGTTGTGCCCAAGGCTCCTTCTGCAGATGCTGACAGAGCCCTGCTCCAGACCAGCCTCACAGATGGCAGGAACCCCAGAAGAATGCTTGCAAGTACAATAGCCATCTAGGCTGCAAGCCAGCTTTCCCCAGGCACACCCCTGCTGAGTGAGCAGCAGCTGAGGGACAGTGAAGAACGATAACAGCAAAGGCATGGTCCCTCTGGGCAGTTGACCGCCCGTTCCTAAGAAGACACTGAGCTTGACAAGGCACAGCAACACAGTAAGCCCTTTCCCCACCCTATCCCCAGAGCTGGAGAAGCCCGGGTTCCACAGTTATGAGCTCAGGACCTCTGCACAAGATAGGTCCTCACATACCACAACTCATACACCTCACACATTCCTATTCCCACAGCATCACAATGTGGGGAGTGGGGGCCTGGGTCTTCTGGGATGAAGGTACCAAGGGTAAAGCTGCTATTTATAGGTGACAGTCTCCTGCACTGGGGGATGAGTAGTCGGTGGCTGTACAGTAAGGGCTACCCTACCTTGGCTCCTGGGGCTTGGGGCTGGGCTCAGGAGGAGGGGCTGCAAGTTCATGCTTAGGCCCTTTCCTCCAGTGGGTGTGCAGAGGGTCCAACAACTGCACACTAACACCAGAGAAAGCCTGTTCACGTGGATACATGTTACACCAAGACTACATCGCAGAGCCTATATCCTCAGAGCTGGATAGGCTAAGCAGTAAAGTGGGACCAGGCATTAAGAGAGCCAAAAGGCACCTCAGCTGGGCAGCTAATACAGTCCACCATAAATAGCCACTGATCCTGCACAAGGGTAACATCTGTTGAGAATCTTGGCTCCAGAATGGACTGGCACTGCTTTTTAAAAAAATATTTATTTATGTGTATATGTGTCTGTGTATGGATATGCACACATGAGGCCAGAAGAGGGTGTCAGCCCGGCCTGGAGCTGGAGTTACAGATGGTTGTGAGCCACCGTACATGGGTGCTGGGAACCAAACCCAGGTCCTCTGCAAGAGCAGCAAGTGCTCTTAACCACTGGCAGCCTCTCCAGCCCACTTGGGTTATTTTGCACTACACAGTCGTCAGGCAAAACTTCTAAAAATGAGAACAGGGTCACTGCATTCCACTCTGGAATTTCGGCTAAATCCCAGTTACTTCCAATGTCTAAATTCTGCCCCTCCAAAAATGGCCATGGCTATCTGGAGGAATGTGAGCCAATGCCTGGGAGCGACAGCTGCAGCTGGGACCTGTCCTCATCTCTGCGGCTGCTGGGGGTGGAAACATCGAGTTAATTCTGCAATTCTAGGCTCCTGGGACACTGTGCACTCCTCTCAGCGGCAGTAAGGCAGACAGGCGTCAGTGGGAAGCGGAGCAGGTCAGTGGAACAGATACTGCTTATTCTAGATGTGACTTGCGGGAGAGGTGAAGGGCGTTGTCTGGCTAACGCAGTTTTCACTGAGGCCACCAGCCCAGGCCACATTAGTGGACAGAGAAAGGAGGTAGGGATCACAAGGGTGGGTGGGAGCTGGAACCACTCATGTGTCACCTGGCCTGACTCCTAATGAGTTCTGTCAGGTCGGTCCCTTTGAATCGTCGATGATAAGTCAGAGGCTCCAGGCTGTGGGAGGCAACTATGACCAGGACTCCAGGAAGCAAAAGCCAGGGCCCAGTGCTTGGTGGGTCGGAGTCCCAGGGTCGCTGCCCACGCTTCCTGGAATTCCATGGGGGGGTCACAGGGGTCACAGGCTGGGAAAGGTCACTGAGATGTCCCCTTAGCGTCAACAATCTTCTGTTTGCTTCAGCAAGAAGCTTAATCAAGAGGCAGATTCCTTAGATTTCTGCAATTCTGAGCTCATAAAAAATAATAAAGCACTTAGCAAAAATAAATCTGCCAAACAAAAATGTGATGGGAGCTCTGTCGTCAGCTGGCAGTGGCTGTGCCTCCAGCCATAGACTTCGCTGGCGTTAGAGCAGCCTGCCAGGCTGCCAGCACAAATGGCAGCAGATTCTCAAAGTGGTAGTTCCTGCTCCCACACACAGAGACACACTCACTGACACAGACACACTCGCACTCACACAAAGACATTCCCATACAGACATATTCTCATACATAGATACACTCTTACACATAGACACAGTCCCATACATAGACTTCTACACACTCCCACACAGACATACTCAGATACTTAGATACTTGCACATAGATACACCTGCATGAAGACACACACAGACACATTCATGCATACACACACACACACACACACACACACACACACACACACACACACACACACACGACGAGTGTTTCCCCTTTTTCTCCTGCTTCCACAGTAACCAGCAGGCAAACAAAATACAGGCAGGTGCAGGCCTGGAGTGGGATTGTGCACTCTCACTCTGGGATTGCTGGAACACCCTCTGCCCACCTCCCAGGCACCCAGATCTGTAACAGTGGAAGTACAACTCACTCATGTAGCAGGAATCTTAAAAGTTCTTATTAATAAAATCAAACCCGGAGCCAAGTATTGGGGTGAAATGCTGGAAGATCAGAGAGACAGAACAAGCCACAGCTATCTCACCTCGCCGGATCCTCAGCTGGTCTTGTCTCCTCAGACTGGAGGCCTCTGAGTCCTCATCCAGAATGGGTCTCAGCTGAACTGCTGCTCAAAAGCCTGAATGCTTAACCAGGCCAAATGCTTAACCAGGCCAAATGCTTCTAGTTCCTGGTCCTCACGCCTTATATATCTCTCTGTCTTCTGCCATCACTCCCTGGGATTAAAGGCGTGAGTCACCATGCCTGGCTGTATCCTTGAACACATGGATTTCTGCCTCTGGAATGCTAGGATTAAAGGCGTGTGCTACCACTGCCTATCCTTTATGTTTAATATTGTGGCTGTTCTGTCTCTGACCCCAGATAAGTTTATTAGCATGCACAATATTTGGGGGAACACAATACCACACACTCATGTCCTTCAGACCTCAGGACAACACAGGTGGCCTTCACTCTGGCCAACCATCCCCCTCAGCGTCAGAATCCCATGTGAAAGAGACACAGACCCTGTAAGTTTGGCTGGGCCCCTGTGGAGCACAGCGTAAGAATATGCCAACCACACACCAGCAAATCAGAATGGCCAAAGCAGAACGGAAGCCACAAAAGACACAACTATGAGGACACAGAAGCATGGAAAACCATGGAAAACCACGGAAAACCACGGAAGGCAGCAATCAGAAGCAGGTACGTACTACAGGAGGGGCTGCTGGTCCTCACAAGGGCTACACACACACACACACACACACACACACACACACACACACACACACACACAGAGTGTCTCCCCTTTTTCTTCTGCTTCCACAGTAACCAGCACTAAAACTAGTTATACCACTACCATCTCAGGTGTATTTGCTGCCTGCAAAATGTTGATCCAACTCAGTGTCTCCAAAGGAGAGCAGTATACGTGTAATAAGCATATTCTTCACAATATGCTAAGTGAAACAAGCCAGACACAAGAATAAATACTGTTTTTATGGTCCCACCGACATGCAATACTGGAGTATGAAAAATCATAGTGACAGAAAACAGAAGCTGCCAGAAGCTGGAGGTGGGGTGGGGAGAATGGCAGTTATAATTAACCTGTACTGTTTTATTGATTAAAGGATATAAAGTTTCATTTCAAAACAACACAAATAGCTGGGCAGGGCAGTGGATGGCTCGGCATGACAATCTGAATTCAATCCCCCAGAATGTGTAAAGGGGGAAGGAAAGAACCAACTCCCAAAGCTTCCTATGAATGCCACATAAACACTGGCACACATGCTCACATACATATATCACGCATATACACAATAAAAAATAACAATTTAAAAACAAACCAACAAAACATGGCTGGCATCGAACTTGGTGGTAGCTGGCATCAGCTTTTAATCCTAGCACTCAGGAAGCAGAGGCAGGCAGATCTCTGTGAGCTCAAGGACAGGCTGATTTACATTATTTCCAAGCCAGCCAAAACTACAAAGTGCAACCCTGCCTCAAAAACAAAACACAAACATGGCAGAGCACACCTGTCATCCCAACATTCAGAATGCTAAGGCAGGAGGATGGTGAGTTCCAGACTAGCCTGGGCCCCTAACAAGACTCTGCCAGGAATAACTAAATAATCTGGAATTGGATGGTGGGAATGGTTACACACACTTTAAATACGTGGAATGACCTTGTACACTCAGAAATGGTTGAAATGGGGTTGGGGATGGAGATTATCTGGTAGAGTGCTTCCCTGGAATGTACTAAGACTCTGGGTTTGATCTTCAACACGGTATAAACAGGGTGTGATGGTACACACCTGCAATCTCAGCACGTGGGAAGGGGAAGCAGGAGGATGAGAAGTTCAAAGCCATCCTCAGCTACATAGAGTTGGAGGGTATGATATGATACACAAGATCCTGTCTCTTTAACATAAACTGGGTATGGCTCATACTTGTAATCCCAGCACTCAGGAAGTAGAGGCAGGAGGATCAGAAATGCAGTCATCCTTCGCTACATAGTGAGTTCAAGGATTGCCAGGGAATCATAAGACACTGGCTTTTTTAGTTTTTGAGACAGGGTCTCTCTCTATAGTCATAACTATCCTGGAACTCACTCTGTAGTCCAGGCTGGCCTAGAACTCACAGAGATCCACCTGCCTCTGCTTCCAGAGTGCTGGGATTAAAGGCATGCACCACCACACCCAGCCAGAGTCTTAAAAAAGAAAAAAGACTCGTTACAATGGCAAGTTTTGTGCTATGTATACTGCATAGCAATAAAAAGGTCTTGGAAAGACAAGGAGGAACTGAAGATGCTAATTACTAACTGGGAGCTGCCAACCGGGCAGATTGCAGTCTGGGATTTCAACTCTCCTGGGAAAAAGATCAGATATAGTGTGACCAGGTGTGTAAAAGCCACCTGTGTGCAAAGACCCTCTACAGACAACTGTCTAGCTTCCTATGGACTCACTCTACACATCCCTCCAAGGCAGTTCCAGGGTAAATGAGTGGCCTCCAAGCCCTGCCAGGGCATCTTTGTTCTTGGTAGCATTTGAAGATTACACACTAACCATTGCAAAGCATGTTTAATCACAATGTTTCAGAACTACAGTCCCTACTGCTTGCCAACTGGGCACACCCTGACCACAAAGCAGACACCTTCTGTCAGGACTGCCTGGTTTCCAAATAGATGGGAACCCCATCTATTAAGTCCCAGAAATAGGGCTGGTTTCCTTGGTGACTCAGAAGCAGGGTCTGCAGTTACAAGATGCCTTGGGAGCCAAAAATGATCACTATGCCTCTAAAGCCCAGGATCAGGAGCTTTCCTGGGGGACAAGTAGTGGCATTGTAGCTCAGGCTAAGAAACGCTGTCAACCAGAGAGAGCAAGATCTGACGGCAGAGCCTGTGCAAAGGAACAGAAAATCCCCTGTGCTGACAGCGCTCACCCCAGGGTGGATGCTGGGTGGCCTGGCCACTCAAAGACGCTGAGTACTCAAAGACACCATGACTGTCTCATGACTCAACTGTAGGTAGACTAAGGACAGCTCACAGCTCCTTTCAGGTCCAGCAATTAAGAACACTCGCTCCTCTTCCAGAGGCCCTGGGTTCGATCTTGGCATCCCTGTATTGGCTCACAAGCACCTGAAACTCCAGTTCCAGGGAGTCCAACACCCTTCCCAGGACTCTGTGGTCATGAACACACACATGATTCACAGATACACACATGCAAGCAAAACATCCATACATACACATACAAATAATATAAAATAAAAACTTTGGGAAAAAAAAGCATTTAAATGAAAAAACAAACAAACAGGAATGAGGGCCAGTGAGACGGCTCAGTGAGTAAAGGTACTTGCCAAACTAGCCTGGCCAACCTGAGTTCAATCCCCAGGACCTACACAAAGGCGGAAGGAAAGCCATGACTCCAAAGCTGTCCTCTGACCTCCACACATGTACTGTGGCATGTACATACATCCTCCTCCTGTGCATGAGCACACTTGCTTGGACACACACCACACACACACACACCACATACACACCATACACACTATAATAACACATTAATTTAAAAAAAACAGGAATTAGCTGGGGATGTAAGTGACTCAATGGTAGAGGGTTTATGCATTATACAGTACACACATACATGACTCTGGGTTTAATCTCCAGCATCATAAGTAAATAAACAAATAAAGGAACAAGGGAATGAGGTGGTCGGTCTCTCTGATGTTCACAGTGGTAAACCACATCAAGCCCAGTATGGTGGCCTAGGCCTATCAATAGTCCCAGCTACTCGGGAGGCTGAGACAGGAGGATTCTAATAGTCCAAGGCCTGCCTTGAGTTCAAGGTCAACTTGGGCAGCCTAGCAAGACCCTAAAAGATTAGAAAAAGTAAGGGCTGGGCTATAGCCTGGTGATAGAGCACTTGCTTAACATGCAGGAAGCCCTGGGTTGTTTCTCCATGTACAGAAAAAAATAAAAAGGATGGGATTTTGAAAAGAACAATTAAAATACGCCTTTAAAAAAACAACTGCCGCCGGGCGGTGGTGGCGCACGCCTTTAATCCCAGCACTCGGGAGGCAGAGGCAGGCGGATCTCTGTGAGTTCGAGGCCAGCCTGGGCTACCAAGTGAGTTCCAGGAAAGGCGCAAAGCTACACAGAGAAACCCTGTCTCGAAAAAACCAAAAAAAAAAAAAAAAAAAAAAAAAAACAACTGCCTGTTTGCAGCAACTGTGCATACACTTACAGCAGTAGCTTTGGTCTCTTAGACTAGCAGTATATTTATCTCTACTGAAGTCAGGGTCCATAACTGGGAGTTCAGAGCTGTAGTTCCAAAGACAGAAAGCCCTGGTGACTTACTTAGCTTGTGACACAATCCACTAGGGACACAAGTTCAGAATCGTGGGCATGGGCAGGGCTAGGGCCATCTCTCAGGGTGATGAGAACAGGGAACGGACTGGGAGGAGGGAGGTCAAGGGACCAGCAGGAATGTGGTCATTACTCTTTTTTGTTACTTATGTATTTTTGAGAAATGGCTACATTCTTCCAGCACCATGGGAACCTCTTCTTTGGGGTGTGAGTCCTGTCAGTCAAAAGATGACTCCAAGACTGTCCATGTGCTTCTTGCCCTCCCTGAATGGCACAAACTGATCCTTTCATCTCTGCAGAACCAGTTTCCAGGCTGCCACTGGGTCACCTCCCATGGAAGCCAGCACTGGAGGCGCCCAGAAGGGAAGCCACGTTTGCTGGCTCAGCTCCGGGCACCCAGCCAAGTGCTATCATGCTGGGGAGCCATCAATCTGCAAGGGGGGCAGGAGGGGCAGGCCCAGAGCCTCGATCACAGCCTGCTACATCTGGACCATTCTCAGTGCTAACCTGGCAGCCCAGCACAGGGTCCAGGCAGAGGGACGCAAGAGGCCAAATTTACCTTGTCCTCATTTCTAAAATACACATGGATATGCCAGACAGGAGGGGATGGTGATTCACACTTTCCACTTTCCTTAAAAACCAAGTCCCCAAATACTGAAAAATCAACTCTCAAATCACTATCCCCACCCCCCAAAAGGCTGAGAGCGAGGAACATAACTCCATTGAGAGTATGGTTGCTACAGAAGCAAGAGGACCTGGTTCACTCCCCAGTACTCGGGTAGAGAGCAGGGAGGGCATGGTAGTGCACACTTATGATCCCAGAGCTGGGTTAGTGCACACTTATGATCCCAGAGCTGGGGTAGTGCACACTTATGATCCCAGAGCTGGGGTAGTCCACACTTATGATCCCAGAGCTGGGGTAGTGCACACTTATGATCCCAGAGCTGGGTTAGTGCACACTTATGATCCCAGAGCTGGGGTAGTGCACACTTATGATCCCAGAGCTGGGGTAGTGCACACTTATGATCCCAGAGCTGGGGTAGTGCACACTTATGATCCCAGAGCTGGGTTAGTGCACACTTATGATCCCAGAGCTGGGGTAGTGCACACTTATGATCCTAGAGCTGGGGTAGTGCACATTTATGATCCCAGAGCTGGGGTAGTGCACACTTATGATCCCAGAGCTGGGGTAGTGCACACTTATGATCCCAGAGCTAGGGAGGGAGAGACAGAATCCCTGGGGCTCACTGGCCAGCTGGCCTAGCTGAATAGGTGAACTACCAGCAAGACAGAGTCTGTGTCAAAAAACAAGATGAATAGCACCAGAGAAACACCCTAGATTTGGCCTCTGCATGCACACATGCACAAACACACACACACACACACACACACACAGAGAGAGAGAGAGAGAGAGAGAGAGAGAGAGAGAGAGAGAGAGAGAAAGAGAAGGTAAAAAGAAATGGTTTAAAAAAAAAAAAAAGGCAAAGCCGAGTTTTACATGGGAGAGAAAAAGCCCTCTAGTCTCAGAAGCCAAACATCTGGCCAAATTCATGCCCAACAAAATAGAATTCCAGAAGGATCTAGGAAGGGTCTCAAGCAGAGAGGGGTAAGAGCACTAGGAAGGCCTCAGGCCTCCAGGAGGAGCTTTTGGGAGACAGCTGTCAACTAAGCAGCAGGCAAGGTTCAGAGCTATCTGGCTCCAGGGTCTTAAAAGTCCAGTTTCTAGAATCCAGGTCAAGGGGCTGTGGGACTGGCTGACCCACACCAGCACTCCTGCCCAGGTCCTCCTACTCCATGGAGAGGTGGCAGAGA
Organism: Peromyscus maniculatus bairdii; assembly: GCF_049852395.1. Lineage (NCBI taxonomy): Eukaryota > Metazoa > Chordata > Mammalia > Rodentia > Cricetidae > Peromyscus > Peromyscus maniculatus. The sequence continues at coordinate 59,323,496 of NC_134856.1, forward strand.
CAAGCAGATGCCACAGCAGCAAGATTCACCACCGCCGCAGGAGCTCCAGCGTCTCTGCAAGGGTCTGTCTGGAGCTAAGACAAAGGCAGTGCTTAGAACCCTGGGACTCACCAATGTGCCCGGGTCCTGATGGGTGTGGCAAGGAGTTGGAGTTGGGGACAGGAAACCACTTCCTGAAAATTCAGAGTTCTGGGTTTGTTGGATTGCTGCCTATGACAATAGTAGAGTATACAGGAGATCTCCTCTCAATCAAAAACCTTTTAGCTCTCAAAGAAGCCATTCCCAGAACTTCACTGCTGAAAGAACAAACCTTCCAGAGAAGGAAGGGAACTGCCAGCCTGAGAGAAGCTTCCATTGAAAAGCACGCCTTAATGTTCTCAAGAAAACTCGCAAGGCCGAGGGAACATCCCCAGGGTCCTTGCCTGTTCCGAACCATTGATTCCACATTATGCTTCACCCTGCCAGAGTGGCATCCTGCTGATGACACAGCCGGACTTGAACCTGGACCCTGGGGCTCCAAGCCCTCTTTTTGCTGCTGGAGAACAGCAGTGAAGGAATTAAGACAATACTGGAGTTGGGGTAGTCAATGGTGGAGGCTGGCAGGCTTGAACAAAACTAAGTTCTCTGCACATCTCCACTGAGATCAGTTCACAAAGCAGGGATTTTTAATGGAGCTGGTAAAGGCTAATTCGGGGGAAAGGGAGGTTTAAGCACCCTAATCCAGGGTGCCTCTAGTTTCTATGACAGCCTAGAAAAACACTTGCTTAGCTGATTCCCAAAGCAGCTAGAATACTGACAGTCCCTTCTTTGCCACAGCACCAAAAGCAGAGACCACTATCTCTGCAGAGGACCAGGCTACATTAGCAAGACAAGAGGGGATCTGAGTGTGCCCAGGCCATCCAGCTTTCTGGAGATGAGGGTAAACACACACCTACACACACACACACACACACACACACAGAGGTGTCATGTTGCTGCACCTGTCCTATGCACACAGGCAAAGGAGCCCCTACAACATCCAGAGTCACCAATATCTATGGTCACCAGTCTATAATTAGGGTCCCATTTGTTCCTGAAAGACATAAAAATGAGTAGATGATACTGAAAATAATGATAGTAGATGACAGTAAAAAAAACAAACAAACAAACAAAAAAACTAGATGGTATTACTATGGGGGGCACAAAATTTTATTGGCAACAGATAACATGATTCAAGAAAACAGGCAGCATCCTTTGGGTGTAGAACGAGCTGTGGAGCCCTAGATTTTTGGGTTTTTTTTTTGCTCAAATTTGGGGTCACCTATTTGGGTGTCATATCACCTAGCTGGGAGACACACACACACACACACACACACACACACACACACACACACACACACACACACACACACTGTATTCCCATCTGTTAGCCCTGTGGTTAGACACTAGTCCTCCTCCTTCATGCATGATCTCCTGGGTGCCATGATGAGACCACTGATGAGACCAAACTGACTTCAATTTGGTGCCAACCTCTCACTCAGTCTGGTGGAATTTATGGTCCCCTGTGCTGTTAAACCTCACACTACTGCAGGCAAAAAGGAAACACTCACCCTGGCTGACGTCCTACAGACCCTGCCCAAGACTCAAGGTTGCTTGTCCCTCTGCCACCTGGGCTGAAGCTGCTCAGGGACTTTGGAGGTGTGTGTGTGTGTGTGTGTGTGTGTGTGTGTGTGTGTGTGTGTGTATTCTGCCCACTTTGCACTGCTGAGATTGATGTTGGGTGCTACTGAAGGGCACGTGGACAGCTAGCTCAGCACAAAGTTTCATTGCGTGCAAACGCTGGAGTATGAGTGTAGGTCAGAGGTCAACATTAGGTGTTGTCCCTCCAGACGCTGTCGACCTTGTCTTTAGGGACAGGATCTCTCATTAGTCTGGATCTTGACAAATAGGCTAGGCTGGTTGGCCAGTGATCCCCAGGGATCAGCCTATATCTACTTCCCGGCACGGGAATCACAAGTGTGTGCCACCTCTCCATGGTTGCTAGAGATCCTCATTCGGGCATGGCAAGTCTCGCTGTTGGAACCATCTCCCAAGCCCCTGTTTGCTTTAACCCACACCGGTACACAAAGGCAGAATCAGGGCAGCCTGGCACCAGATGAGGAGCTAGAGTAAAAAGAAAAGTGGCCACATCTCTCCTTGTCAGCGACCCTGGCTCCAGTGTGGCTTGGCCTTTTGATATTCTCAGGGCCGGTGACAGCCAATCTCTGGCATTTGTTAAGTACTGACAGAGCTGCTTCCTCTTAGATTTATTTACCGGAGACACTGCCAAAGAGGAACTGCTTGCCTGCTCATCACCCAGATCCAAGCGCAAACTCTGTCCACATGTCTTTATGGAGATGCATATTTTCACAATGAAATGTTTCAGCTCCAGGAATATATTTTAAGACTTATATTTTCATCTCCTACCACACCCTTGTTTTTCCTGGCAAGGCCCTCAGAGTTTCAAGTGGGATGGAGAGCAGAAGGCAACGTTGGTGGACGGCTCTGCCTTCACAATTCCCTGCCAGTAAAGTGGGTTTGTGACCACAAGCGTCCTGTAGTAACAAACATCGACGAATACCTGGCCTGAAAAAACCTTATTCTTAACTGGTATTCCTTCCACTCTCGACATAACTTCCCCACGGGAGGAGAGGGGGAAAATCGCTCCTAGCCCCTCCTCCCTGCCTCCTAGAAAACTGCCTCCACCCAAAAAGTCTTTCACAACTCCGGTTGCTACTGATTTTGTCCTTCAAAACAAAGTTGAGTCCCTGAGGTCCAAGTACATACTCTCGTGGCACAACGGGCTTCAGAGAAACCATCTCCAAGTAAAACACCAGGTTTCTGGGCAGCGCAGACTCCGGATCCATTGTGCCTAAGAGCAGGGTCAGGCCGGAGCAATTTCAGTAGTTTCTCTCTTCCCTCAGCGTCTAGAGCTCAGGCTTCGGGACTCAGGCTTACTGGAGTTATCTCAACTTCTCCGGTGTTTGGGTGGGAACCGGGACTCACATGTCACACCCAAACACAACCTCCATTGTGGTCTCCCGGGGACATATCCCGGGGCGGCGGTGCCTGGCAGTCCCACCTCCCCCACTGAGGTCCTCAGACATAACATTTGCCGGCCCCTGGGTGCCTGGTGTTCGGGAACGGTAGACATTATTCCCGATTCATACCCGGAAAACTGAGGCTCTAAGTCGTAAACTCATCGAGGGCCAGGCTGCTAAGGGGCAGAGCCTCATCAAAACCCAGGTTCGCGTGATTTCCTCTCTACTGTTTCCACTTTGTCTTTAAATGTTCCCTTCTCCCAGAGATTTCTGAACTCCCCCTCACCGCCCACTCCGCCGTAAGTGGCCAGTCCCGCCGCACCCACCTCGTCGCCGAAGCGCACCAGCTTCTGGCCCGTGGGCCCGCGCAGGCCGGGGAAGCGCGCGGGGTCCCCCACGTCCCCCGTGTCCGCGGCCCGCGGGGCGCGAGGCCCCACCAGGCAGCGGTCGATGATTTCGTCCTGCTGCGCGGGCGGCAGCCGCGCCCACTCGGGCCCATACTTCTCCCGGATCTTCTCCTTGTCCTGCATGATCTTCCTAGCCATGGGGCTCAGCGACGAGAAGTAGGTGAAGCGCTTCCGCTCCCGGTCGTCCAGCGGCCGGTTCCCGCTCATGACGGCCGAGCGCGAGGCCGCGATCGCCGCCGCCATCGACGCCATGCCCGGCCCGCGCGTCCCGGCCCGAGCGCCGCCTCCCGGGCCGCCCGCGCCCCGCCCCGGAGCTCCGCCTCCGTCTCCGCCCGGAGCTCCGTCCCTACCCCACCCGCTGCGCCTGCCTCCCTCCGCCCCTGGCTGAGCACCGCCCGCAGACCTTGCCGGGACGTCCTTCCTCCGGGCCACCTATGCCCCACCTGGTACCGGTCCGAACCACGAATCGTCCCCGAGCCCTGTCAGCACCTGAAGTCCCGCCCCCACTCGGAGTTCCATCCCCACCTGGAGTCCCGCCCCCATCCTGGGCCCCACCCCCAAGCTCCTCTTCTCACTGCCCTTTAATTTCCTCGCTGTGGGGGCGCTTTCCAGGACCCCGGGGCATCTCTGGGGCGGCTCCTGCGTCGCCAGTACGCGCGCCGCGGTTGGAGACGGCTACTGGGGTTAACTCCGGGCAAGGACCGCCATGGCGCCACGTGGCACTGATGACAAAGGAAACTTCTTCCTGCACGTGCCCAACCTGGCTCTCAATCATCCTCGCTCCTTGGAGCTCTTGCGCATTGCATTTTCGAGTTTACCGCTTTGTTTGCTGGGCGATCTGCCACGCTAAGTTGGGGTCCAGGCGAGGACACTGACCCACCACCATCGATAAGGAGTCTAGACTCCTGTCCCTTGCAGACTTCAAGAAAACTTCTGTCAAGCCTGGCATCGAGGCATTGGCTTGTAATACTGGCACTGGGCAGGCCTTGGCAGGAAGACCATGGCAAATCCAAGGCTAACCTGGGTTATATAGTGAAATCCTCACTACCACTATCCCCACAAAAAGAAAGAAAGCCCCCTGCTTAAAGCCGGCAGCGTGAGGGAAGTGCCCCAAGCTCCAAAGGTCTTTCCCTTTTCTGGAGAGCTACACACAAAGCCTCTCCACGCCCGCAGAGGTTTTGCTTTCTGTGATGCTTGCCACTACTGAGATGAGGCGAGTGCGCGCGCACACACACACACACACACACACACACACACACACACACACACACACACACTCACCACACACGTTAATTAAATCTCAGGACTATGTCTTTAAACATCACTCAGGGGCCTAAACAGGAATTAAAGAACTCTAGTCAGCAGACGCTGGTCAGTTTAAGGAACCTATATTCAGTCAACTTAAGTGAGGGGCAACCCAAAAGCTTAAACTTCCAAAAATGGCCAAGCGAACGAATCCTGGAATCTCAGAAATCACAGGAACTCCGGGAGGTTTGCTATCTGCAAACAAACTGAAGAGGATGGAAATTTCCACGGGGAAGCAGAGGAGATGTATCCCCAAAGGGGGCCAGGCTTACCATGGTCAAGTTTCTTTGCAGACCACACAAAGTTATACAGGGCTGTGGAATGTTTGTGTGCCCACCCACACTGTCTGATTTCCACAAGACTGTAACAGGTCTCAGGTAAGCATTATGTCCACTTTTGAAAAACAGCCAAATACCCACTGTGGCATAGTTGCCTCTAAGTGTAGCCCAAGTGCAGAAATAACTTCAAAGGCCTTGATCTAAATGGAATGTCACAAATGCATCAGGCTCTGTAATAAAAGATTTCACAGTCAAGAATGTTATCAGGGTAGTGGGGATGTGGCTCAGTTTGCAGAGTGCCTGTCTAGCAAGCATAAAGATCTGAGTTCCATCCCCAATACAACATAAATCGGGCATGTAATCCCAACACTTGAGTGAGGTCTAGGCAAGAGGATCAGATGTTCAAGGCCATTCTCAGCTACGTAGTCAGTTCAAGGCCGGTCTGAACTACATAACAACCTGTCTCCAAGTGTGTGTCTGTGTGTATTTGGCATAAAATAGGCATGGTGGTTCACACCAGAGACCCTAGCATTGGGGAGGTTGAGGCAGGAAGAGTGCCATGAGTTTGAAACAAGCCCGTGTTGTACATTGAGTTCCAGGCCAGCCTGACCTACAGTGTAAGATTATGTCTCAAAATAAATAAATGAATAAATAAAAATAAAAATCTTGCTGGAGGGACGGCTCAGTGGTTAAGAGTACTTGCTGCTCTTACAGAGGACAGGAGCTCACTTTCCCAGCACCCACATGGCAGCTCACAACTGTTTCTAACTCCAGTTCTAGGAAATCAGATATCCTCTTCTGGCCTCGTAGATGATGGTCGCATGCATGTGGTACGCTTACATGCAGGCAAAACCAGACCAAACATTTCATCAGTATAACACACTGAAGAAATGAGGAAAGCAAAGTCATCCCATGTTGGCTGAGTCTTTAAGAAGCCACAGACCTGGGATGCTGAGCTTTGGTTATTTTATCATTACCTATTTAAATGGGACTGTAACAAGTCTCACTTACAGGCTCAGTACACTGGCCCCAACCCCCTGGTTTATCTCCACTAACCCCCTTTTAGTAACACAAATGGTGCTTAAAGACGTGTTCTTGAACTGTGCGTGCTCAGCTGTGGATGAATCATCTCTATTAACCTCCCATATGCAAGGCTCAGGGAACATTGCAGAAGAGCAGACAGAAAGAAGGTTAAGAGAGAGATGAGGAGAGCTGCAAAATGCTTGCTTCTGGACATGGCATGGCTGTTGTTCAAATCAACTCAGCAGCTGTGATTACCTGCACAAGACCTACACAAGATCAAGCCAGTCAAAATGCCAGTGTGAATGGGGGGTGGGCCCCCGAGGCCCCACGATGGGTGGGGAGACCATTAGCAATTAGTAGTTGCTGAGGGAGGTACAGTCACTCTCCTTTAGGGAAGAGGCTGCTAGTGGGTTGGCCACGCCCCCGTGGATAGTGGCACACCCATTCACATCTGGACAGCATTAACTAGACTCAGGTAAGGAAGACATGAAGTTGACAGGGACACAGGTTGGGGTCACTGAGAAGAATTGGAGGAAGGTAATGGTGGGTAAATATTATTAAAAATACATGATTTAAGCCGGGCGGCCGTGGCACACGCCTTTAATCCCAGCACTGGGGGGTGGGGTGGGGTGGAGCCAGCAAGATCCAAGAAAGACACCAAAACTACACAGAGAAACCCTGTCTCAAAAAGCCAAAACAAAACAAAAAATACATGATTTAAACGTATAAGAACTTTAAAAAATTAAAATTTTTTTAAATAAAAGAGGAAGCATCCTTTGTTTTTTTTTTTTTATTTTGTTTTCTGTTTGTTGGTTTTTTTGTTTTTGTTTTTTTCTGAGACAGGGTTTCTCTGTGTAATTTTGGTGTCTATCCTATATCTCACTCTGTAGACCATGCTGGCCTCAAAGTCAGAGATCTGCCTGGCTCTACCCTCCGAGTGCTAGGACTAAAGGCATGCACCACCACTGCCCGGCTTTGTTTTGTTTTTTTGAGAAAAGGTTTCTCTGTGTAGCCCAGGCTGTCCTGGAACTCACTTTGTAGACCAGGCTGGTCTCGCTCCTTGTATTTTAATTAACATTATGTGCTTACCTTGAAACTACACAGGAAGGGTCTTTGGTTTCAGAGAGTTGGCCTCATGCTCTTTTCAAGGCAGTTGTGGGCTGTAGAGACAGCTCCCTGGCTGAGAATATGGGCTGCTCTCGCAGAAGTTCTGAGTTTGGTTCCCAGCACCTATATGGCAGCTCACAACTGTATGTAACTCTAGGGATCTGACACCCTCTTACGACCTCATGTGGTGCACTTACATACATACAGGCAAACACTCAGACACATAAAATAAAAACGAGCAAATCCTTTTTTTTTTCTTTTTTAGAAAGCAGTTACAAAAATAAGTGGTTTCCAAAACAAACAAACAAAACAAGTTTCATTAAGTATTTTTGGAGCAAATATAATTTATTGCCAGACAAGTTTCTACAGTATTATAAATCTGAAGCCATCTGTAATGGCATAAGCCTTTAACCCCAGCTACTCAGGAGGCTGAGGCCGGAGGACTGAAAGTTCAAGACTGCTTAGGCTACACAGTAAGCAAAGGCTGAGAAGGAGAAAGAGGAAGACCGTGGATCTGAGGCTGCTTTTCCCACCAAGAACTCAGGAATTTAAAGGGCCATGCTTGGCTGTATGGCCGTCTGAGCCCAACAGTGTCTGCTTTATTCTTCCAGGTTGGGAGAAAAAACAACAACAACAAGAAAACCGTGTTGTGGTCTGTATGTGCACAGGCTTATCCATCTGGTGATGCTGTTTGGGAGGCTGTGGACCTTTAGGAGGTGGGTCATAGCAGAAGATGGGTTACAGAGGTTAGCTATCATGTTTTACAGACTGACCTGCTTCAACTTTCTCCCGGCTCCTGACCAATCAAGATGTGAACAAGCAGCCTCACTCACCCTCCAGCTCCTCTGCTTCCCCAGCCATGATGGGTTATACCTCATATACGGGCCTTAAGCTGCTTTGTCATATACTTGGTCGCAGTACCGAGAAAAGCAACTGACATAACACACAAACACGTGCCAGAGAAACAACCAAACGCACAGCTAGTTGATTCACAGGGTAAGGGGACCTCTACAGCAGTGCAATAACATGAGCTGAGTGGGACAGATGCACAGCCCCAGCCAATATGCTCTGCTCTTCAGGGCCAGGTACAGCCAGGCAAGGCAGCTGCGCTCAGGATGACCAGGCCCAGCACAGACGGGCACAGTGGTGTTCTGTTCACATTAGTTGCAGTTTTCACCACTAAGATTTTTATATCACATGCTTCATTTCCCCTTTTTGTTTGAGCGTTGAAGATGAGGATCTCATTATGTAGCCTAGGATGGCCTCACTCATAATCCTCCTTTCTCAGCTTCTTGACTGCTAGGATTTTGGGGTACACCTCCATGCCCAGCTTAAATTCCTTTTTTGACTTGGTCTTCTTGCTCTGTAGCCAGGATGGCCTGGAATTTATGATCATTCTGCCTCAACTTCCTGAATTCTGGCATCTACATCTTAATAAGAACCTTAGCTATCAAAGAACTTTCTTTTACTTACCTACTGTCCATGAACTAGAGGGTGCAGACAGCGGTTAACATGTGGCAGCAGACACAACATCTTTACATCTGAAAGCTTCTCATGCTTGCAACTGGCAGAATTTCACTGTCAAAGTGAGATCTGGGCCCACCTGGGCCCAGATTTCTGAGCAGACCAGTCTTTAGTAAGAGTCCAACACCATCAATAAGTTCCATGCTGCCGCTGGTCCAGTTGCCTAGGACCACACTGAGAAGCATGGCCCCAAGCCTCCAGCAGTCCAGGACAAATAAGGAACAGTTTGCTTCCATTTCCTGGGTGTTCTCCATGACTCACCTGGAGGACACCGACTCGAAGGACACAACTGGTGTTACTGCTTTTCAGTGACACTTAATGCCAGGGTCTGCACTGCATCTGAGTTGTATCACCCCAGGAGCTAGGCTGCTAAGAATGAGACAGGGTACCTCACCTCTCACATCTAGCCCTTACCTCAGCAGTGAAGAGGCAGAGAACCCACCTCTTACTATCTTTCTGAAGCTCTTAGGGTGTCTTCTCCGTGACCTAATCAGACCATTCTCGCTGCCCTGGACCAAGGCAATCTGCCATGCATACTTCACCACTGGAAAGATCCATGGAAAGAGGCAGGGCCTCCCTCGTGGGGCATGGAATAGTCTCTTCTATCTTGCTGACCTAAGGAAGATGAGGTGCCCACTTATCGTGTTCACTGAGCTACACCTGCATTTTCTAGGTGGATGTATTTTGCCACCAGAGCTTGCAGGGGGTGGGGGGCACAGGCCAAGGACACAGAGCATTTTCCTTTGAAGAGTCTGAGGCCTGGGTAATTTTCCTAATGTGAAGTAGGGCTGTTCTACAGGCTGTAGGTATCTAAGCCAGCTTGCAAGGAGGCAGCAAGCACATGGCCCTGCTGCTCTCATGCAAATACATTTTTAGAATCAAATGTTGGGCCCTTCCTTTCTGGAATGGCTCCTCTCTGGAAAGGAGGTGGCAGAGAAGATCTGCCCAAGGTTCCTAGTCACACCTTCCCTAGACGCCACAGACACTATGTCTGAGTATCTTCAGACTCAGAGTCCACGGTCCACTTTGATGTTTCCGTCATCTGCTGCTTGAGTTCCAACCGGCTTTTGGCCTAACAGCTGGGCTCTCTGGCCTGACAACAAGGCAAAATTAAGTGATCAAATCTGACAGGTCCACTGGGCGCAAGCCACCTTCCTCAGTGATATTCAGAGTGGAAGTTCCTGGGCAGCTTCCTCTCAGGCAGTTGTCAGACATCTGGGCAGCCTCTTTGGCTCAGAGAATCAGGAAGTACCTTCCCTAGGCCCCAGGACTAACAAGTCCGAGTGAAGGACCCAAGTGGCTCCAGTTAGGACTGCTCAGGGGGATGCTTGGGAAGGGGTATTGGTTGCCCAGAAGTCTTACTGGCCCACACCACACAGCTCCCTTGGAGAGGGACGTTGAGCATCTTACTGCACTGATTGCACTTGCTCATTTTTTCTGGAGGCAGTGTTTAGAGTTGAACACAAAAATGTGGTATGCATATGTATGTGTATATGATATATATATATATATATATATATATATATATGGATATGATTTTTTAAAACAGGGTTTCATAGTGTAGCCCAGACTGACCTAGAACTATATAGCTCTTATTGTGCCAAACTTGCAGTAATATTCCTGCTGGCTAGGATAATAGCTATAAGCTACCACAACTAGCTTGGACTCCTTCCTTTTCATTCTTTCTGGCAGGGTCTCAAGTATTCCAGAGAGGCCTTAAACTCACTACAAAACTGAGGATGACCTTGAATTCCTGATCTTCTTGCCTACAGGGATTATTGGTATCCTGTATTCTCCTGTCTTATTTTTTTAAGCATGTGTGTAGTCTATGTGCACTCGTGAGTGCATGCATAAACCAGGGGAGGGTGTCAGGTCTCCCTTGAGGCATCATCTCACACCAAACCTGGAGCGGTCAGCTTCCTGGTGGCTGGCAACCAACAAACACCAGCAACCCTGGCCTCTGCACCCCAAAGACTGGTTTTGAGGCCATTACAGCCATATTGCCTCTTAGTGTGTTATGAGAACTTGCAATCAGATCCTCATGATTGTGCAGCCAAGTGTGTTACCCATTAAGTCATCTCCCTAGTTCCTTAATACGAAGTCCTAAGAAACAGATTCAAGTTGGAGAAATAAAAGTTCTGAACTACTGTGTCAGAAGTGTGGCTGGTTTCTAAAGGGACTTCTCAAGTTGATGAGAGAACCACACAAAAATGTATTCCCAATGGTCTTCCTGGAACAAGAGTCCTCAGGGTACCCTAGGATGACACCTTCTTGGCCACTAAACAGAACTGCCTGTGATGTCTTGGACTGGGGGATTTGGCCCACCTATTCAGGGAGCTTCTGGCCATTGTAGACACAGACCCACTGCTTCTCAGGACTTGTGACATCAAATCACATCACCTGCACGGGCAGAAAGTGGGCTAGTAATTAAATTAAATGTAGTAATCTGGAGTCAATGGGCTGAGTTATAAAGAACCACATTCTAGTCTGCGCTGCTAGAATCTAAGTGTGTATGTGTCCCCAAGATGAACATGTTGGGGGACAAAGTATGTGACAAAGGGAACTTAAGCATTTGTTTTGTCTCACAGTTTGAGGGTACAGTCATCATGGTGGGAAGGTGTGGAGTGGCTGGTCACACTGCATCCACAATCAGGAAATAGAGTGCTCAGCACACTTTCTCCTTTTTATTCAGTCCAGAACCCCAGCCTGAGGGATGCTGCTGCCCAAATTCAGGCTGTATCTTCCTACACTGGATAAACCTTTCTGGCAACATCCTCACAGACTACCCAGAGGCATGTTTCCATGGTGACTCTAAATTCAGTCAGTGGGGTTGGTAGGGGCATGAAGAGTGAAGTAACGTGTGTGGACCTCAGGGATGGGGACTAGAGTTCCAGAGCAAGTAGCATGAGGACCCTTCCTACCATGTGGAGACAAGCTGGACCATGAAGTCGGAGGAGCAGCCCTCACCACACATCTCAATTTCCAATCATGATGGTTTGGTGATAATGGCAGGCAAAGTCTCTGATGAAACCAAAGGATTTTGACTTTAAGCAGAAGGGAAGTTTAAAAGCCCCACGTTTTCTGTTTCCATCTGTGGTTCCTACCCCACCCTCCCCACCACTGTCAGAATCCATCTGCAGGCAGCCCGCTGGTGCTTCAAGTTCATCAGGACTCTGGGGAAGGATGAGTTAACTTGGACAGCACGGGGTACCACACATTCCTCAGAGTGCACTCGGCCTGTCTCTGAGGACACAGGTTGGACCCTGTGTGGCTCTGAGGCACCCTTTGTCCAGCATCCTATCCCAGCATCACCACACAAGCTGATTCAGGCCCAGCTTCTTTCCACTGGGTTCAGTGGTTCCTCTAGGCCCCACTTCTGGTTTTGGACCATTTGTCAGAGGGGATGAAGCCAAGAGGGCAATGTAACCAAAGGAGCACATAGAGATATGGCTCCAGACTGTGCTAGGCACTGAGAGTTGAGGCAGTGGGAAGTTTGAGTCCCGGGTCCCCAGAGAGTCCCTGGTAGGAATTCCCCAGCACCATCCTGTAGCTTATCAGCCAGCTATGGGGAGGCAGAGACCTCAGGGTGTGGGTGTTACCTAGGAAACAAGTGTGGGCCACTTGTCCCATCAGTGCAGCCTCAGGCTTCTTCCAAGACAGACCCTGTGTGTAGACTCTGGCTACAGAAGGGGTCTGGTGACTCATCACTGTAACTCCCTTAGATCACCTCGGGAAAGCCGCATCTCTGGGACTGGTTTGAAGCACCATTCATTTCCTGTACTGGTACTGTAGATGATGGGGGTGGACAAACAGGCCGCCTCCTCCAGAGGCCCACAGTGATCCACTCACTCAGGGATCACCGAGTCACCACAGTTCAGGCTACAAATGTTGATACTGTCCTGCTCTTACAAGAAGCTCAAGGCAGAAACTAGGGCTGCAGCTGAGTAGCTGAGTGTTCTAGAATGTGAAAGCTCTGGGTTCCAGCCCTAGCACCTAAACCCATACATCAATAAGATAGAAGGTTAAAAACACCACAATGGCAACAGCAAGACTACAAAAACTGACCATGGTTTCAAACTGCAACCGTTTAATGGACCTTCTCACTGCAGCATTCATCTTGTCTGAGAAAACAAGACACTTTCTAAATGTTCTTATACCTAAAAGCAAAACTAGCTCACACATAAAAACAACATAATCCAGTGCCCAAACTCGGTGACTTACAGAAATCACCTCGGCTTATTTTTTCCAACAAAAGAAAGAGGAACATGGTTCAGTGATTCAGTGTCGGGACATTGGCAAATACTGTCTGTGTCGTCTGCACAAGCCATGGAACCACAGGTGCGGGGCCCTCCCATGGTTTGGGAGGACGGAGGGCCCACATGGCGGAGCATGGCAGTAGCAAGGCACCCCACAAAGGTGCACAGGAAGGAAGTCTGAGGAACATCTACACCTCTGTCGAGTGAAGACAAGGCCTGCTTGTTGCTGGCTTTGTTCATCTTAATAATTATTAATTTTTGGTTTTTGAAGTAAACATTTTTTGTTGTAAGGAAGGAGCAGTATGCCTTAACACATGGAAACCAACAGGTGCCATTAATACACACACTTCCCTTCCTGGTCAAGTAGCTTTCTCCTCCAAAACCCGTTTTCATGATTTCTGTTATGGTTCAGAAAAAGTAAAGAAAATGATTTCAAGTATTCAATTCCTATCAAAAATTGGTATCAAAAGTAATAAAGGACCTAATTTCATAATAATTCCATGTTTTAAAAAATAACTTAAGAAGCAAGAGGCCTGGCCCTTCGTGTGTACAAATCCTCTGGTGGAGCTAGAGTTTCTTGAGACACCGCGGAGTGGAGTCCGTGTTGAGCACCTCGATCATGGACCTCAGAGTCGGGAATGTCTCTGACACTGATGGCAGGGTCTTGTAGGAAGGGGAGATACTGGAAGAGAAGCAGAGGGAAACTGTGACCATTACCTTTGCCTTAAAGGAAGGGCCAGAGCCTGGGTACATGCATTCACATAAGGAACTTTCTAGACCCCTGAGTCTCTCATGAAGGACAATACCAGAAAGGCAGAAGGTCTGGCAGACACTTGCATAGCAGTGACCTCACATCCGGAGCTGCTTGGAAGCTCAGCTGGGACTTTGGGAAAAGAAATGCCTCTTAAATGTGTCCAGGACCAGACATCACACACCCTGCCTGTGGCCGCCATGCATGCTGGAGCTGGACTCTGAGGATGCTAATCTCAAACCTGGTGTTACCTCTTCCTGACGCTGTCCCTTCTCTAAGCCCTGCCTCCTCCATCTGCAGCAGTAGATAAAATCCTTAGCTCAGAACTCCCATGTGCCCTGAGAAACATTACACACCAGGTTTGCCATGAACCATGGCTGTACAATACGTGGCTGTGTGGTCTGTGGAAAGATTTGCCAAAGTTACCTAAGAAAAGGAAGCAGGACCTTCCACCTTGTGAGCACGTCACCAAACCATGTGTAAACGAGTAAGCTCAAAACAAGACTACAGAGGGGCCATGCTGAGCTCTGTGGGTGACAGACACTGTTTCTCAGCTTTAGACAGCTCAAATGGCCCAGTAGGTGACAGGATGGCTGTTGTCACGTAGCCATGAAGAGACATGAAATAAGTCAGTGTCTTACTCATCCTTAGAGCATTGTGAGCTCAAGCCTGTACACACTCCCCAGCATGTCTGGAGATGAGAGCTGTAAGGCAACTTGCTGGACTCTGGCACACAGTGACAAGACGGACAGAGAGGACCCCTGCTGGAGCTGGTTACCCACAGCCCCTGCCTGGGCTGCAACAAAGTGCCACCTTCTGGTAACTGGAATGCCATGACAGTACAAGCCACCAGGCCTGTGCTACATGTGGGTCATGGGAAATGAATGGTTTTAACCCACTCCAGGACCTGGGCCTGAGTTTGGGATAATGGATGGAGAAAAAGGAGAACCTGACTACAAAAAAGATGCCAGGGCTAGAGAGATGGCTCAGCAGTTAAGAGCACTGACTGCTCTTCCAGAGGACCTGAGTTCAATTCCCAGCAACCACATGGTGGCTTATAATCACTTGTAATGAAGTCTGGTGCTCTTTTCTGGCATGTAGGGACACATGAAGGCAGAACACTGTATACATAATAAATAAATAAATAAATCTTAAAATAAAAAAAAAAAAACAGTAAACTTTGTTCCACATACCCTTACTGAACCCAGAGCTCACAGATACAGGTTAGCCTAGCTAACTTCCTTGTTCTGGGGATCCCATCTCTGCACTCTGGAGTTCTGAATTTCCAAGTGAGCTACCACAACTACCCAGCATTTTATTTGGGTCCTGGGGACCTGAGCTTGGATCCTCAAGGCGTGCTTTATCCACTGAGCTATGTCCCCAGCCCATCATCGCTCACTCTTCCCTGCAGCAGAATCCCTCACTTTAGAACAGCGTCCTGAATGACAATAAGCTCTGACCTATAAAAAACCGAGCACACACAGGCTTCTGCCCCTCCTCCCTTCCCCAGCAAGGCCGCACCAAGCACAACCACGGTTACCTTTTCAAGTTCATCCAGCTTTTTGCTATTTTGCTGAAGGCCTCTGAGCCAGGGGCTGTCATGGCTTCAAAGTCAACTAACTGCGAGAGAAGAGAACCAAGATGGGATGAAGTGAAGGCAGGCGCTGTGTGAGGTCTAACCCACACAGGTCCCATAACCGGAAGCCCAGGACACGGTGCAGCCACGCATGCACCCCCTGCCAGCCCGACATACCTTCCCTTTGGGGATCTTCCCAGCCACTTCTTTACCACTGGCCATCAGCGCTCCCACAATGACTGAGTAGGCAATGACACTGTCCAGAGAGAACAAGTAAGTCAGCCCTGGTCTACGGGCACCGCACTGACCTCCCCACGGGCTTCCGCCAGGAAACAAAATCCTACACACAGGAATTCTTTGGACTAAAACCTTAAGTGTTTAGTTAACAGAGGAACTTTGTTGTTTTTATTTTCTACTTTTCTACTTAAAAAGCACATGGACCTTGAGGGATGCTGTCAGAAGGAACATCTGAGGGAAAACGTATTTCCATTAGTTTTCTTCCAGCTTCCTTCCCTACTTTGGTGAGACAAGCACACACAGCCAACTCTCCTCTTGGACTTACATTAAATTCTCTTGATGGCTGGTCAAGGATATGATTTTTCTTTCTTTCTTTTTTCTTGAGACAGGGCCTCGTTATGTAGACCAGGCTGGCCTCAAACTCACAGAGATCCACCCACCTCTGTCTCTGCAGGGCTAGCCAACAAGGATGTGATTTGAGGGTGAGGGTGGATTTTTTTTTTTAAAGATTTATTTATTTGTTATGTATACAGTGTTCTGTCTGCACATATCCCTGCAGGTCAGAAGAGGGCACCAGATCTCATTACAGATGGTTGTGAGCCACCATGTGGGTGCTGGGAATTGAACTCAGGACCTTTGGAAGAAGAAGCAGTGCTCTTAACCTCTGAACCATCTCTCTAGCCCCGAGGGTGGATTTTAGAGGAAACAACAGGAGCTTCCTATGATTTATGGTGTGCTTTAGAGCTGGAGCAACAGTTTTCAACTTGAAACCATCATAGTATAGGATATCACTTACCTAGATCCTCGAGACAATGGCATTAAATTATAAAAGTAATAAACTAAGGATAAGATTAAGTTGCAGACAGCATCGGCCTCCTAGGAAAAAGGACAGAGAGAGGTTCATGAACTCAAAGCCCATATCACAAACTAGTGCTGTATTAAGTGAGGGACATCCATCACTGTGTGAGAAAGGATGGCTCCCCTCCTCTCCCGAAGGCCACTTGTTCATGTGTTACGTTCTAGTGTCTATACTAGTCACTCCAGCAGCATTTCCCCAGCTGTTTCTTAGGCTACCACCTTTGAATACACAAGACCAGTCTCCTTTATGGTGACTTGCAATTTCAAAATGCACGTTGCGAGACAATACTTAATATGTTTTCTAGAATGTGCGTCCCTTCCCCAGAAGAGTCTCACAAGCTGTCCCCTCCCTCCAGGACTGAGACTTAGAGGCTGCAGTGCTTAGTACTGTGCAGGCGAGGTGCCCAAACTCATGGAATAGCTGACTACATGTCAAGGAAGTGCAGTGGCTTCTGGGAGCCGCTAGCCTCCACTGTGTGAGGGGAATGTCTTCCTCCTGCAAGGAGCCACTTCTTGTCTCAGCGGACACGGGGAGAGAAGTCACAGACCAAAGAGTGCCCAGCCTCTGTGTTCTCCACAACCAGGAGCCAGTCAGCATGCACCAGCTAGTTTAAATGAGAACCTGCTGGAAACGTGATTATGGGGCTGGCCACACCATAGCTGCTGTCAGGAAGCAGACAGAGCACATGCTGGTGCCAAGGTCACTTTCTTTTTCCTCCCTTCTATTCAGTCCAGGACCCCAGTCCATGGGATGGTGAAGCCCACATCAAGCTGGGTCTTCCTTCCTCGATTAACCTCTCTAGAAACACTGTACAGACAGAGCCAGAGGTGCCTCCTAGGTGCCTCCTAAATCCCTTCAATGTGGCAGTCAAGACAACGGTCTCACAATAAGCAGCAACCATAATGCAGGGAAGACTATGGGAGAAGGGTGAGACACAGACCACTTTCACTGTGGCCGATCTGGGCAAACCTCTCCTGACCCTACACTTGTACTAACACAGCACAGAGCTAACAATACGAACTGTGTGTCATTCCCCATTACTGTGCTTCTTAAACCCTAGAGACTTTTTTTGTGTCATAGGGATATAGAAAAGAGTTTGAGACAATTACATTTAATTTCAGGCATAGGATATACAGCCTCAGTAAGACCGGGGAAGGGTCTATGTGGAACATTTACCAAAGAAACTGCAGGTCTGGGGTGTAGCTCAGCAGTGGAGCACTTGCCTAGTGCGTGTGTAGTTCTGGGTTCCAGCCTCAGCAACACACACACACACACACACACACACACACACACACACACACACACACACACACACACACACACTCTCTTTCTCTCCCTCTCTAGCCCCCCACCCTGGAATAGAAACTGAGACAAGGCAAACCTACCCCGAATTCTGAGGAGAGGATCAGTACTTTTCCCTTTGCTGTCAAGTCTTTATAAAGGGCATCTATTTCGGCGTGATACAGCTGCGTCCTCTCTTCTGTGGTTTGAGTTTCCACAGAAAACAGGATATTGCCAACCCTGAAACATAAGCAGCACTGTCAAAGGCATGGATTCAGCAGTCCAAACAGAACACTGGAGAAGTAGTGTGTGATATGTGTGTGTGATGTGTGTGTGTGATGTGTGTGTGTGATGTGTGTGTGTGCTCGCAGTGTCTGCCCAGAGTGCTGAGCAACTGAAACAGGTGTGCTCCAGGCTCTGCCACCACTTTTCCAGCCACCCTGTCAGTAATCAGGAGCAGGGCCTGTGGGAGGCTCACACACATATCATGTATCGTGTTTAAGCTTTTGCATGTAGCACCACTGTGGCTCTGTGAGGATAAACTCATGCAGCATGTATTTATCATGACGTCATCAGCAGAACCTTTTAGTTCTTCGATCCTTGAGCAGGAGGGAGGAGGAGGTGTGACCTGGCTTGGAGACATATCATAGCTGAGTAACAGTTCAAAATAAAGAGGATTTATAATTTGGGAGACTTGGGGAAAAGCGGAAAATTTCATGGGAGAAGAGGCCTGAATGTCTGTCTATCCTAATTAAATGCAGTGGGACACATGCATGCACACACACAACACGAAGTAGGAAGGGGTCTGGTTGGGAAGGAGGCTTTCAGTGGGAATAGTCGGGGGATGAGCAGGTAATACGGAGTGAAAAGGACTAAAAGTCATTATATACACGTATGAAACTGTCAAAGAAAAAATACTTTTTAAAATGCTTCTAAGTCAGTGGCTGTGAAAAAACATGAGGATGTGAGAATAAAGGCAGAGGAGGAGGGCACAAGTGACAAGTCCAACCTCAGCTCTTCAAAGCTTCACTTCTACTTCCTTCATTTGGTTATCTGTGCCTCCAAACTTTCCACCAGGACA
Organism: Peromyscus maniculatus bairdii; assembly: GCF_049852395.1. Classification (NCBI taxonomy): domain Eukaryota; kingdom Metazoa; phylum Chordata; class Mammalia; order Rodentia; family Cricetidae; genus Peromyscus; species Peromyscus maniculatus. The sequence continues at coordinate 59,342,240 of NC_134856.1, forward strand.
ACACCACCCTTGCAATACACACATCAGCAATCCTGGCATGGTGGCCCTGGACCTGCACATATCATGATTTCCTGCTGCTAGACAAGATCTCCACAGCCTTTGAGCACCCAGGCAGGGCTGGTGCAGGAACACAGTGGGCTGTGCACTTGGCCGGGAGAGATGCAGCTCCAGAGGTACACTGTGAGTATGCACAGGGCTCGGACACAGTTCATTTCACAACACGCCACTGGCCACCACCAGCCCCACATCACACTTGAGCACACATACTTGTCTCCCGTGATAGTGATGGTGAAGCCGTCATATTCCTTCCCTTGATCTTTGAGGCTGGGAACTTTGGTGTTCACAGTGAACCCGTCCTTCGTTTTGGTATTAAACTGCTTTCGAGGGAAAACAAAAATCTATATTAGTTGCAGTTCTGACACTGCAACCCGGCACTGTCATCTACAAACATGTTGGGCCGCACTGACAGCAACCCTGGGCTGCATGCGGCCCACAGGCTGCAGGCTAGATATATCTAGTTCTAATCTGCCCTGGACCCTGACTTGGACCCTGACTTGGTCCTAAGGCATTCAAATTCAAAGACCATGCTCCCTCTCTTGGCAGACAGTGACTAAGGACACCTCTCCTCTCTTCAGGTGCAGCACAAACCCCAGGAGCCCCAGTCTCACGTCCCACAAGCCTACCGAGTAGCAAAGACCCCAGCAGGGAGCTGCAGGGTACCCCTACCAGCCAAGATCTGGCTCACTGTGGCAGCTGCTCTGGGGTTGTTTCTCCTCCCAACTCAGCAGGCCGCAGTCTGAGCAAACAGAGCAGCAATGCCAGAATCCTGGACCCTGAAAAAGCACTTTGTGTTCCTGCAAGAGCTCCCCTAGAGCTGCAGGCCCAAGAGGTGCGCAGCATTCCTTCTCCAGCTGGGGAGTTTTATCTGTATACACTCCAACCTTGTGGACCACGGGTTGTTAGGAGTTCCTCAGAGCTGCCTAGGGTGTCTCCTAGGAACACAGCTTCAGATGCCGGCGTTAAGTTAAAATTTGTGACATTCCAAAATGGCAGTAAGCAGGTTCTGCCTTGACTTTAGAAGAGTGCCTTCTTACTTTGGCTACTTGATGCTGTCCATGTTTTTCTAGGATGGGTGGACCTGGAGTAAGACAGGCAATGACAAAGGCCTTCTCTGGGCTCTGGCGGGAGGACTTCTCCAACAGCTGGCCACAGGAGGGCTGGCTGGAGCCCAGAGCAGGGTGCAGCTGGACAGAGCAGGCTACCAAGGCTGCCAGCTGAACTGAGAGGCAAGAGGCGCCTTTCTTTCAGGGACTGGATCTCAGAAGACAAGTCCAGAAACTTACTATACGCCAGCTGGAGCCTCACCACAGACAAGACCAGGTAAGAATGCACACTCACAAGAAAGGAAACAAGCCTGGCCAAGCCAGTGGGCTAGGAAGTGGCAGAGTAGAGGGGTAAGGCCAGCCCCCAGCTATAAGCCATTTGCCGGAGCACGATCTCTAAGTCTTCCAGCGGCACTCCAGGCTGTTCAGAGGAAGTGGCAAGCTACATTTCCTGTACACTTTAAACACACATGTAGACCAACACATCCATAATCTGGCTGAAGCCAGTCTGAAGCTGAAGATGCTCCCATCCAAAGGACAGGCTCCTGCAGACAGCACAACATGGGAGATGCTGCCACCCTCTGGCTAGGTGTTGTGGGACTTGTCTCAGTACCCATGGCTTTCCTTTCCATATTTGTATAAGCAGATTTTGTCTTCCACCTGCTATCTTACTAGATTTTAGTGCCTAACCTCCACCGGAAAGCAACCAAGGAGCTGACCCACTGCGGTTCCAGGTTCTTCTCTATGGAGTGTCCTGCCAGCCTCAGTCATGGGAGGAACTGCCATGATACTGAAGGTTAGTGCAGCACAGGTGGACTTCAAAGGCCATCTGAGATCCTTCCTTCAACCAATCTGTCATCACCTATGTCACACTGAGACTTGTCACAGCTAAGGATTTCCTCCTTAGCGCCCTCTCTCTCTCTCTCCTCCCTCTCCCCCCCCCCTTTCTCTCTCTCTGTCTCTCTCTGTGTGTGAGAACTTTCAGTTGGACTGGCATCTTTTCTTGGTTCTGACTTCCTATGTCAAGAGTGCGTCTCATTTCTGTTCTTTCAGAGTGCATTTCAAACTAGGGCAGACATCAAAACTCATGCTGTTGCGGTTTGCACAGTGCTAGGGAACAGGGATGGGCCTTCTACCGTAACTCACAATGAGTCACCTCTGGGACCAAATGAAGCTGGAGGTGCACACAGGAATGGCCCACTTTCAAGGCCACAGCTCAGTCTCAGCTCTGCAATCCAGACAACTCTACTCAGGGCCCTCTGGGCAGCCCCCGCTGTGCGCAGGCTCTCACTGCGGGTGCATGGCCATGCACCATGGACCCTCCACCCCTGCCTTAGGCACCTCCTCCTCTTCTACAGCTGCTGGCCACCTGCCCTACGATCCAGTGAACGTTCTCCAAGGAGGCTGGGGAAATGGGTTCCTCAACTTCTCTCTTCTTTCAGGAATCAGTCTAACTACAGCTGTCCTGGGTTCCCACATGTGGAAGGGCAACCGAGGAGCACTTGATTATGACCACAAGTTCAGTTTGAGTGCATCTATTTTCAAGTCCCTTTTGTTTCCTGAGTCAACTGCTCCCTTGAAAATCAGTTCCGGCTGAGTCTGGTTCAGCATTGTGCTTGGTTTTGGTTATCGCTTACAATGTGTTTATGTAGGGATTTCAGATGGCATCCTTTATAAATTTTAAAACAGCACAATAGTAAAACATATGCTCTTTTTTCTAAGTTGCTGGTTTTCTCTCATACAATTCCTCCTGAGATATTTTCTTTTAGTTTGCTTATTTTATGTGTAAGTGTGTTTTGTCTGCACGTATGTCTGTGTACCCTGAACGCCTGGTAGCTGCAGAGGTCAGAAGAGGGAGTCAGATCCCCTGGAACTGGACTTAGAGACAGTTCTGAGTCACCATATGAGTGCTGGAAACTGAACCCAGGTCCCTCGGGAAAAGAAACCAGTGCTCTTAACACTAAGTCACTGCTCCATCCCCAACTGCGATTCTGATGACAAACTTACCTTCATGATTGGAAGAAGGTCCTCCACTTTATGTACCTTTTCCAGGGCTTCTCTGACTTCCAACAAGCCCTTTGGATTATTTGCTCTTGAAGAGAGGGGGAAAGCAGAAGGGAGGAGGCAATGGAGATTAATGCAAAAACATGACACGTGGGTCTCATTTACATTTTAAACAACTGTTCCTAACGACAAGCAGCTCAATGCTGTAGGCCTGCACAGCCGAGGGCTCCTTACTGACAGAACAGCATCATCTACCCAGGCCAGCAATACATGTGAGAAAACTGTGTCCGGAGTAACTGTTCCGACCTTCCTCCTGCTCGGCAACCCCCTAAGCAACACAGCACTGGCCAAGTGTTGGTATTATAAGGAGTCTAGATGATCTGAAGCATATGGGAGCACGTGTGTGGGTTTTGTATAAATGTCATACCATTTAATAGAAGGGACCTGAGCACCCAGAGATCTTGACATCCACTGCCAGACACTGACGATAAACAGTATCCAAACTGGGCAACAAGCAAAGTCAATCCTAGCTAACAGGTGTGGAGTTGGAGATGAGAACGGAGGTGAGCAGAGGAAACGTGGCATGGCCGGCAGTCCTTCACATACACCCTCACATACAGGTGCGGGTGCGGAAATGCAGATGAGAACGGAGGTGAGCAGAGGAAATGCGGCATGGCCGGCAGCCTTCACATTGGCCCCAGGTACAGGCCCAGTTTCTTAGTAAAACCTTGACTGTCCTGTTCCGAGTCTGCAGTGGGAGTGTGTGTGGCTCAGACCAAAGCGCCCTGCGGTGGTTCCGCGTCGTTCCACTCAGCTGGGGATTCCACCATTCAAAACTCAACTCCCCAACAGATGAGAGCTTGGTAGGCAATTGGGAATATCACAGTGCTGAGTGTCAGGCTAAAAGCACCACCAAGGCCTGAGACTCTGTGAAGTCATGATACAGGCAAGTGACTAAAAGGCGTGAAACCTCTGATCTAGATTGTTCTGTCTGCCAGTGGCTCAGTTTTATACCACACATGAAATGCATGGAATCAATCCTTCACAGCAAAGGGGAAGATTGAAGGCTTACCCATGATAAACAAGAATTCTATCTTTAATAAAATGGAGTATTTTCTCAAAATATTCCAGATATCTCATATTAATCACCTGACCCCTGTAAGGTAAGAAATGGTAAAAATTAACCATCATTTTACAAAGGAACGTAAGTATCAGTTAATTCTGAAAACAAAGAGCTGAGACTAGTGTGGCAGAGTATAAGAAAGCTGCTTGCTCTGTCACTGTGGGAGAAGCAAGTGCCACCCCAGCAGGAAGCCTGGGCTCTTGGAGCCTGACCTGGACAAAAGGGTCCAGGATCAGCTTAAACGGAGTTCAGACCCGATGGCAACTACCTTAGGTGAAGATGCCCTTCTCCGCTCTCTGTACGGCACCCTGCGTATCTGATGATGCCTCTCCTTGCTGTTTAGCAGTCTTCTTTCCCTCTATATACCATTACATTCCTCACATTCCTACTCTCTGTTTTTTCTTCCTTTAAACTCTCTCAAAGGTGTTCATGTCTAGGAACAGCTGAGTCTGAGTCTTACTGCTCCAGAAACACCACCCCGATTCCCACTGCATCCTCCCGTCAAGGTCATGACTCAAGTAGGATTCCTCTCCCCAATAGGGTACTTCAGTCTCCAGGTCCCACTTTCTCTCCTGCTACTCTCGGGCTGACAGGGGCCAACCATAGCCTACGCTGGAGGCTGAATGAATTCCTCTGAAGCTACTCCACCAGGCACCTCTGAGCGACTGCAGGGGTCCCGGCCATGTCTCAAAGCCTCTGCAGCTCCCTTCCCACGCTGCAGGGATCTCAGGGGTCTGCATCTGTGTTCTCAGATCCCAAACCCTTTCCTTTGTTCCCAGTCTGCTGCCCCTCAGTCTGTTCATTCATCTGTTGCCACCATGACCCTCCACATGTACACATCTGTTCTTGCTGTTTCTCTGCTCACTATCCCCAAATGGCTCACCACCCGTGAATGGCTCACCATTTTGGCTATCTATCTTTCCAGTCTCAATCCCTGGGACTCTCTGGAATGCACAGTGGTTGGCAGCAACAATGGATGGATCACAGCTTCCTGGCCAGGCTGAGTTCACCAGGGGGTGGGTACACAAGCCCATTCTCTCTCTTGGGACAGTTCAGGCCTGGCCACTGGCTACACCAGGTGGCCCTTTCCTGCACTCCATCATCAAATCCTGACACGGGCCTCTGACTCAAGCACCATGAGCGAGAACACAAGGTGATACACAGTGGCCTCAGTTACAACCCATGACCAAATCTAGCTAAAAGCACCACAGATCATTCCGTGAGAAACAGAAAGGAACCAATTATACAGGGAAAAGAAACATGACTTCTAGAAATTAAAAAGATAAGTATAAAAAGGACATTTACACTAAAACCTAAATTTAAATGTCAAATGCTAGACAGAGTAACACTTTCTGGATCCAGGTTTCTGGAGCTGGAAGTATTTTAGATATGACATAGTGCCACATCTGCCAATTTATCTGAAGTCATGCTTACTAAATGGCAGGCAAACACCATGAGCATCCCCGAGGTGGGTCTCTTCAGTATGTGTTCATGCCTGTTTTCAGGGTAGGTAGCCCACAAAGGAAGGAAAGGCAAGCATCACCCAGGTTCCTAACTGCAGGGCTCAGGACAACACAGAGGCTCTCAGTCTGCCCGACTCTCACCGGGGAGCAACCTCGGTGACTGGCCCTTAGCGCTCAGGGTGGAGCTGGGGTTCCCCAGACAGAGCAGACCCAGGAGGATACTATGGCAAATACTGCTTTCTCCATCTGATCACTTCCTATGTTCTTTCATGACTTCTTATGTCCATAATTCCTAGTCCATAATTCGTGAGCCCACCCTTCAGTAATGCTCTACATGTGGAGGTGCATGGCATACACTGCTTGTATGCAGCCGGAGCAGTCAGTGGGAAGGGACTTATGGAACTTGGGGTACAGAACTACTATGAGCATGGTCCCTATCAAGGCCACCAAGGTGCATCTCATGCTGCTGCCCTCCTATGCAACAAGGACAAGGCACAAAAGGTTCCCACCTGATTAAGTTGATATGGTTGTTGAAACCTCTGCTGAGACTTCGAGCTGGCATCTGATCCAGCCACAGTACAGGCTGGTCTGGATCAGCGATCCTGTGAAACAGAGCTCGTGAGGGCTGAGACCTTACCCACCGCTTCCAGGATAAACCAAGGATGGGTCTCTGCAAAAGTGAGGAAGGAGCTCTTACTGGCTCCAACTTCTGAAAAGAGCACACAGACCAGCACATCCCAATGCACAGTCTGGCCACACCAGGTCGAAGCCAGCAAAGGCTGATGAGCTGTAATGGTTGGTCTAAACTGTCAACTTGATGGGCGTTAGAATCATCCTAGGAAACACACCCACAATGGTGATTCCACAGAAGGGTAACTGTTGGGGAAGACCCACCCACATGTAATTGGTACCGTTCCATGGGCTAGGGGCCCATACTCTGTAAGGAGAAAGTGACTGAGCACTTCTCTGCTTCCTGACGGGATGATGGTGAGCACCTGCCTCACATTCCTGCTGCACACCTTCCCGCCATGATGGAAGCCCCGAGCTTAAACTAACCCTTCCCTCTTACATTGCTTTCCCTCGGGTGTTCTGTCCTAGCAATGAGAAAAGGAACTAATACATTGGGCAGCTATATGAGTTCTAGAAATCCAGAGGCAGCCTGCACCTTAGGGGACAGGCCACAGGTAAGGAAGGATACTCCAAAGACCTCATCTGAAACACTGTGCTCACGCAGGGGCTTGGAAACTTGGCAACCCTCACTCCCATTTCATGAGCAAGAGCTGAGTGTGTTCTGGAGATTAAAGGTAACAGTGATGTCTGGCACACTTTAGGAGAAAAGAACTCAGTACCCTAACTTACAGGGTCCAATTTTGTGAGCAAAGTGTGGATTCAAACCTCTTGGTGAGGAAAGACACGCCTGCTAGGAGCACTCTCCACTGTCTCCCTGGCCCAGTTACCTTCTCCACTTGACGGCAATGTCGAACATGTCCCTCCACTGCATCAACCTCGTCTTCCCGTTCATGCGGACCTTTGAGTTCGTCCAGGTCCGATGGACAGCCTGCATGACTTCCAGTGCCGCCAAGCCCATGGCTAAGAGAGAGGAAGACCAAGACAGAGCTCACCAGAACCCTTTCCGAGGGGCCAGTTCTCATCTTTTCTCTCAAGTCCTGGCGACCACATAAAGAACCAGAAGCACCAATGAAACAGCGAGACGGAGCATCTGACGTCCTACTCAGACCCAGCCCTGCTTCCTCCAGAAACAAGGAGGGCCTCGAGTTCCTCCTCACTCCAGCAGGAAGAAGACAGCTGCCCTGGATCGGGTGCCCAACTTCCAGTGAGAGCTTGAGTGCCATGCTCCACATCTACACGGCAGCAGGAGAGCAGAGCCCAGCTGGAGGAGGCAGCTTTCTCCAGAGCGCACTGTGAACTAGTCTACACACTTCTGTGCTGGCCACACGGAAAGCTGGGTAAGTACAATAAATACCAACTTCTAGAGAGAGACAACACAGCCTAAAGACCCTGCTCCATTTCCCGAGAATACCTCTGTGTATCCTCTTGTTGGGCAGGAAACCGGGCGTTTCATACTGCATAAGTGAGCCCAGGCGGTCAGCTACACATATCAGCTCCTGTACTTCAGGCTTGTAGCCCTCGAAATTCTGATGTAGCACATCCCTGCAAGAAAACACCATGACTGACATGAGGACTCTACAGCAGACACCTGCACAGTTCCCCCACTGGAACTCAACCAAGACACACATAGAACCAAGCAGTTCTCCAGAGTTTCACATCTCATCACACACAATTAAAAGCAGCAATCTCAGCCGGGTGGTGGTGGCGCACGCCTGTAATCCCAGCACTCAGGAGGCAGAGGCAGGTGGATCTCTGTGAGTTTGAGGCCAGCCTGGTCTACAGAGCTAGTCCAGAACAGGCTCCAAAGCTACAGAGAAACCCTGTCTCGAAAAACAAAACAAAACAAAACAAAACAAAAAAAAAAAAAAAGAAGCAATCTCGTATGCAAGTCATGTATACCATTTGCTACTACCTCATGCAGGTGAAGTATCACAGGTGGGATCCAAGGCCCTCTTGCTAGCATTTGTCCTGGAAACTTTTCCAGATACACAGTGTATAGTGCCCCTTCCAACAAGTGGTCAAATCTTGTTCAACTATGACTTTTAACTGATTCTCAGTCCATTGACATTTATTGCAGTTATCAGATATCTGAACTGATTTCAGCCCATTTTCCTATTTTCCCCTTTGTGCTGGATATTTTTATGTCAACTTGACACATGCTAAAGTCATCTGAGAGGAGGAAGCCCCAATTGAGAAAACACCTACTTAAGACTGGACTGTAGGGAGGGCCCAGACAATTTTGGGTGAGGCCACCCCTGGGCTGGTGGTCCTGGGTTCTATAAGAAAGCAGGCTGAGCAAGCTAGGGGAGCAAGTGAGTAAGTAACACTCCTCATGGCCTCTGCATCAGCTCCTGCCTCCAGGTTCCTGTCCTGCTTGAGTTCCTGCCCTGACTTCTTTCGATGATGAATAGTGATGTGGAAGTATTAGTCAAATAAACCTTTCCTCTCCAAGTTGTTTTTGGTCATGGTGTTTCACAACAGCAATAATAGCCTAACTAAGACACAGCCCAAACACCCATACACATAAAATAATAAAATTCAATTTTAAAAAATGTCCTGGGTGGTAGTGATGTACACCTTTACTCCCAGCACTCAGGAGGCAGAAGCAGGCAGATCTCTATGAGTTCGAGGCCAGCCTGGTACAGAGTGAGTTCCAGGACAGCCAGGACCACACAGAGAAACCCTGTCTCAAAAAACAAAAACAAAACAAAACAATATTTTAAAATGCAACTGTGGACTTATGTGATTCATTAGCTTTGGAAAACTCTTGGCTGCAATTCTTTTAAAACCGCTGCTTATCCATTTCCCTTGGATTCCAGGTGTGCCTACTCCGCCAGGCCCTCAGTGCCCCTCCTCCTGTCTTCTGCCCCCTTCCTTCCAGCTGTGCTGTTCCCCGCAGCCACCTGTCTTGCTGCTTAGCCCATTATTAAAGTCATTGCTCAGTGACAATGTCTTCTATCCCTAAAACTGCCATTTATTTTAAAACCAACCTGGCCACATCAGACAGTCTCTTGTTTCTTGTTCATGTTGGCAACTTAGTCATTGTTTCTGTTAGCATTTTATTTAGTTATTTTCTGTCTGTATTCAGCAACTTCAGGAGGTGAAGTCCTCAAGGTCCAAGCTTGCCAGTTGCTCCTTCACTGACTCACGCATGCGGTGTGGAGAGTCCTGAGGTTTGGATGTCGTTCCCATGGTCTTAGTTTAGGAGACTATGGGGACCCAAATGGGTATAGCTTTCCTAATAGGAGTTTGCAACTGTGTCTGCGGAGGTCCTAGAATGCCTCCAACATGGGGTCACATTAACTTCTAAAAGGTTTCCTTAATCCACTGCAGGGCTGGTGGGCTACAATCCAGATGTTTCTCTCTCATGAATGCTCACCTCCCTCCTTCTTTTAAAGAAAACAGAAACGTCAAAATGTAGCGATCTTTCAATTTTAAGGCACTGCTGGACGTTTGGGAATTATTCTCTACTCTGATCTGCTTTGTGGCCTGCCCGCCCTTAAGTACATCTGCACTTTCCCATTACAGCGGCAGCTGCCCAGGAGTGTGATTTTTAACCTATGTTCCTTGGCTGGCCCTGACTCCTAAGCTCCCCGCCTCCACCTTCCTAGTGCTGGGATTATAACTGTGCACCACCACGCCTGGCGAAACTTTCAAACTGCTAAACAATTTGTTTTCTAGGCAACAAGCAAGCATTGCTTACTAAAGATTGCCTGTGAGCCTCCATGTATCTGACATGCAAAGGCTGCACAAAATGAGTATAGAAAGGTCAGGCTAGCAGGAGAAGCAACATCTGTAAGCAAGTTTCAAGGTACCTTATAAACTAAGAGAAATAGCTGGTGGCATATAAACTGCAAGAAGTCATTTACTGATCAAGAAATAGCAGCACTCAGGCAGCTGAAGCAGTGGGATCATGAGTTTGAAGCCAGCCTGGAATGAACACACACTGAGACTCAATCCCTTTAAATAAATGGGGGGGGGGGTGAGCTCCCAGTTTGGGCTTTGAGAAGCCACACCGCCCAACACTTACTTGATGTGAGGCTGCAGGCCTGGCTGCTCTTCGTAGCCATCTATGAGAAAAGGCAGGTTCTTCGCCCAGTGGTCCTTGAAGCTGCCTGGTAGATCCGTGTCAATGTTATATTCCGTCAGGGGGGTATCGAGGTGTGCGTGCAGATATCGAGAATATTCTGTAGATGGGAAAGGAGCTGCCAAACCTAGGAACTGCTGAGGACGCCCTTGTTAGAGCAAGGCACCACATAGATGCTTCGACCCACATTGTCATCACTGTAGGAATTCTGGAAGATGGCTGCCATAGTAGCAGGACTATAGAAGCCTGCCACTGACTGGAAGCACAAGGATCAAGTATACATCAGTCTGCTGGGGGCTTCTCTGACTACATTTTAACCACCTTTCCATGAAGAGAGCCAAAGAGCTCATCTTTCTGTTTCAGAGCCTGAAACCCCAGGGAAGTACCAGACTGAGCCTGGGGCTCTGTCAGCTCTGAGGGACCAAATGGGTGTGCAGTCTCACCACCACCTGCCTGACCGCTGCATCTCTCTCTAGAGACCTGCAGGAAGGAGCATGGCAGGTATGCTAGCCCAGTCAGGGGTCATTCTCTGTGCCAGCCCTGCTGTGCCAGGAGGGGTGTGAAGGGTAACCTGTCCAAGAGATGGCCCTGGGCTGTTGATACTTGATGCAATCTTCAGAGACTTCAGTATGTTTGGGACAACGTGCACATATCAATCTATTTTTTTCCAACTATACAGTCTATGAAGCTCAAATTCTGATCAAGTATAGCTAATAAAAGATGAGCATTCAAACTAGATGTCCTATGATTGCAAAATACACCGCAGAGGCCCAAGACTTAGAGTAAAAACCATGGAATGTAAATTTAAAAAAAAAAAAATTTGGTTATTTTTAAAGGTGTGTGTGTGTGTGTGTGTGTGTATGTCTGAATGTGGATCTATTCATATGAATGCAGGTGCCCCTGGAGAACAAAGATGTTGGATCCCCCTGGAGCTGGGTACAAGTGGCTCTGAGTTGCCACATGTGGTTGCTCGGATCCAAACTCAAGTCCTCTAGAGGAGCAGTATGTGCTCTTAACCACTGAGCCATCTTCCCAGTCCTAAACCATAACATTTCTAAGGAGGTCAGTCATGATGGCTTATGTATGTAATCTGAGTACTTAGAAGGCTGAGACAGGAGGATCATCATGAGTTCTAAGCCATCTTGGGCTACACAATTAGTTATAGGCCAGCATGGATAAAGGTGAGATGTTATCTCAAAAGATCAAAAAAATTGATTAGAAAAAAGTCTAATGAATAGTTTTCTGTTAATGATATGTTGAATTAAAATTTTAGATGCAGGCCGGGCGGTGGTGGCGCACGCCTTTAATCCCAGCACTCGGGAGGCAGAGCCAGGTGGATCTCTGTGAGTTCGAGGCCAGCCTGGACTACCAAGTGAGTCCCAGGAGAGAGGCGCAAAGCTACACAGAGAAACCCTGTCTTGAAAAACCAAAAAAAAAAAAAAAAAATTTTAGATGCACTGAATAAAATAAAATATATTATTAAAATTAACTCTAACTGCTTGTTTTTGCATTTCTTTTAAATATTTTTTCATTTTTACTTATTTGGGGGAAGCATGTGTGTGCCATAGTATGTGTGTGGAGGTCTGAGGACGATCTGTGGAACTCGGTTCTCTTTCCACCATGAGAGTCTTGGGGTTGAACCCAGGTAGACAGGCTTGGTGGCAACTGTTTTCACCCACTGAGCCATCCTGCAGATGTTTCTCTCCTATGCTTTTACATTTTAATATGACCAGTACTAACTTAAAAGGATATACCTGGACTGCATCTTTTTTCTGTTTCACAATAATGCTCTCAAGGGCTAATGAAAGCAAAGGCAAAATATGTGGCTATGCAGACAACAAAAACATCTTCCTGAATAAAGGGGGAAAATAATGTGCGTATATACTGGAAGATAAAACTGTGTGTACGCTGGAGGATGTATGTTTGTGCTGGCTGGGTTTTGTTAACTTGACACAAACCTAGATCTATCTGGGAAGAGGGAATCTTAATTGAGAAAGTGCCTCCAGAACATCAGCCTGCAGGCAAGTCTGTATGGCATTTTCTTGATTAATGATTGGTGTGGAAGAGTCCAACCCACTGTAGGTGGTGCCATCCCTGGGCAGGTAGTCCTGAGGTGTATCAGAATGCAGGCTGAGCAAGCTGTGAGGAGCAAGCCAGTAAGCAGTACCCCTCCATGGCTTCTGCTCCAATTCTTACCTCCAGGTTCCTGCCCTTACTTCCTTCAGTGATGGACTCTAACATCTAAATGTGAGCCAAATAAACCCTTTCCCACAAGTTGCTTTTGGTCATGGTGTTTTATCACAGCAATAGAAACCCTAAGACAATGGGCATGTGTGCTTGAAGAGGTATGTATACACTAGAAGGCATGTGCGTGCGTGCGTGTGTGTGTGTGTGTGTGTGTGTGTGTGTGTGTGTGTGTGTGTAAGCAGGCATAGGAAGATGTGTATGTCTATGTACATTAGAAGGTGTGTCTGTGTACACTGGAAGATGTGTGTGTGTGTTGGTATGTGTATGAATAAAAAGATGTGTGTATATACAGGAAGATGTTTATGAGTATATAGGAAGGTGTGTGTGTGTGTTGTGTGTGTGTAGGAAGATGTGTGTATTAAGTGCATAGGAAGATGTGTGTGTACTCAGAAAAGTGTTTGTGTGTGTATATACATGGGAAGGTATATTTGTACATTGTGATGGTAATCTAATTGTACTGAAATGTGATTTTGATTGTATGTTAATAAATAAAGTTGCCCGGGGGTCAGAGCTATTAGAGCCATAGCAAGAGTGTGGCGGTGGTGGCACATGCCTTTAATCCCATAGATCTCTATGTGTTCAGGGATACAGCCAGCATTGGAGACATATGCCTTTAAGACCTAGGGGGCTGTACATTCAGACAGTGACGAGGCAGTCACGTGTTTGGGTTTACAACCAATGAGAAGGCAGAACAAAATACTATAAAAAGACGAACAGACAGGATATAGCTCTCTTTTGGGAAGCTGGGACACCACAGGAGGAAGGGTGAGATTTTAGCTCTGAGCTCTGACCTCTCGGCTTTCTCTTTTTCATTGTTTTTGTGTTTCTTATTTAATAAGACTGTTGGATACATCAACAGTACATAAAAGGTGTGTGTACATAGGAAGGTGTGTGTGTCTACTAAGGTATGTTAATGTGTATACATAGGAATATGTGTGTGTGTGTGTGTGTGTGTATACAGATGTGTGTATACACAGAAAGATGCATGTATAGATAAAAGATGTGTGTGTATGTGTATGCAAAGGAAGATGTGTGTGTACATAGGAAGATTTATGTTTATGTACATATGAAGGAGTGTGTGTTACATGGGAAGATGTGGGGTTGCTTTGGAAGGTACATACATGTATGTGTATACTGAAAGATGTATATGGAGAAAAAGCAAGTCTGTGACTAGTTCAAGAACTGCTCCTTTTCTCACCAAACTGTGTCTTGCTGATATCAGAAGCTGTGATAGAATGGAATGCAGGATCAGAGATGCCAGGTAACTCTCATCAATGAAAACCCCACGCAGGGTACTTTCCTGTCCTTCAGTGAGATGAGGAGGCACCCGACAAACTACCCACAAAGAACCTCACATCCAACTACAAACGTGCTTTTACTCAGGTCAAGCTTCCGTGGAGTTTTGGAAGACCTGTAGGTAAGGTAGAAAGAACATCGGGCCTGTCTCGGAAGATATTGAGGCCCCTAGCCCTGCAACCTCCAGCATCAAGAGACGCTAGGGACAGAATGCCCAGCTTCAGCTCCACCATCTCACAGAGGCAGCAGGGTGCCCACAGCTGGGCATGGAAGTGGAAACCCCCACCATCTTCTGCTTACCTCGGAGATACTTCACCCTCAAGTACTCTGGGCTGGCCTTCTGGCCGGGGAGAGGATCGTTCAGCATAACTTTTGTCTGTGCTTTAATTCCTTCATAAAACTGGCCCATTGCCACGTGGCTGAGTCCTTTCATGTACTGGCATACTTCATTGTACGGCTCTAGTTGCAGGCAACGCTACAGTTTAGGACAAAAGGCTGCATTAGTGTCCCCGGGGTTAGGACAGCTTTTCCTTCAGCCCCAAAGCTCTCCTTCCAGGTTGAGTCAAACTACATACAGGTTTCTAAGTTAGTCTAGAGGCCAAAGCAAAGGTCCCTCCCTCTCTCCCCGTCCCCTTCCCACCTCCACCCCCAACCCCCCGGACAGGGTCTCACTACCCAGGCCACCAGGCTGGCCTTGAACTCACTAAGAGCTGCCTGCCTCTGCCTCCCAAGTGCGGGGATTAAAGGAGTACACCATGTCCAGATTCCTCTTTTTAGTGTGTGTGGCTTGTGCAGGTATTTGTGGTTCCTTCACAGAGTTCCACTGAGCTCTCTGAAGCAGCAGCAAGAACTCCAGCTGTAGCTCGGCCTGCTGGAGAGGCTTACCTTGAAGTTCTTCAGGGCCTCCTGTAGGCTGCCATGGTGGTAGAGCATCGTCCCTCGGAGCTGCAGGGTCTGCACATGGTTCTGGTTGAGCAGCAGGGCTTTCTGGAAGCTCTCAGTGGCTGCTTCAAAATTGCCAAGTTCTCTAAGGATTGAACAACTGTGATGAGCAATGGGCAGCAGGTCAGTGACGCCAGCCCTGGAGTTCAGTTCTGGGAGGTCTCGAGGGAGGGGTGTGTCTCCTGCTCCCTGAACACCTCACACACAGTTGCACAGTCTTCACACCACCTAGGAATCTAACATTGCCGGAATCTAACATACAGTTTTAAAGGATGCTCACAGTTTCGGACTTCTCTAGGAAAAATTAAGTTACTGATTTCCAAAACCAAATGCACCCTCCGTATGAGGGTGAGATTTCTCTAACAGCCTTTCCCCTGTAGACACAATGGCTCCTTTACAGGCTAGACACTGGAAGCCCAGACAGCCATCAGTGGCACACCTACACAGTTCAAGTTTCAGGGGCTCCTAGCCCATGCATTCCCACATCAACCATGTCACCTGCCTTTCTGATTGAAGTGAAGTTGCTTTTTAAAGTTGAATACTCTAATAGTGAAGCAATGCACAGAGCCAAGAGGTGAGGGCCTGGTCACAGCTTCCTATACTGGACTGACTTTCCCACGATCAGGAATTCACCACCACATAGCCTGGCAAGTGGCGATGGTGTCTTATCACCCAGCACCATCCAATGCCAGGCACAACATTCATCTACAGGGACTTATGCCCTCACACCACTATGACCCTCAGAGAGCTGTGTAAGCTGACATGACTTCTATATGGTAACATACAGAAGTCCCGACACAGGGCTCCCTCACATCCCAGAGGAGATGCCAGCAGGTAAAGCAATGCCTTCAAAGCGGACATCTTTTCTGAGAGATGCATGTGTCTTTCCTGGTTTAGTCTCCTTTCAGCCCATTGTCACTCACCTGTAGGCCTGTCCTAGACTTTTATATGCATCGATAAAGTCAACTTTCTGTTTCAGAGCTTCTTTGAAGGCCTCGATGGCTTCCTGTGGAAGGTATGCAGAAAATGAGCCCGCTTGCATTAATTCCACGTGCATCACTAAAGGTTTACACATAGGCCACACCTGTCTCTGGCAGAATTATCTTAAATAGGACCAAAAAATGAGGCAAGCTGGTTTTTGCAATAAACTGTTGGGAGGCTGTGATTCTAACAGTAAAAACTAAATAAATAAAAATAAATAAATAAATAAATAAAATTTAAAAAAATGCATTTCTATAAAAACAGCCTCAGGCTTCCCACTGTGACAGAGCTGTTGTCTTGTCTAACTCAGTAGCGCTGGAGTGCTAATGATTTCACCTTCATAAGAACATCATTTCTTCAATCCATAACAGCCCAATGGACCAAGGAAACTCAACAGCTGTGTGAGAATATTCAAAATGACAGCTTGCTGCATTTCAACTCAATCAACAAGATAGATAGGTATAAATTGCACATAAAAAAAGCCAAAAAGACTCTTGTGTTGGCAGTTGGGATTCCTTGATTCTACAGGGAAACAGTGAAAGAAAACAGAACAAGGCTAGGGCACTGGGCATGGCTGTGCAGCCCAGCAGCTGGCTGAGGACTGGGGAACTGGGCATGGCTGTGCAGCCCAGCAGCTGGCTGAAGACTGGGGCACTGGGCAAGGCTGTGCAGCCCAGCAGCTGGCTGAAGACTGGGGCACTGGGCACAGCTGTGCAGCCCAGCAGCTGGCTGAGGACTGGGCAGTGGGCACGGCTGTGCAGCCCAGCAGCTGGCTGAGGACTGGGCACTGGGCACAGCTGTGCAGCCCAGCAGCTGGCTGAGGACTGGGGCAGTGGGCACGGCTGTGCAGCCCAGCAGCTGGCATGGGGCTGAGGTCGGAGTGCTGTGGCCACCAGGAGGAATCCAGAGCACACTTGCTCACACCCAAATCCTAATGTGAGAACTGCCACTAGAGGGCACCATTCTGGTCAAGGCTAGACAACCTACACATGTGTACCCACTACCCTTGCACTTTGACATGCTATTACGGTTGCTGTAATTGAAAAAAAGAATACAGTCACTTCTCACGTTCCCAAGGACAGGACAGAATGGCACTAAAGTAACCACTGCAACTTGAAGAAGAAGACTCGACTTTAGACACCATCACACCTGTTCAGTTAGATGTTGGTAGGCGAGAGCTACTGGTGTCACATGCCTTGCACATGGTAGGCACTCAATAGTCAGCAACTTGCAGGCGTAAGGCCGCTTTGCAAACCGTACAACTGCAAGACTTCAGAAAGCCATCGGCCTCTGCATCCAGATTCTGTGTCGACGGGGGCGGGGCAGCCTGGGTCGAGGAGCCGCGGCAGGGAAGAGGAACTGCTGGTGAAGGGCTCCTTCAACTCTGAATGTGGCTCCCGAAGTGGCCCAGTCTTAACCTTTTAGGGCTTTTACGATACTTTGATTTAACAAACACATATTGAGTGCCTATTATGTACCAGAGCCAGTGTGAGGAATTGAGGGGTGGGTACAAGACGAGCAAGTCATTATCTCCGTCCTCTAAGAACACTCAGTCTAGTTAGAATAGAAAGCCAGTTGTGTAACGGGAGTTATTAGCACAAACGTTACAAGCTACAACAGAGACAGGAGTGAGGCTCTGGGAACGCAGAGAAGGCAGTGACAGCCCAGCGCTCTCGGGACTGAACAGTGGTGGGAGGAGAGAGCAGTGCTATAACTGAGCCAGGAGAGGGAGGAAACCACAACAGCGCCCACCCGCAGGTGTGAGTGCAGAGACAGGGACGGGACCTGGCCGGTACCTGACCTGGCCAGTACCTGCCCGGGCACCCAGGCCTCGGGGAAGGACTGACCGTGCAGAGCAGCAGTGCGGGGGAGAGCAGAGGAGCAGGCCCCGGGCTGGGTCAGTGGGCCTCTGGGCAAGAGATAATGAAAGCTCAAGGTGAGTGTCCCCAAGGAAAGAAAGAAGGGTCGGATCCAGGGACATTTCTGAAGGCAAACAGAGACGGAATCCGGTGGCTGAGGTGAGGGAGATGAGGCAGGGCGTTCTAGGCTGGAGAGTCTGGGGGAGGGCAAGTACAGTGGCCACCACAAGGAGGCAGGAGGACGGCAGGGAGAGGGAGGGGCTGGGGCGAGTTAAGTCTGCAGCGTCGGTGGACATCCAGGGGAGATGCCCAGCGGGCAGCTGCTGCCCGCTCCACTTACAGCATGCGTGGACGCCACAGTTCTTCAAAGTCTGATTCTCTTCAGCTTTTAAGAGTCTTTGGTTTCAGGGTTCCTGTCTAAGCACACTGCTCAGCTCTCTACCTCAGCTGCCAAAGAGGGACACAGCAGAATCAAGATTTTACAGCATCGGGAACAAGAGACTAGCTCGCACGAGGCAACCTCTACGTGTGGACGGCTTCAGAGCCGTGGGCTCGGCAGATGCGGCCATCTTCACTCCATCACCACCATCCGCCCTGGTCACTGGGCGGTCACCACTTGGCTGCTCCCATCAGGCAGCTCAGGGTGAAGAGCTTAACATGTCCTTGTGACGTGGACTAAGTGGAGGGCAAGCTCTTGCTGTCGGGTTGCAAGGGCCCTCTCCACCACGCTGGACAGCTGTGTATGTGCCTGGCCAGGTATGGTGGGGGTCACATGAAATCAGCCTACCGGAAGCTGAGACAGCGGGGTTACGAGGTAAAGACGGGCTTGAGCTACACAGTCAAGCCCTTTCGGTAAGAAATGACACAAGGAAAACATTTCAGAATGTTTGGTGTCCTTCCATGAAAGGTCCTTACAAAGTCAAGTCGCCTCCTTACTTTCTAAATGCCACCGGCCTGAACAGACCCACTCTGAGGTCTGTCAGTTCAAGGCCACTGCTTCGTGTCTGTGGAGGGTCGGGGTCATTCTTTAGCTCCATAATCACACAGACAGCTGTCTGCTCCTCACGAGGATGCTGGTGGGACTTGAGGGACTAAGTGCAACCCTCTGACCTGCTTAGACAGCACAGATAAACCACCACAAAGAGGCCCTCCACGTCTCCTCCTAATGTCCATGCACTCGACTCGGCACAGGGGGAGAGGGAGGACCCAGTGACTTGGGAAGACCCGCACACTGAGGGACTTCGAATGCTCAGAGAATGAGAGCACTGTCCAGGTTCTTGGGGATCTAGAGAACCAATCAAGTCTCCTCTTCCAGCCTGTCTCAGGAGACTGTCCCTGCACCGATGGCCAGCTCTGTCTAACAAACAGCGTGCATTGGCGGCTACACGCGTTCCTTTACAAAATATTCATAATATGTACTAGATGGTATTTTCCATGTGTCTCTTTCTCCTCCCCGAGATTGCCTCTGAGTGCAGCATGGTGGCCTGAACCTTTTCACATACAGAGGCTGTGAGAAAAGATGAAGAAGGAAAGGGACTCGGAGAGTGGGTGGACACAGCCCACTATGGCCTATATCCTTGTGGGCAGTTCCACACCTAAGGAGAAGTCTTTCTTTTGAACACTCTGGGCACTTACACATGGGATGTGAGGAACATACAAAGAACTAGCAAATCTGTTTCGTCTTTTGGTTTTTAGTGGGGTGGGAGTTTTTAAAAAGCATCTATACAACAGATTAAACTTTTCCTGATAAATAAACTGTAGTTAGACTTTTCTCATATGGGATGCCACCGATCTCTGTTGGGTGCTTTGAAAGGAGACAGAAGGTTGTGCCTACTTTATGGATGTACAAGGAGCTGAAAGAGCTCAGCTGCATGTCCAGCAGGTGGTTAGCAGGGCTCAAAGCAAGAGCACAGTCTGACCTCCAAGGCCATGTGCTCTGCCCTTGACATCCGCTGTCCCTGTTACTTCTGAACACAGGTGCCATCCGCAACACTGAGAACGTTATTTGAGGCCTCTGCCCAGACAAATCTGCCATCCCCAACCACATCTGCAGCCCTCCTGGGAATGACAGGGATGGCTCTGGGATCTCTGCAGACACTAAAATGCACACGGTTTCTGGTTCTCAGACAAGACAGTGCAGTGTCTGCATGGGGTTTACATCCATCCTCTGAGCTCTTTCGGGGTCCCCTGAATGGCCTGTGACAGCTAATATAAGGTGGCTGCTATAGGTATTGTCACTACGTCATGCTATTCAGACAAGAGCGACAAGGACAAAATCTGTACTCTTTCCCCCTGAGTATTTCAGGGCCGTGGATGGCAGATCTAAGGACAAGCAGCTAATGGACGCACAGGGCTGCCTGCCCCACGGCAGAACTATGTGGTGAGGTGAGATGCATGTTCGCTTGCTGAAGACACTCCCCATCCTGTGCTGCCAAAGCTTTTCACAGGCTTCAACACTGGACTCAAGACCGCCATCTCTACACAGGACTGTTGCATCCCACAGTGCACTCTCCAACAAGGCGACTGGCTGTGCGTAGCTCTCAGGCCAGCCCATCTCTCATCTAGTGGCTTGGATTATCCTGTCATAGGGGACCACCAATACTTTGAGGCCTTGTGTGGCATTATAACCCAGGTACGGGAGGCGGCAAATTTGTGATCCCTGGTTACTGGTACAGCCTGCTGCACAGCAGGATCCCCACAGAGATGCAAGGACATGCAATGGAGCGCTCGGCAGGAAGCAACCCACACAAATACTTCCCCTCAGGTCAAGTGGTCTGATTGTTGACAGTGGCTTACTCCTCCTACTGCCTCGGGATCCGTGTCCATGGTCATACTAGTCACACTGGCCAGATCCCTAGCCTCCCCCTCCTCCCCCTCCTGTGGACCCAGCAGCTGGGCCAAGTCTCCTCAGCCCCAACGGGACCTACAAATGTCTATCAGTCTCCGGTCCTTCTCACCTGGGTCAGACCGTCAGAACCAACCTCTACATCACAGACTTGGGACCCACTATGATTTTCCCCAAAGCCACAACACACAGCTCCCCTAGGCCCATGAGCTGAAGCCAAAGTGCTCAGCACTGCTCCAGAGGAAGACCTGCTTCTAGCAGCCAGCAAGTGAAGTGTGCATGCACTCACGCACGCACGCATACACGTGCGCGCACACAGAGCTAAGACACCTGTGACGTTCCGAGGTGCATCAGGTCAGTCCCACTAAGTCCCCCCCCACCCCCCCACCCCTCCAGCGAAGCAGGCACAGCAGCGCAGGCGCGGGCAGCGCAGCTTCACCTTCAGAAGTCCTCTGTGAAAGAAAGTTAGGCCTTTGTACAGCATGGCTGTGGGCTGGTTTCTGTTCAGCTCCAAGGACTGCTGAAAGTCCTCGTGGGCTGTCGCGTAGTCCTATGGAAAGGAGGAGGAAAGATAAGATTGGGTTTGTTAGAAATTAGACAGGGCAGAGGGAAAACCCCATCGGGTCCCGGGCCCTTCTTGGCCTTGGAGGAAAGGCCACGGCGAAGCAGTGCCGACGAACTAGCAGTCCTCGCCCGCTAACGGCTAACTGGTGTCCACAGGGGCTTGATTGCAGGCCCTTTGTCTCGACCACAGGAAAAGCATCATTTCCAATGCCAGCGAGACCATCTTTCCTCACACTGGACGCTTGTGAAATGCCCAGGCTGCGGTGCGTCCTCACTGTGTGTTAGCTGAAGCTCTGGTCTGTACATGCACTGTTTAAAGTACTGCAAGCCCACAGACACCTGTGGTCCAGGGGCCACTGTGACAGAAACAGACTCTTGCTAGATTTAGTCCCCCTAAACAGAATGGTCTGGAAGTCTTACAGGTTCAGAGTACAGCTCTCAGACTGAGAAGCAGACAAATTCAAGTTGTACCTCGAAGCAGAAGCTATGAACCAAATTGCAACCTTTTCATACCAGCCTAGAATTTGATACTGCTGAAGCAGGCCCAAACATGGAGACACGACTGGCCCTTATTATTCTTTATTGCATTTAATTTCTGCCAAAGACAATGCTCTCACAGCTGCCCTGTAGCACTGACATTAAACTGAACCCAATCTAGCAAAGAGTGGCTTCTGAAATGGTGGGAGAAGTGAGGTGTGGACCAATCTTTACGGGGCAATCACCTCAGATATGAAGTACAAGGTCCCCCGGTGTCGGTACAGCCGTGCAGAGGGCTGAAGCTGAATAGCTTTAGTGAGATCATTTACGGCTTCAGTAATTCGTCCCAGAGGGGACAGAATCTAGAAATCCAAAACATGCAATCAGGAAAAGTTCCTACAACCAGCCCTCCTATACTGTCAGTGTTTTAATTGTTCAATTCCACTGAACCACACACCACTCACAAAGCTCCCTGTGGCAGGCTGCGACCCACGGCCTCATGCACGTGCAGGTGGATGCACAGAAGGGCCACTAGTCTCAGTTTAGTGAGAGGAACCGGATACGACTCAAGCAGCTGCCTTGCTACTGATTCCACTCTGGGCATACCAGATGTGGCTCTTCTTGAAATAAGACCCCTTTTTTCTTATGCTATGTTCACTTTTTAAGTAAAAAATTGGCACATGCACATTCAACCACTGGGAGAGACAGACAAGTCCTGGCAGTTAAGTCCTTCCTGGTCTCTAGCTCTACTCCCTGTGGGAGCAAAAGATGAAGGAGGATTTCTAGGATCCCAGGTACCCTGTCAGGCCCTAGCTCATCAACCACAGTCAGCATCACAGGGGAAACTGTCTGTCTACTTGAAAAGCCCCAGTGAAAGAGCCAGCAGTCACTGCGGTCCAGGCAGCATGACAGCACAGATGACAGCCCAGCACCCAAAAGGAAGTCAACACGACATAAGAAAGCCCCATGGGTCCCTGTGTTCATGCAATCCACCCCATGCACTTGGTCACAAGCAATCACCATTCCAGCAATTTCTAACCAGGGTGTTCTAAGAAAGGTCATGTTCACCCTGTGTTACAACTGGTCACTTGCTCTGCAGGAGGTCAGCATAGCCTGGGAGAGCACTTGTGTGGGCCCATCCCAAACATTAGCAATGGCTTCCAAAATGGAAAAAGATGGACATGGCCTGGAACTCATCACAGGGTGGGGTGGGGCTACCATTTGGAAGGAAAAATGCCCTTCTCTGCTTTATTAACACCTAGGTAAAAACTATCACATCTTGGTACAACTGCTAATATCCACAATAATGGGTTAAAATATTTTCATCAAATACAGATTATTTCAGTAAACATAAAAGCAAAGCATTTCACAAATTAGTTCTAAGGCAGACAAAGGCAGGCTGCAATTTGGCTGTGAAAATCATGATGTAGTGACTGCTGGCAGTGTCATAAATATTGCTAGGTATATTTTAGATAATGGAAAAATTATTGTTCTAATCACCAATATCATTTTAGATAAGCAATTAGTTTTTTCTCAGATGTGCAAAATTTAAAAACCTGCAAGTTTTAACTGAATTCCTAGTTTATTAGAATCATTTCATGCAGCCCCAGAGTCCTGAGGGAAATACCAGCCCACCCAGAGTTGGTGGGACACAGAGTAGGCAGCCCAACCACTACACAAGAGCCTCTGCTCTGGGGACAGGGACTCCAGCCACCAAGCCCAACAGTGAGACCCAAAATGAACAGGTAAGGAACTACATCACTGAGAAAAATTAGATGAAAACCAAGTCCCCAATACAACACAAAAACACTAAAAGAAAGTGAACTATACGACACTACAACTTGAGGACAGGACCTCCAGATGCAGTCCTGGAGTGACTGAGCACTTGGTGTTCCTATCCAAGAGCTAACTGTATGCACACAGTAGCATACATGACCCCAACAGCCAGCACTACTGCAAGAGCGCGGGGATTTAAAGCCACAAACGGAGTCTTGGCACTCTCCTCTCTCTGCAAAGCACCCTCCTCCTGCCCTTCTCAGGCCTCACCTGCCAAGCGCCTAGCACCCCCCGCCAGCTTCTGTGCAGGCCACCTACGGATGTCCACTCCACAGATGCTACAGACACCCCCTCCCGTGCCTCTGTCTCTGCCTGGAGCTCTACAGCAAACCTACCTGCTCTGGGCATCTATGGAGGCAGGTCCATCTCACAAGAACTGTACATGAGCACATGGGTACATACACTCAAGCAATTCATTCATTCATTGTTCATTCATTCACTCGTTCTCCCTCCTCCTTCCATACCAGTGGAATAACTGCTTCCAAGGGCTACATATTTCAGGTTGTCCAAATGCTGTTAGAGTCAGTTTTGTTAAATTGTGTCATTTACATCTGCAATATGGTGAATGATATCTCTTTAATGAGTGTCTGCTGCAGAAGCAGACAATATAACCACATGTTTTCACTCTAAATAGCACTCGCATGGTACTTTAAATGCATCACTCATTCCATGGTTGTCCAGTAATTGCCACCGTACTTTCAGGCCTTAGGAACTAGGTAGGAACACAATTCGGCATAAAGGAGCATTAACAGTTATAATGATAATCATGGGAAAAGGCTCTGAATTTCAGCTAATTCAGGAACAGAGGGAAAAAGAAAACCGCACTCACTTCAGCCCGCTGCTCAAATACCTCTGGACGGTCAGGTTCCAAGGCAATTACTCGGCTCAGTTCAAACAGAGCAAGCTCAGCGTTCTTAATGTCCTTGAAAAGGTATTAGCTTAGTATGAGACACACTGCTGCTTGGGACAGTGGCAAGATCTTCTGAGACACTAACAATGCAGTCCCCAGAGAAACCGCTCCTTAGAGATGAACACCAACTTCAGTTCTCCACCAAGGCTCTGCCAGGTTCGGTCAGGGAGAGGTGTCAGGTCAGCTGCTCAACTCACCCAAGTCTCCCGCCCTTGAGGAAGTGGCACACTAATCCTGAATGCTTACCACAAGTTCACAGATGGCAGATATCATCTAAACGTAACCTATCTAATCCCCCAGGATGAACACATGGATGCCAGCCTGGGGAATGACACCCACCAGTGAGTGAGGAACAGGAAAATGCCAAGTGTCGATCAAAACCATGAACTCAGAACCTACTTCATGACTAGTCTAGCTAAATTCTCTTGAGCATGTACAGGCTGAGTTTATGCTTAAAAATGCACATTTAAGTTTCCACTAAAGACAAAAACAAGTTACATGTTGAGCTGCAAAATTTAGACAGATGGGGACAGGAAGCAGCACTTATCTGAAGGCTATGTGACAGCTTGAACCTAGTCCCTGCTGACATATGACTGAAATGGTTTTGTACCCTCAGTTCCATGGTTCCCAGGGCTGAGTTTGTCCCAGTCCTCTGTTTCAGAAGGGTACAATTATAACTGTCGCATCAATTTTCTCCAAGCCAGTATCAGCAGGTAGAATGTTTTAAACTTCAATAAATTCTAATTAAAATATTTAATAAAATGTTAAAGACTGTGACTTTTTAATGTAAAAGTTATAAAAATGATAATTTTCCCACCAAGCACTATTTCACATGAATGTCTTTAGTTGAGAATCATACAAAGGGTTTGTGTACAACACTCCAAGCATGCTGACCATAAGGGCACTCTGTGATTTACTACATAATCTTGGGAAAGCACTTTTACAGCATGGTGGCTTTTTAATGAACAGGGTTCACTGTCACCTCCACCGCCTTCCTCAGGGAAATAAAGGGGATGACTTGATTATTGCTGCAAAGACCTTTTCCTATCTGCAAAAAGCATAAAAATGTAGCAAATAAAAATAAATGCCACATGCTAAAAAACAAACAAACAACAACAAAAAACCTGTGTTCTTTCACCCAACTTGTCACGACTGTGACTGGATCTCAGGCTGTACGTCCCACTGTGACAATCTAGCCTTGTCTCTGCATTCTCGGGGAATGGTCTGGGAATACGGTTAGATCTCTGGCTTTTCCTGTGGCCAGCTCATCACTGACTTGGGAGACCCACGGGAGCCTGGCTGCCCACCTTCTAGCCATGGCACCTGGGGTGATCATCCACCCTTCTTTCTCGTCTGTGTCCTGGCAGAGCTGAGTGAACAAGAAGCAGTTTGGACAAAGGCTTGGGTGCATCAAGCCACGTGGGCATGGCGGCAAGCGTAACTATACATACTCACATGTAATCCCTTCTTTCCATAGGCTATCCCTCGGCCATAAATTGCACTAACCAGATCAGGCTCCTCCTAGTCAGACCAAAACAGAAACACGTCAAAAACTAGAAACAAACAAAACAAAACAAGAGTCAGTTTCTGCTTAAAGCTAAGTAATACCTCAAAAGACAGCTCTATAGTTTACACTGGTGTGACTCTGCAGTCCAGATCTGCAACCTGCAACCAGAAAGCTTGCTGAAGGAGACATGCTGAGGACTGCTATGCATTGAAACATGACTAAACTGCACTGGATGGAAGGGGCCCAGCACTGCCCAGCACTACAGTTTCCCTCATGGAGCTGTCTTAGTGCAAATGCCACCTTCTCAGCTGCTCCATGATTGGCACGCCAGCAACCGCATCTCACAGAGAGAGAGCCTGGGAGTTCAGAAAAGGGGGGATGTGAGCAGGTAGTTTTCTAATGCCCTACCATGTTGCCTTGCATGCACCCATGACTTAACCGGAGGAGGCAGGAGTCCTCTCAAACAAAGGAAGGGCAGCAATGCATTCCAGAATGTGCCAAGGAGCCACGGGAATGAAGTATCTGACTCTAGCTTACTCTCCCATTCTTCCACTCCTCACAAGCCAAAGGGATCCTTTTCCCACCTCCAGAGGTAAGAACAACCCTTCTGCAGTCCCTCCAGAGGCCCTGCCCAGGGTAGAGGTGTGACCTCTCTTCTATCTGGGTGGCAGGAATACCTGTCTATGCTGGGCCTCTTTCACCTCATTTTTTAATTCTTTGCTACAAGGTCCTGGTGCAACTTGAAGAGCTGTTCAGAACTGCCCCGGCTGAACCCATCAGAGGGGAATATACTGCTCAGCTTCCAAGCTAAGACTCGGAAGTCTGCCCATACTACGACAAAGAGCACCTCCTCCGCATCCATGCTGGTGAATGCAGACAAATGAAGGGGAGGACCCTGCATTCAATTCTTAGGCTGCTTACACAGATTAAGGACCCTGTGGTCCAGGGGCCCAGACAGCAATCTGGCACACCATAGGCAAAAGGTCACAGAAATTCAACCCAACAACTGTCCTGCTAGCTTCTCCCAGAACCTCTGGGGAGACAACAAAAAAGTCAGGCTGTAATACCAGCACTGGGGACGACAAGGCAGGAGAATCGGAGTTTGAGGCAAACCTTGGCTTTATAGTAAGATCCTATCTCAAAACAACAGCAAATGAAAACTATAAAGAGCCAACAAGAACAAGCACGCTTCAATCATCTCCCGCGGTAGAAACTCTCTTGGGTTCCTTCCCGGTTCCCATGCGATTCTTAGTCTGTCATCTGTACAGCCTATGCAACCACATGAAGGTTGTCTGTGCATCTGCCAAGGAGGAGTGTCCCAGAAGTCCCAGAGGGTCACATGGTCACAGAGGAGTGCAGGTTGTAATGACACCTTAGAGCAATCGCTGGCCCTCGTAGGTGACTCCGGCACTGTGTGCACAGGAAAGACAACAAAACGGCAGCCCCTCTTCTGGTGGAGACGACGCTACCCATGACCCCATCCTGAGAGCATGTCTTCCTGCCAGTTAGTGAAAACAAACCTGCGTCTATTCATCCACAGACAGAAAACACATTTGAAGTAAAACATACTATAGAAAACCAAGAAGAACTAAGCCTTTTGGGGCTTAAGAAAGACTGTAAAGAGCCGGGCGGTGGTGGTGCACACCTTTAATCCCAGCACACAGGAGGCAGAGGCAGGTGGCTGCTGAGTAGGAACACACAGGTGTGGAAAGGCATGATAAAAGATAGAAGAAAGCTACCAAAGCTAGCCTGCCTGCTTTGGCGGAGGTTTCCACTCAGGCAGAAATGAGCAGACAAAACAGGACTCGGGCCTAGAGAGGGTCTGGACACAGTCCACAGGGCTCTCACAGGAGCCCTGGACTCCTTGTATCTTGGACTCAAACCCGAGACAACATTTCTGTGGACAACAGGCCCAGGCTCAGATTTGGTGTGACTCAAATGTACCAAACAGGCGGTTCTGCAATGAATAGTTTACTCTAGGAACCACAATGTGAATCAGAAAGAGGTACAAATAAAGTTACCCTATGGATGCGACTGGCCTCACCTGGAGCTGGGGCTGGCTCTCAGAGTGCCACCTCATCCCCCTAAAACCACACAAACACACACACACACACACACACACACACACACACACACACACACACCATCTTCTGGATTCAGATGTCTGGGGTGTGCCACTCTCCTGTGCCATCACCCAACCCCAACAACATTGTATTTCATACTGCCACCCAGGGTGCACATGGGCCCACCACTGTATGTAACACACACATGCACACACAGACATGTATGTGCACACTGCACATGGGGATCAGCGAAGAATCATTGCATCAGACGCATCCTTGCTGTCTACAAACGATCACTCACTGAGAGCGGGAGCAGTGAGGCACACTGCAGGGTCCTGCAGGAACTGATGCTGGTCTCGGACCTCACTGGTCATCCTGCTCTGTTCCCTTCCATACGCCCACTTCACGCTTGGAAAACCAGAACTACTTCCCCGTCATTTCTCATCAACTAGCCTGGCTGAGGATGACAGCATCTGTCCCCAGTCCAGCTGGGACACACCTTAGCCCTGTCCCCAGGAAGCCTCTGGGGTAGGGTTTGGGGAAGAGTCCAGATTACCACCCAGACAGAAGGTAGCCTGGGAGGCAAGACCATAGCTTCAGTCCAAGGCTTGGCTGCAGATGTAGGGAGGGATGGATAAGGGATCGTATTGCTCGGGGTGTAACTGGAATAGTGGCCAGGCTGGCAGAAAACAGCCCATGGGTCCCTGGTGAGAACATACAAGCAGAGGGGTCTGGACCTCAGCTGCAGCAGAGCGGGGTGACAGTGTGAGTGCAGAGCAGGCGTGTGGAGTGTGAACTCCTGAGTTAAACTGGAAGGGCATGCAGAGCTGGGTGATCGAATGGGACTCAAGTGAAGGGGCAGAAAAAAGATGTGGAATTCCGAATAAGATAGCCTTTTGGAAGCCCAAATGTAGGTAAAGCACAGCCAGGCACTTGGGAGGTAGATCAAGAGTTCAAAGCTAATCTCAGCTACATAACAAGTTCAAGGACAGCCTGGAATACCTGAGACCCTGTTACAAAACACCAAACTAACTAACCACGTAGATAAGTAAGTAAATAAGTAAATCCAGGTAGAGCCAGAACCCAGCATAGCAGCTTCGATCTGTCCCCAGCACCTGGGAGGCTGAAACAGGAGGATTTCTGTGAGCTGGAGACTTCTTCATAGGGGGATAAAAAAAAAAAAAAAAACACCAACCAACAAACAAACAAAAAACCAACAAAACAAAACAACAACAAAAAAAACCCTAAAGATAAAGAATAAAAGGGAAAGGGGAAGAAACCAGGAAGAAGAGTTTGGCAGGTCTATGGTTGTAGCTCAGTGGTGATGCTATAAGCTATTAGAGATAATTTTCAGGATACAAATTAAAACTTGATCATCATAAATGATCAAATCCTCTAATGTATACAAAATTATACTTATATACATACTATGTATGCTAAATTTCATATAATCAATTCATTACTTAGCCCCCTAGCATTTAAAATGTTTACGCTTTGGACAAAACTGCCATACCCCTCATTGCCAGGGTTTTGTCCAAACTATGCTTTGAGATAATTTAGATTATATTTCCATTTACCAGATTTAAAGACAATTTGCCTTACTATCCAATTTCAAGTAAAAGATAGCTCACCTAACAGATTTCAAAATGACCCTTTACCATTCCTTTATTAAAAGAAATTCACTTTACATTGGCTATTTCTAATAATCAATCACTTATTTCTCCTGACAAGTTTAATACATAGATGCTTTTGGATATAAAGTTTTTATAGGGATATAAAGGTTTAGATATAGAGAATGTTTAGGAAAGTTAAAAAAAATAACATGATATATGAATTGCCAGTTATTAGGATAGATCATTGTAACACATAAACATCTAGATATGCTATTAATGATATATGAATCTCAGTAATAACCTAGAGATACTGAAGAGGTATACTTAAGTTAGATCTGTGGATGAAGTTTTTATTGAGGTCTGAGATATATAAGCTTTATGAATGGACTTTTATGTCTTAATATAAGAGTCTGGACCTCCCCAAAAGGGACACTGGGGCTAAATATAGGCTGTAACTCCTCTGCTGTACAAGGTATAAAAATTGTCCCAGTAAAGGTTGATCCTGACTTTACTAAAGAAATTAAGATTATTGTACAACCCTCTACAAAAACAATTCAGATTCATGCAGGGCAGAGCCTAAGGGAGCTACTGGTGTGAATTCCAATGATATGGCCTTCTGGATTCAGGATTCCAAACCAACTAAATACTTAAAATACAGGGGAAAAATATCGGCTTGCTAGACATAAGCACGGTTGTTTCTTATATTTCAGGAAAAGATTTACCAAGTACTTAAGATGACTATTACTCCTTTGTCTCTTATATGGGTTTTAAACTTAAAGAAACGTGAGTAAACAAGCTCAAGGCATAATTGGGCCCTTTATTCCAGAAATCATACATGACAGACATGGCCTAAGGTATCAAAATTTATCCTAGGGGCCACTGTCCACTGTTGACTCTGTTACTTGTAAATCTGATGCTCCTATCTGGGTTAAGCAGTGACCTTTAAATGCTGAGAGAATTGTAATTGCTACCTGTCTGGTGGAGGAAAAACTTAAATATTGGGCATATAAAGCCCCCCACCAGCCTTTAAATCACCCCAATATCTTTTTATTTAGGAATATCAGGATTATAGACTGTTACAAGAAATGTACAAGATTGCTTCTTTACCATGCCTCCTCACCCTAAAGATTGTCAGCATTTCAAATACTTTGTTTGCCTACTCACCCTGCCATGATGGAAGCCAAAGCCGACATATAGAACAGGAAATGCGAGTTCTGTTTATCCAGGACTCATTCTTTGGACAGAATTCCTCATTTTATCAATACAGATTAACTTTCAGAACTGTCAGTTATAGCTTCCTCACAGTCCCCCAACCTAATAATTATATGTGTGTATGTGTGTGTGTATGTGTATGTGTGTGTGTATCTTACAATAATTTTATTGCACAGATGATATCAAACTATAAAACTTATGAGTCTATAGAATGGCAAATAACTCTACAGGATATACTGGCACCTTTTCTTATTTCTGTCCAACAATTACAAATTCTTTCCCTATGGAAGCTCACCATGAGGCTTACTTATGATTTTTGGTTATGAAATAAGAAGTAATACACCATTTATTTTTACTGCTTTTCAATTTTAGGAATGCCTAGAACTCATATATAGACAATAGCCTTACTTATACTTCAAGAACTCTTAAGAATTGGCGCTTAGATTTTTCATATGTCCCACTACAGGCATTCCTTATTACTCCCAGGCCAAGCCACAAAGTTACACCTAAGCCTCTGTGATCTTCTCACGGGTATTTGAAAAAGTCCTGATGTTTTCATACTGTCAGGAAGAGGATATGCCTACATGTCTTCACAGGACATTGACCTGCCTTTATGAATCCTGGATCGCCTGGTCACGCCATATACTAGGCCACTGCAGGACAGAGGCGCTCTAAAACTGCCAGACTGAATACAGACTGTTATTTACCTCTAGATTCTTAAATATTGAGTGTTAAATATAAATAAATTGATACAATTCCAGATCCTTTTGATGAACTGTTCATCAATGATATAAAACTCATAGAAATATGATTAGAAATAATAATTCTCTTCTAAATGTATTTTATTAACTTTTGTCAAAAGATAATGAGACTTGAGAGATATATAAATGACACATTTCAGATTTCATTCTCTGGCTATCCTGATTCTGTTGAGACTCCAAGGATTCATATTTTTGTCTGACAAAATTTACCTCTGTTACATTGCTAACATATCTAAGCTTTTGTCCATTAAGAAGGTTCTTACAAGCTTCAGGAGATCAAAATTTGCCAACGCTCACAAACTAAGAAGGACTGGGAGGAATACAACCTATCTACAGTTCTTATCTCCCAATTACAAAATTTCTTTTTCTCCTCTGGGTGGGGGAGGAGCCTTCCCTCTCCCTGGCCTGGTATCCCCTTCTCTTATCTACTAACCATGCATTCAATATCCCATAGGTACGCCTAAGAGAAAGAGTTTCCTCTTTAAAACTCCTCATCTTTAAAACTCCTCGGCTGCATGTCCTACCATTAATACACATATTTGTTCCCAGCAGAAATTCTAACCATTTAAAGAGTTACAGGTTGTCATTCTCTGGACCATGGACATGCTGTCTAGCTGCAGGTCTGCACCCCACCCTCCAGCCCACACCGATGTGCTGTCCAGGCCAGCCCTGCATCACGCCCTCCAGCCCACGAGACAGAAAATTCTGCTACACTGCCTGTCTCACAGAGCCTGAAACAGCCTGCGCTTCCTGGGTCTCCACTGCATCCCAGGCCTCAAGACCCCCAGCTTCGCCCCCATATCCGCAGGAAGTAACCATGAGAGATTTCTACAGCCCCCTTTGTCACGTACCCCTCTTTGTGAACTGAACTTTCCAGCCCAGGGGCTGGACTGCCCTTAAAAATGCTCTATTGTTAATTGTATAAGTTTTGCCCATGATCCTGAATTGTATGTATGTAAGTCTTGCTATGTATACCCTGACACAGGTTATTACTGTTCTCTCATAGCTAATAGTTTAATATTGCATTGATTACAAATTTAAATTAGGTAAGCCTCAGCTGCAGCCTTGGTCCCACAGGTGTTCAGGACTAGCTCAGGTAACTCTTTAACTATGCCTCATTAAATTACAGGTTAACCAAATTAATACCACTAACCAAAGATTAATAGATAGAGTTAATGTTCCAAACTAACCATTTCTTTTTGATAAGTCACAATCATAGTATTCAGACACTTTTGACCATATTATGCCATACTAGCTAAGGATAGATTTTTATGATTAATCATCTGCTCCCTTTTGGAGACAGAGATATTCTAACTATATACAGATATACCCATTAGATGGTTAAACTAATCCTCAGCCTGCCATCTATATAGAGTATTGATTATAAATATATATTATAGGTACAATATTGATTAAATATCAATGTTAATTAATCATTATTTATCATTTTTCAGAAATCTCCAAACTTAAGTTTATCTACATATTCAATGTCCTACAAAATTTTTTTTAACTAAATGAAAAAAGGGGAGCTGTTGAGGGCCGCAGGAATATATCATAAGAACTCAGCTGGTTATGGCAAAGTCACTACCTGGAGGGATCATGGAATTCCTCCAGAGGAAGCCAAATCCCAAGGAGTTTTTGGTGTTACTTGGCTTGTTATATACCAGCTGTATTCTGTTATGAAAATCATGTGTGCCTTCATAGTTTTCCCAATTGACTTTTCCCCAAGAAGGACTAACAGTGTAGACTGAGCACTCTCTGGACATACACATTCCAGGTAATTTGGAGAACAGCCTCAGGGAAAGGCTTTCTCTGGAATCAGATTATCTCCCTTAGCCACTTTCAAGGACTACAGGAAACACCACCCAGGTGGGCGCCCATTGTTAGTCCCAGGTGGACTAACAAGGAAAACAGCCCACATGCAAGTCTCCTGACTTACGGTAAATTCCACAAGGAGACACCGCCTAGGAGAGGTGGACGTTAAGTAATAGCCTTACACAATTTAGCTCGGACCCTCCCTTTTATATACCGGGACTTCCAGGGCACTAGGGAGGAAGAGAGAAGAGAATGGAAGAACGAGATGGGTAAGAACTTGAGAGGAACAAGCTGAGATGGGGAAGAACTAGATTGAAGAGCTAAAAGAGAGGACTAGAGGAACAAGATGGAAGATGAGGAAGAGCCAGATGGGGAAGAACAAGATGAGGAAGAGCCAGATGAGAGAGAAGGAGACAGGAGAGGAGCTGATAGGGGAAAGAACTAGATAGATGAGAACTTAGAAGGGGCAGAACTAGATGAAGGAATTAAGATAGAACATAGAGGGGACAGTAGATAAATATAGAGAGGAATCAGGCAAGAAAGGAGCTAGACATGAGAACAGAACTGAAGCTGTGTATAAAGGATGTTATGCCAGAAGAATTAAAGCGAATGGATCAAAGAACTCTGAGTGCGTAGACTGATTTACCGACCCTAAAGATTCTCTGCTGGTTGATAGAGCCTTCCGCGGACCCTGGGAGGGGACTATCGAGGGGCTGGACCCCCATAGTCCTCGTTAAGCTCTGAGGTCAGGGGCCCTGGCTCTGGCTGTTCCTGAGAGGACCTAGTTTTGGTTCCTGACACCTTCATGAGGTGACTCACAACTATCTAATACCCTCTTCTGGTCTCCTGGGGCACCAGGCACACACTAGTGAGGGTACATACAAGCAAGTACTCACATATACCATAAAATAAAATAAGATAATCTTGAAAGTAGAGGTGATTCTTCTTCTACCATAAGGCTGGCTTCTGAATCCAAACTAGAAAATCATTATGTTCAAAGTCAAGTCAGAAAAATCAGTACATTAGGGGTGCAATAGGGGCTAAATTCTGCCTCAGTGGTGCTCATTTACTTAGAGGGTGTTTATAAAATGTTGCAAAAACCACAGGGTGTCTGCAGTTCTTCTGTAGATGGAAGGTGAGAAGCAGAGTTGTGTTAGGAATTCAAGACCACCACAATCAGATCAGATCCACACAGAGGTCCAACTGCTACATTAAACGAGCCAGGTACCTGCCCTACCAGGGCCAGAGAGGCAGGTAACTGGGCTAAGGCTCGGCATTCAATGTCACCACTGCCGTGCACAGATGCACGTGGAAGTAATGCAGGACTCTGATGTGAAATCAACCTAACTCAAATGAAAATCAGCATTTCAGTCTTTGGGGGTAGTCCACACATTAATTCCAGTACTGTGGAAGCAGAGGCAGAAAAACTGCTCTAAGTTCAAGGCCAGTGCAGGTTACAAAGTGAGACACTGTCTCAAGATGAATGAATGGATAGATAAATCAGCAACTGACAGTGCAGATGGACATTTACAAAGCGCTTACTGAGCTTGGTTGGATCTGGTGGCCCACACCTGTAATCCCTGACTCAGGAAACTGTGGCAGGATTGAGAGTCTGAGGCTCCTCTGGGCCACACAGTGAGACCTTTAGGAAGAGGAAGAAGATGGAAGGAAGGAAGGAAGGAAGGAAGGAAGGAAGGAAGGAAGGAAGGAAGGAAGGAAGGAAGGAAGGAAGGAAGGAAGGAAGGAAGGAAGGACAGGCAATTGCTCCATTTGAGCCACAAGACACAAAGAGGACACTTTTCCATGACAAGCACTGGAATAAACGCACCGATGAGGATCTTGGGAATACCTCAGATTCGTACCCTGATGGCACAGAGCAGATGATGGGAAGACAGGAAAGTGATCTCATACATACAGCAGCTTTACAACCTCCAAGGCCCTGCGGTCACCCTTGTCACTTGTTGGAAGTGGGGTCAGAAGTTGCTGCTTTGCGATGTAGTCCACAGCTGTCTAAAAAGTCTGCTGAGTATTAATGAACTCAAGAAAACCCCAAGTCTGTGTGAGGATAGCTATCACAGTGTGGTTTATTTAGGATGGTCACTGGCTTTAAAACAACTGCTGCTCATCTGGTGGGTCCTACAAGCAACAGGTAGAACTGGTCAGCACCAGCACAGCATAAACAGAGATGCTTAGTCAGTTACAGTTTAGAGAGGACAAAGAACCTGAGCGCCAGCGGGTGTGTTTGAGAAGTTAAGGTTCTGAAGTTCTGGATAGGAAAAGGGATCCTGGGATAAAAATCAGTTCTACTAACTACACCAAGAAATCTGACCGTTCCATTTACCAATATAAAGAAGGCAAGAGCAGTTTAATTTAAAGGGCAAATATGCTGTCAACATTCAACCTAAAGAGACTGGTTTATGCAAAATCCACCCATGTAAGAAAGTTCTGGTTAAGTGGAGTTGGCGGCAGCTACTCTACATCTGCTGCTGCCTACTTGTCCGGAGTCACAATGCACCCACCGGTGACAGGGCATTCGAAGGAATCAACAGGGAAGGAACTCTTAAACACGGACCTAATATAGGAAAGCTCGGGCAGAAAAGAGGACTGAGAATTTCCATGAAAACCTCTGGTGAAATGGTAGCATTTGTTATTGAATCTTGGAGTTTTCTACTTAGCATAATAACATGTTACAAAGAAACGTGACAAAGAGTCACAAGCCTAACCTGGACACTCCACTGTCCTCGCCCATGTGTGCACAAACACGGATTCCACACTTCTCACTGTGCAGAGAAGGCTGAAAGCACCAGGAAAGCCAGCAGGAGACTGCAAGGGGCAGCTGGGCTCTCCTGCCCTGAGACAAATGCACTACAAAGGACCCTTGGTCCTCCCTTCCACACTTGACCTGACCTACAGCACACACTGGCTATGTCTCAGCCTGATGGAAACACTGTATCGCTACTATAGTATCTCTGCACAGAGAGAACGTCTGACCAATGGAATACCAGCATGTTCTACAGCTCCAGGTGGCACCCACAGACTGGTTACAGCACAAATTTAAACACTAATACAAAATCTGTAGTACATGTATTCAGATCATAAAACACAAATAGTAATAGACTTAGAATTTAAATGACCTCAGAATGGTAGAATGAGGACATTTTTTATTTTAATGTTTTAGTACTATCATCAATCACAAAAATAATTCTTTTTTTAAAAAGCTGAACTAAATGATTATATATTTTCAGGTGCTGGTACCATAAAAGAAATGGTTTCTGTTCATAAAAATGCCTCAAGTTGCTGGGTGTGGTGGTGCATGCCTTTAATTTCAGCACTCAGGAGGCAGAGGCAGGCAGATCTCTGAGTTCTAGGGTAGCCTGGTCTACACAGTGAGTTCCAGGATGGCCAGGGTTACACAGAGAAACCCTGAGGGGAGGGGTAGCACTTAAGTCTATGACCAGACTACCCTGAGGGAGTCCAACCTCACCTGATCTCAGAAGCTGATCAGAATTGGGCCTGGTTAGTACTCAGATAGGAGGAAAATGCCTCAGATCTCCTCTCTAAACAGGGTCCTGTGTTCACTGTGGAAGTCTTACTTACCCTTTGTAATAATGTAACACTAAATAGAACTGCAATTTGAAAACCTATTTAAACAAATTCCACTGAAAAACAAAAGCCTATGTGACCACCCACACACAGAGCTTGGACTTAAGGACCTCAAAGTAATAACCAAAACCCTCATGAATTTTCTGGGAATACAGAATTATCAACATAATCCAATTGTTTTTTTTTTTTTTTTTTTTTTTTGTAAGGAACTCAGGCAAAGCTAAAGTTTCAAAGTTAGTACTTTAAAATGAAGTCTCTCTGCTGGGCTTTGAGCTATCTGTTGTCCCCTCTGAGCAACAATGACATTTGAGTAGTGAGAACTCAGAGTGCCTGCTGAGGTATCAGATACTAGGGCATAAAGTACAAGGTATAGGATATTTCATCTAAACCAAAAAAGAGCATTTCTATGATTCATACATGCAAGCTCAGAGCAGAAGGTGTGGACGTGGGAGTAGGCCCTTCTCCCGTAGAGCACTGGCCAGACCCATCAACAGCGGACAAACTCCTAAAACAGCACCAGGGAGCAATGTGAGGGAAGGCTAGCACTTCTGCGGGGTCTCCTCCACAGCACGCACGGGCACACTTACACACGATTCTCCCCCTTCCTCCTTCTCTCTGCTCACGTGTACACGGGGCTTTAGCTCTGTAACCAGGGCTGACCCGGAACTCACTCTCAGCCTCCCAAGTGCTAGCATTCCAGGTGTGCACCACCATATCACCAGACTATTTGCTAACAAGCAATGGCCGAGCCCGCCTCAAGCAGCCTCACCGTTCCCTGCTTAAGTGAGAGGCAGAGCCATAAGCAGGAACAAGTTAACCTCAACTCCTGTCCTGGAAAAACACAGCTTTAATGTCCACCGCTCACAGTGGGTCCAGATCTCAGAGAAGGTCTGTCTCACGGGGAGTCCATGTCTCGTAGAGGTTCCATGGCAGAGAAAAGCAGCCTGGAGCTACTTCTGGTCAATCTGGCAGCAAAAGGCTACCTCTACTACAGGAAGATGCAGGAAGATGTATCTACTACAGGAGTGGCATGCGCTACTCAACCAACACTGATCTCCTTTATCTCATGTAGAATAAAGTGATCCTTCAAGGCCTGGCGCCAAGAAGTCATGGTCAACGCTGCCTTCTTCCACTCCCTGCAACTGTGCATCACGTTTCACTGCAACCCTGCAGATGTGTGGGTTCACCTTGCATCACATTGAACACTCATCGTCACACACCCAAGGAGAGCATTACCTGGAGCATTGTTGAAAAATGCCTTATTGCTTCATCATAGAGACCGCTGCCGACCAACACATAGGCAATAGCTGTGAGACAAAAGAGAAGAGTGTCAGCGAAAACAAGAAAGGCAGGCAGGCTATAGTCAGTCAGTCACTCTGCCTTGTCTCAGAAGGCAGCTCTGAGGAGGGGATGCAGTTAAAGAACCTAAAAGCAAGCAGACAGGATGCCCTGGGTCCTCCCTCCCACCCGCGCCCTCCAGCACTGGCTGGGCAGCCTGCAGGCAGCATGGAGCCTGGGATGCCAGCACAAGGGCCTATCTCATAGCTCTTCTCGGGCCCTGGCAGGCCCAGGCCTCTGGGAATGGAAGGCTCTTGCTCTCTGACTGGCTGCGAAGAGGCTGGCACGACTATCTCTGCACTTGCCCACAAGGTGTTGAAGCATAAGTGGCTGGGGGCTGCCCGGAAACAGCGGCACTGAGTGAGCCCATGAAAGCAGGCCCCAGGCTGCAGAGCCGCCCTTCCCAGCCTGCTGCACCCAGACCCAAGACCAGCTTTCTGAAGTAAGAGGATGAAGACCTCTGAAGAGCAGCTCAGTCCTGCCCAGCTGCATGGGGATGGGGACCTCCGAAACCTCGCCGGACTCCCTGGTTCTTGCCTAATAAGCCAGTGGTAAATTTTTAGAATTCCCTATTTCCCCACAGCTGGTACTGTCTGCAGAATGAAGAAATGAGCTATAAAAGGAACAGGGGCTGGAGAGGTGCCTCAGTGGTTAGGAGCACTGGCTGTTCTTCCTGAGGACCTGCGTTCAGTTCCCAGCACTCCCATGGTGGCTCACAACTGTCTGTAACTCTAATTCCAGAAGATTCAACACCCTCTTCTGAACTCCAAGAGCATGTAGACAGTGTACATACACACACACATGTGAGCAAAACACTCATTCACAAAAGAAATATATTTTTTTAATTATTTAAAAAGTAAAATGAAATATAACTTCAGGGAAACCCTTGGTTTAAGAATATAGATCTGTCTGGGCCCTGGCTATCAAATTTCCCTCAAAAGAAAACAAATGGGGCCCTAATCTTGCCATATCTACCCACAACTTAAAAAAAAAAAACAACTGATCCACATCTCACTTAAATGTAGATAGCTGTCGGGGTCTAAATTTTACTGTGGAGATATACCAGAGATATAAAAGAAAAACTGGGATGGCTACAATTCCAGCAGAGATCTCTACAGCCAGCAACGCATCTCTGGACACAACCTTTGTTGACAGGCTCTTTTCTAAGAAAAATCTCCGTCACACAGAAGAGCCTGACTCAGCTCAGGCCCCACGCTGCTCCAGGGCTTCCTGGATGGTTCCTAAGAAGAAGTAAGGCAGGCTCAGGCCAGGGCTTTTCCCCCCTATTTATTTTTATTTTATGTGTGTGACTCTCTTGACTGAATGTATGTCAGTGCACCACACACATGCCTGGTGCTCACAGAGGCCAGAAGAGGGTGTCGGGTACCCTGGAGCTGGAGTTACAGTTATGGGATGCCGTGTGGATGCTGGGAATCGAACCCAGGTCTTCCGGAAAAGCAGACTGTGCTCTTAGCTGAGCCATCTCTCCAGCCTCCATACTAGGGCTTTAGTACCATTTACTAAATGAACATTCAACTAAACACGTGCCAATCATTTCACAAAGATCAGTCTGAAGCCTTAAAGGACAATTAGTTCTTAGAGTCACCGCCAAAGGACAGCACAAGAGGGGGCACTTTCCAAATGGTGGCAGTGTTCTGCAGTGACAAAGCAGAATAATGGACTTCACCATGAAGAATGGATGGCCAAAATTAGGATGAAATGGTCACTTGTCGGTCAAAAGAAAAATTCCTTGGGTACTTCCTGCAGCTAGTCATCTGTAGAAACTGGAGACCATCTGCTCTGCCTGTCTCTATGCTCATTATGGGTCCACTCTTCACATGTGTGCCCACTAGGTAACGGGGAGCACCCCAACACACATTAGATGCTGGTGAACCCCATCTGTTTTAAATAAAGCATGCCAGGAATGGCCAAACCATGAAGCTCCTTTGTAGACCTGAGTGAATGTGGTTGTTCCACGCCCATATTGGCCCCACTAACTGTGACCTGCCTCCTGTGGGAGGTAAATGCAGGCCTGGTTATGTCACCACACCTAGGATGCTACTCTGAGAGTCTCTTCTGTTCCCTTGTTGTTCATGATGATGATGGCACATGACTCTTCTAGCACAGTATCAGAGCAGCTGACCTTATTAACTATTAACTTCCATAGAAACCCAGGGCTGGAATGGTCCTTACCAAGCACTGTGCAAAAGCCTTTTCTCCCTCCCTCCCTCCCTCCCTCCCTCCCTCCCTCCCTCCCTCCCTCCCTCCCTCTCTTCCTTCCTGTCTACCTCTCTTTCCTTTGTTTGAGCCAGGGTCTCCTGTATCCCAGGTTGACCCCAAACTCACTAATTAGTCAAGGATACTGTAAACTTCCGATCCTCATCCTTCTACCTCCCAAGTGCTGCAATTATACCACACCTAGCTTGTGCCGTGCCGGGGACTGAACCCAGGGCCTCCTGAACACTAGGCAAGCACTCCATCAGTTGAAACACATCCCCAGGCCCCACCCAAACCTTTGGTCATGCATACCACACAGAATCTCAGGAAGGCCAGGGCAACCCTATCTGGCTTGGGTGGCAGGGCCAGTCTTCCAGCTCTCCTCCCACATGGCTTCCTGCTCTCCATCCAACCACAGCTCTGGGCAGATGTTGCCAGTGCTCCCAGCTCTGGGCAGATGCTGCCAGTGCTCCCAGCTCTGGGCAGATGCTGCCAGTGCTCCCAGCTCTGGGCAGATGCTGCCAGTGCTCCCAGCTCTGGGCAGATGCTGCCAGTGCTCCCAGCTCTGGGCAGATGTTGCCAGTGCTCCCAGACGGGATCCTCACCTAACTCTTCATTGGTGCTGTCGCTGTCAGTAGCAAACGGGAATCTCTTCTGTTCTGCGATAGACTTGGCCTGGCTCTGAAAACAAACAGAGATAGGTTTTAGCTTCTGACAAATGATGGAAGCCCTGCATGAAAGCCTGTATTTGAAGATGCTGGAGCTGTCTGAGCTCTATGGAAGCAGGAACATATGTGCCACTGTCTGCTGAGTTTGGAGAACACGGTTTGTAGGTGAATGCTTTGGTCCCCTAATCATCAGCCACTTCCGTTTTCAAGAGGAAGAAGATGTTCTCTATTTCATGGGGTTAGCCCTGTTGGCTACTCTGAGGCCCCTTCAAGTCTGCACATGCTCTTTGGTGCTTTTAATTATGTTGAGAAGATCACATTTTAGTCACCAGTTCTCCAGGGTGGCCTGAACACAGAATACCAGGTAAAGCATACAACTATTCCAGAATCCACAGCTACATGTTGGACATAAAGGCCTAAAAGAATCTGACCGAGAAACAAGACATATGACTAAATATTTTCCCATTAAGTAATGCACACAGCCATCTAGTGTAAGGCACCAGGCTGGCCCTAGGCAGACACAGAGATCATGTGTGGCCAGAAAGTTGCCACAGGCACAATTCAAACTCCTAGGCATATATGCAGGAAACCCTAAATCAGAAAGGACTAAAGATCCGACACCTGGGCAAATCTAGAGGACGGGAATCAGGTGACAGCTCCAAACCTAAGCTTGTCTTTCCTTGATACACAGTGGAGCCCACTGGCACAAACACCCAAACAGCTGACGTAATGCAGTGTGACCAATGAGCCATACTGCCAGCCACAGTGAACTGACCAGTGTGCTCAGTGTGGTTACAAGACTTTCTTGTCATAAACCGCAGTGCTCTGCTTACCTATAAAGTCAAGAGCAAGCTAGCTCAGATCCAAACACACACAGGACAGAGGGTGCCACCTTAGGAGGCAATCTCAGAATCACAGGACTGCTTCACATTCTGGCTCTTGGTCAAACCTCGGTTACAAAGGAACTTGCAGTACAAAGTCCACAGGTGGGAACCTGGCCAGTGTTCAGCAAATGCAGAGTGGCAGGACACATACCAGAATCTTTTCAGTGTTGAGAGAAAGCAGGGAGTCACAGGGTGCTGAGCCTCTCAGTTCGCAGTCTGACTCATGGAAGTTCAAAAACGACGACTCTGCAAAGCAAACATTCTGTGTCACTCACTCATCTCAAAGGCCTTGGGTGCTCTGGCATACGCTGAAATCTTAAGATGCCCCCAGACCAAACTAGAGGCAAGCTAAGAAAGCTCAGAGGCTCCCTGCACTCCAGCTGCATGGTGTCCTGCAGGTTACAAGTGCCCTGCCACCGGCACAAACAACAGCAGAGCTTCCTGAAGCGAGATGAGGGTCAGGAGGAAGTCAGGACTTATGCGAAGCAATGGGCAGAGCCAAAACCTGTCTACAACCCAGATGCAGCCAGTGGCTGGGGAGCAGCTGAATTAAACACCTCCCTGTGTGGCAGCAGCTGCCTCAGGCCTAAGACACACCTGCTCACGTGTATGCACATACCCGCACACAAGAAAAAAGCCTAGCTAGGAGACCTAACACTAGAAGTTATGCACTAAGGGTCCAGAGCCCCAAATATAATAACATGTCCTACAACTCAATGAGAAAAAGACAGTCAGATCAGAAATAAGCAAAGGGCCTTGACTGGGCAACTTTCTAAAGATATACAAAAGCTACTGAGCACAAGAAAGGGCCATCATCATTAATTAGAGAAATGCAATTTGGACCCCAATAAGGATCTCCTCCCAACCCACAAGATGGCTAGGAGAAAGTGGAAACTTTGGGCACTGACGGAGGCACCATGCAATTCAGCACTGCAGAAAATGTGTTGGTAATTCCTCAAGTCGCACACAGAACCTCCACATGGCCCAGCAACTCCATCTCTGATTATATCAAGAACTGAACACAGGAACTCAAACAAATACTGTACACTCATTTGTGGAAGCAGGATTCACAAACGGTGGTAACAGCTCAAGTATTCACAGCAGATGAACAGATAAACCGTGACAGATACACATGATGGATTATCCCACCACGAAAATGAAGTACTGATACACAGAACAACATGGAAAAATGTCTCATACATGAGTCTCAGTGACAGAAGCAAGACACAAAAGGTCACAGAGTGCACAACTCACAAATGTCCAGATGGGTAACTATGGAGACAGAATGGGAAGTGATGGTGTCTCAGAGCTGAGTAGATCAGAAGCAAGTAGATCAGAAATGCCTATGACGGTGGTTCTCAATCTGTGAGTTGCAACCCCTTTGGGAGTTGAATGACCCTTTCACAGGGGTTGCCTAAGACCATTGGAAAACACAGATAATTACATTATGATTCATAATAGTAGCAAAATTACAGTTGTGAAGTAGCAACAGAAATAATTTTATGGTTGGGGGTCACCACAACATGAGGAACTGTATGAAAGGGTTGTAGCATTAGGAAGGTTGAGAATCATTGGCCTATGAGGTAAGGAACCTCCCAGTGGGGACAGAAATGTTTGAAGTAGTTGCAGAGCATGAGAAATGTACAACTGCCAGTTACTCCAAGACAGTTTGTTTCGAGTCATGAGAACCTCACCCCAGCCAGCTGTTTAAAAAGTGTGTTGTGACGCCATGGTAATTAAGAAGCATCCAATTTCGCCCCAGGAACCATCTGAGGCAAAGAACAGACTGCTGAGCAGTATCTTGGGGCCACGAGAGCTACAACCAAAGGAACAAAGGCCAGACACTGCCAACGAGAGCAGCAGATGACCCTACTGGACCGCAGTCTGTGCTGGAGCTGACCAATAGGAGGCAGGGTGCCAGGGCTCTAGGACCAAGGGCACTTGCCACCAGGCCTGGTGACCTGAGTTCAATCCCTGGAAGCCACATGGCAGAAGGAGAACCGATTCCCAAAATTTTCCTTTAAGTTCCACAAATGTGTTGTGGCATAGGCACCTCCCACCCCATGCTCTAACCAAACAAACAAACGTAAGAAAAATCTTTTTTAAAACATAGGAGATTGGAAGGCCAGGCGCGAAGTACACCTTCAACCCCAATTGGGAGTCAGAGGCAGGAACTCTGTGAGTTCCAGGCCAGCTAGAGCTGCATAATGAGACCCTGTCTTTAAAAGCCAGAAATAAAGGAAGAAAGGGAGGGAGGGAGGGAAAGGGAGTCTTGGAAAGAAGGACTGAGCCTAGGGAAAGTACCCCATGCCACCTCACTGCTCCTATCCTGATGCCTTGCAGACTCCAGTTGCAGTAACGCGCATTCTCCAGTTGCAGCAGCCTCCCACCATGAGCACTTCACGTGTCCCATCCCTGCCTCTTCACTAAGCACAAATGTTGTTTTAATAAGCTACCTCGACCCTCATCTTTACAAACCTACCCAACTAGGATAGAGTCCAGCTGTGCCGAGAGAAGTTCGGAGAGTCCTAGCACTGCCGTTACTAGCTCACGCTGGCCTGGAACGTTCAATCCTCCTGCTTTACCCGCAGAGTGCTCCAGTTACAGGCGTTCGTCACCACACACGGCTTCACGCCACCTGAATCTAC
Source organism: Peromyscus maniculatus bairdii (assembly GCF_049852395.1). Taxonomy (NCBI): domain Eukaryota; kingdom Metazoa; phylum Chordata; class Mammalia; order Rodentia; family Cricetidae; genus Peromyscus; species Peromyscus maniculatus. Next base: position 59,386,936 of record NC_134856.1, read on the forward strand.
TCCAATACAGCACACAGAAAAACTCCTAGCCCCTATTTTCCTAATTGCTGGCCTGCACCGATGACTAAATCACCAACTGGCCCGTCATCTTCATAATGCACTTTAGCCGTTACAGTCTGCTTCTAAGCACCCATCCTGGCCCCAGGGAAATCTTAAAGATTACTCCAATTCAACAAAAGCCAGGTGAGGTGGCGAATGCCTGTAAAGAAAGCTGAGGCAAGAGGACTACCACAAGTTCAAAGTCAGCCTGGGCTATGTGGCAAGACTGTATCTCAACGAGCAAAACAAAAACAAAAAAACTCGACAACTTCTGTAATAACACAGACAAATGAAGTCTAAGCTCCAAATGGATACTTTTTTAAAAATACAATACTAATTCTTGTTAATTGAAGGAAGTATAAAGGAGTATAAAACATTAAGGCATTTGGAATAGCCTAAGAACTACTGTGAATTTTGTGTTTGCTGCTGTTACTCACTAGCTTTTTAGGAGTGACTGAGTGAATTAAGCAAGCCACCGTGTACAGCAGGTGGGGTGTCTGGCACAGGGAGAGACTGGCAAATGCTATTGCTATCATGTGGCTCCCAGAAAGAAGATTTGGTTCTAGGTTGCGGTTTTGTTTGAGGTGATCTTGTAGCCCAGGCAGTGGCCAGATATGAAGAGCCCAATCTGGAGAGGGAAAAGGGGAAAGCCTTTCTGTTACAGACATGAAAGACAAGCATCTGGCTGAGACATAGGGAAGAAGTCACCAGCGGCACCAGGGAAAAGAGAAGTCCAGACAGAGGGAAATGGTTAAGTCTGCCTTTATGTCAGATGCACAGGCAAGGGCCAAGTGGAAGCAGTTGCGTGTGGTACACACTCAGGGAATGCTGTATGGATATGATCTTATGATGGATCATTAGGCAGGACCACCATGATGGAATGGGAAGCTTCACTTACTAAGACAAAGAGCCAACACAGGCAGAGAACAAGATTCTAAGACAGGGAGACTGAATTTGCCTCCTTAGACAACTACCCCCTCGATAGATAACACAGTCTACATCTTACTCCTAAGGCCACACAAAGCTCTTACAGTGATTTGCAGATTGCATCAAACTCCTCTAAAGACAACTAGTGTTTCTCCACATTTCCCTTTGGTGGGCTGCTGGATATCTTACTGTACTTAGTGTTTTCAGAGAACCAGGTCTTAAATTTCATTGTACGTTTTTCTTGACTTTAATCTGACTGCTTTGGAGGCAATGTCATGCTGGCTCAGAGCTCAGGCACCTTGACAGTGTCTGATGCTGGGCATGACCCTCAGTTACCTTACTTCTGTGCCCCATTCTTTAGGATGGGAAGGGCCACAACCAACAGCTGCTAAGATCGCAGTCCAGCTTACAGAAAGCAGTCCTTACTCAATACAGGTTGAGTGCTATTTTAAAATTATTACATTTATTGGTGTGCATATATATGGGTGAACACGCCACGTGTGGACATCAAAAAGATCCATGCTTTCCAACATGTGGGTTCCAAGATTCTGACTCAGGTTATCAGACTTAGTGGAAACTGCCTTTACTCACTGAGCGGTACATCTCTTATCTGAAATGACTGCACTGGAAGTGTTTTGGGTTGAGGATTTTTTTTTTAATTTAAAAAGAATTATGTGTATGAATGTTTTGCCTGGATTTGTGTATGTGCACCACATGTGTGTCTATCCTCAAAAATCAGATGAGGACATTGACTCCCTTGGAACTAAAGTGGTCGTGAGCCATATGGATGCTAAGAATTGAACCTGGGTCCTCATCAAGAGCAATAGGTGCTCTTAACTGCTGAGCCATCGTTCCAGCCGCAGACTGGGGATTTTGTTGTTTTTTGAGACAGGGTTTCTCTGTGCAGCCCTGGCTGTCCTGGAACTTGCTCTGTAGACCAGGCTGGCCTTAACTCAGAGATCCACCTGGCCTCTGCCTCTCAAGTGCTGTGATTAAAGGTATGCACCATCACTGTCCAGTGACTGGGGATTTAAAAATTCTGTATTTGAATAAGTATGAGCTATCTAGGGGATAGGGCCCACATTTAAAAAAAAAAAATCCATGTTTCACACACACCATACACATGTAACCCAAAGGTCACTTTGTGCAGTGTTTTCAATGACTCTGAATATGAAACAAAGCTTTATAATATAGAATTTTCTACTTATGGCACCATATAAGGGCTCAAAGTTCTGCATCTGGATCTATGCACATGGGTTGAAACCTCTTGCAGGCCACAAGAATATATCATAGAGATTCAGCTGTGTATTAAAGCTGAACTTTGACTGGCCAAGGGTCTGTGAAAACGCAAAGCCATTTATTATGATTATTTGGTGTTACCCAGCCTTTAATATTTCAGCTGTCAAACGGATAGAACTAGAAAAAATCATCCTGAGTGAGGTAACCCAAACCCAGAAAGACAGTCATGGTATGTACTCACTCATAAGTGGATTCTAGATATAAAATAAAGAACAATCAGACCACAACCCATAGAACCATAGAGGAGATATATATATATATATAATCATGGAGGTCCCTAGGACGACTGTGGCTTATAATAAATTTCGGTTTTACTCAATTATTGAAAAAAAAATAGCCAATGAATGGAAACACATGAACTATGAACCAAAGGCTGAGGGGCCCCCAGCTGGATCAGGTTCTCTGAATAGGTGAAAGAGGTGATTGGCTTGATCGGTTTGGGAGGCAACTAGGCAGTGGGATCAAGTCCTGTGCTCATTGCATGAGTTGGCTGTTTGAAACCTGGAGCTTATGCAGGGACACTTGGCTCAGTCTGGGAGGAAGGGACTGGACCTGCCTGGACTGAGTCTACCAGGTTGATTGCAGTCCTCGGGGGAGGATTTGCCCTGGAGGAGGTGGGAATGGGGGGTAGGCTGGGGGTAAGGGGAGGGGGTGGGAGGGGGGAGAATAGGGGAACCCGTGGCTGATATGTAGAACTGAATGGTATTGTAAAATAAAATAAAATAAATTTCAGCTGTCTTCTGCTATGAAATCTGTGCGTGCCCAGACCAATTGGTAACAGTTCAGTTCCCCTGACCTGCTGAACCTACAAAGTTACTAACTCCCCTGCTGAGTTTAGGAGACCAGCTGGCAGGAGACACACAGCTTTGTTTCCTGTGCTAAATGAAGCTCAGGCCATCCCCTCGCCTTGGGGAGGCCTAGTGGTTCTCCGGAGCACTTTGAAAACAAAAGAGGTTTTTACATATCAAGGTGAGAGATAAAACAAAGTTCCTGAGGAGGCAGGGAACCTCGTGCCCAGGGAAAGAAAAGGTAGGTATTTTCTGTGGACAGGGACAGAACAGCACGGTGAGAGAAATGAGGACCACAGAGGTTCCATAGAGGGTAAGCAGATCTCGAGTAGAGTTTTCTGAGTGCCAAGAGTAGAGAGCAGCAGAGATGGAGAAAGAGGATGCAGAGGATGAAGATGAGGCTGAAAGCACAGGAGTTAGTCGTTAGCTGGACTATGAGCTGGGGAGCTGGATGGAACTGCAGTTATGGAGACAGGATTTCATCCCAGAGAAATAAGGTAGACGGATATAGAGCTTGTTATGTCTAGAGTTATTCCTGCCTTGAATGCCTGGTGGAGCTATAGCTGAATTGAGTAATTTTGTCTTAGAGGAATAAAGTTAACAGACATTAAGAACACAGTGTACGTAGATTTTTTTTTTCCCTAATATCCCACGCCGGACATAGGAAAGGCCCCTTGGACCCTGGGGAATCAATAGAAACCCACCCCTCATTAACATCTATTTTCCTCATTTCCTTTGAGACCAAAATAGTATGTTTTGGCTTCCATATGCTTCACAAATCTAATTTCTTCTCATCCTCATTCCTCTCAGGTACATGAAACATGCAGCATAATGAGGGCCTGCATGGGAAGTGACTTCAATGTTCACGACTGTGTGTGTGTGTGTGTAGGGGGGGGTGGTGCTTGGGGTTTTTTGGTTTTGTTGTTGTTATTTGTTTGGTTTGGTTTAGGTTTTTTTTGGGGGGGAGGGGTTGCTTTCTTTGAGACAGTCTGATATAGCCCAGGCTGGCTTGCACCTTACTATAAAGCAAAGGCTGTTTTTGAATTGCAAATCTTCCTGCCTCAGCCTCCCAAGTGAGATTATAACTCTAAGACCCTCTATTCCCAGATGAGTGTATTTAAGATCACAAAACAAAGTCACATCAAAGCCATTGTAGAGACTTTCCACTGCCAGTGACAAAGCAATGACATGATTAGATAAGGGTATATTAGAATGCGGACCACTCAGCCTCTCTGAAGGGACAGAATTTTTAAGAAAGCTTGAATGTCACCTGACCAAGTCAATACCAACTGCATGGCATATAAAGGGCATCACATGCAAAAGGAGTAGAAGCCTGAAGGGAAGAGTCAGCTGCTCAGAACAAAGAAGCAAATGGGGGCAGGGGGTACAATTCAAGAGCAGGACAGGTGGCAGAGGACAGACAGACACAGGCCTGGCTGTAAAGGAGACCCAGGACGCACCAGGTGCTCAAAGCAGTGTGCATTTTTGTTTTCTTTTCTTTTGAGACAGTGTCTACGTGGCCCTGGCTGGCCTAGAACTCAGAATTTCCCTGCCTCTGGCTCCCAAGTATTAGAATTAAGACTTGTTCTGCCACACCTGGCCATGTGAACTTTCTTTAAAAAAGATTTAATTTTGCCAGGTATGGGGGTGTACTTCTTTAACCCTGGTACTCAGGAGGCAGAAGCAGAATGATCTATGTTCCAGGCCAGCCTGCTCTACAAAGTGAGTTCCAGGCCAGCCAAGGCTACACAGTGAGACTCTATGTCTCAAGTAAATAAATATGTGAGTATGCCCGTATGTACAGGTGCCTATGAAGGGCAGCAAAGTGTCAAATCACCTAGAGTTGGAGTCTCGGGCAGTTGTGAGCCACCCAACATGGGTGCTGGGAAAGGAAGTTGAGTCTTCTAACAGCAAGTTCTCTTAACTGCTGAGCCATCTCTCCAGCCCAACCACATGCATTTTAAAAAGTCAACAACTTTCCCATAATTCCAGTCACTGTCAGACATCAATTGGACTAGAATTGTGGACCAGCTCCAGGCAGTGACAGATGGATTCATCCAGGGAGTAGAGCCCCTTGGAGAGCCTACCAAGAGTGGCAAGGGGCCAAGCAGCCTTTATGTGTGCAGGAAGTCCTGAGCAGAAGATGGGCCCAGACAGAAAGGCCTACAGAGGGTGCAGGGTCCAGGAAAGAACATGAGCATGTGTCAGCCAATCCAAGTCCACTGCTCCATGCTGGTCCTCATTCAGATGCCACGTAAGACAGTCATCGAAATGTGATGCCTCGCCACATATCAAAGCTTCATCAACTATTACAGCTTACTGACTGGGGTCCTTTTTGATCACAAAGAGGTCCACTGGTAAAAACCACGAGGTTTCCATAGTGTCAGGTGCATTTTTTGCATATGTCAAGTTTTAGTAAAAATTTCCTTCTCTCAAAGGTGAGCCTGGCACAGTAGAATATTACAAGGGAGATTCACCCAGGTTGGCATAAACACCTGACATAGGGTTTCCCTGAAAGCTCTAAAGTACCTGTACTTGTCTTAAAACCTGCAGGTTTAGCAGACTGTGTCCTTTGCCCACAGAGATGTGAAATCAGCCCTCATCCATGTGTCTGGTGGTTCCTGGACTTCCTAAAAGGAAATATAATTTATAGCAGGACATGGATGCATGCCTATAATCTCAGCACTTGGGAGGAAGAGGCAGGTGGATCTCTGTATTCCAGGCCAGCCTGGTTTACATAGTGAGACCCTTTCTCAAAAAAAAAAAAAAATTATAAGACACATCTGAAAGACAAATGTGTCTGCAAAGACCATACGTACTCTCACAGGGTCCAATCATCTCAAAGTAATCAATGTCATTTCTAGTTAAATCAAAGGACTTTCTGAAGGATGCTGTTCCCAGGGCAATACCACAATGGCCAGTCCCTATACACATAGTAAGAAAACACCTTAACCTGGCCAACAGATACAGGTCTGTAGGAGACTAGCTCTGGCCTGTCAAAGGGTTCTTGGAGGGGAGAGAGGAATAAGGAAGACTTAGAGAGAAATATAGGCGGACGCAATGAGAAAAAGACACAAGATAGCTTCGGAAGAGCCCTGGGTCAATACCCAGCCACCTCGACTTTAATCATGATGGGCTTTTTATATATCAGCAAGGGGAGGAGCAAAAGATCTCCCCCTTTGAAGGTTGAGGTATAAAGTATCAACAAGTGTAGACTCTTCAAAACACCTGGCAACCATGCCCTTCACCAAATCATTCCATTATGCAGCCCTGCTGGACAAAGCAAGCTCAGACTTTCTGACTTTGAGTAAGGCATACTAGGGAGCCTCTGTGGGCCACCACACAGGTCTATTACAATGACATGTCCCAAAACCAGGTGCAACCATACACTAACATTCAGTTCTGAGGAAGCACCCCCAGCCCCACCCAGCACGCCAGCAGTAAGGGCTTGCACAGCTGTTCACACAGCACAAAACTTGGTTCTCAACTTCCTCTAAGAACAAAAAAAGGAAGCTGTTCTCTTCCCATGCTTCCTTCCATTGATTCTCGCCACACCTCGGCATAGTGAGCAAGATTAAGTTCCTGTAAAGTGTCCCACCCAAGAAAGACACACAACATTGGCAAGCTAGGCCTTGCTGAGTCTGTCAGAACTACAGAGCTGGGCTCGTGGCTACTTCTTACTCTCCTGGCAAGCAGCCCCTCAACTTAGATAGAGGGACAAAAAAATTATGGGGAAAAAAATTATTTTTTTTTTCTGGTTTTTTGAGACAGGGTCTCTCTGTGTAGTCTTGGCTGTCCTGGAACTCACTCTGTAGGCCAAGCTAGCTTCAAACTCACAAAGACCCACTTGCCTCTGCCTCTCAAGTGCTATGATTAAAGGCATGCACCACCACCACCCAGCTAAGGCTGGAATTTTTCAAAACACTCATTCATTATACATGCCAATATACGTGGGTAAGTGTGCACTATGTGTACATGTGGAGGTCAGAGGTCAACTACAGGTGTTAGTTCTCTCCTTCCATTGTGTGGCTCCTGAGACTGAACCCGAGTCCTGCTTGGTGGCAAGCACCTTTACCCAGTGGGCTATCTCATTGGCTCATTCTGGAATTATTTATCCCAACAAACTTAACATGCTTAAGGCTATAAGCTATCATTCAGAGTACAGTATTCAACAAAGTCACCAACCAGATGGAGACACCCCTTTGAAATCTACCGTGAAGACATCAAGTATAGGGCTGTCACTTAAAAACGTGACATACGGGCTAAGATGTGGCTCAGTTGGTAAAGTGCTTGCCAGGACAAAGCCCCACCATTAAACAAAACAAAACACCAGGTGTGGTGGCACATACCTGTAATCCTAGCATTTTGGGAAGCAAAGGCAGAAGGATGAGGAGTTCAAAGTCATACTCTGCTATACAGAGAACTGAAATAGCATATGACATGCTATCTCCAAAGAAAAAGAAAAAGCCAAAAGCCTCTCTTAGCTCATCGCTCCTATAACTGCAAAGAAAGAGAAACCAAAAGACAGTTTGGAAATTACTAGAAATGCTTGTGTTTGATTACTAAAATGTAGCTTCAAATGTCTGTAAAGAACTCAGAGGTCATTAGCACTAACCAATGTTCCATTTGAATGACACACAATGTAGGTTTGTAGAAAAGCAGGAAAGCTGTATTCTTTATTCAGTGGACAAGTTTTAATTGATACAGACTCTAATTTACTAAATCCATAAAACAAAGGAGTCAGATGGAGATGTATCCAGGTTCTAGTCAAGAATAGGGAAGAGAATTGGGAAAAGGCTTTGTTCAGTATTTTCTCCCACAATTTTAAATTAAAAATAGGGCCACAGGAATAAGATTTTTTTTTAACTTTTATTTTAAGAATAAAATTTTCAGGTTTGATGGCTCATGCTTTTATTCTCAGCACTCAGGAGGCTGAGGCAGGAGGACTGTCACAAACTCAAGGACAGTCTGAGCTACAAGCTGAGTTCCAGGCCAGGCTAGCTTAAATTAGTGTATGCCAATATCAAACAAAATAAAGCAGGGGGGAAAAAAGCAAAAACAAATAATATACCAGATCGTTTCTTCTCTTTTGAAAAAGTAAGATTATTTTCTCAGGGCTGAAGATGGCTCAGTGGTTAAGATCCATGTTTGGTTCCCAGCACTCACAACCACCTGTAACTCCAGCTTCAGGTGATCTGCTGCCCTCTTCTGGCCTCTGTGAACACCCACCCATACCTACCACCCCCCAACAAAGACATAAATAGAAGTAAATCTTTTTTTAATATTTTTTCATGGGAAAATAGGATCATAAGCATTATGAATTGTTTTCAGTAAGAAACATAAAACATGTACCTGAGGCCAAAATATCACTACAGGTTGGGAAACATGTAAACCCAGGGCAGAGACATATAGTGTGCATGTGGGTTTAAGGCTTCAGGGATTCCCTGGAATCAGGCAGGCCAGCCATTGCTGATAGACACCTCCAGGCTAATGGGCTCTCTCTGGAGCCATGTGCACCTCCCACCACTGGGGGCTCTGCAGTAGGGGAACAAGTATGAGACAGGCTGCAGATTGAAAACCAAGCAGGCATCTCTTCAGCAACCTGCACCTGAGAACGACTCTGAGAGTCCCGTTGCTCTTTGCCCTGAGTCTAGAGTCTGGTTTGATGTGGCAGGCAAGTAAGTGACTACGGTAAGATCAAAGGTGCCCTGGTGGTGAGGTCAGACCTGTATGATTTGGGAGACCTGATCAGTTTTGGGCATCATCAAGAGTAGACCATTGCACTGGTGGTATTATTGGAGCAGGCTATGACATGCTTAGTTGCCTGTTCTGAATTTGTCCAGGACAGGTGCCTGAGGAAGGCTTCACAGGGTCCAATTTCCGTATAATTGTACAGGACTTGGAAAAACAGATTAAGAGGCATTTCCTACAACCACTTGGCAGTTAAGACAAAACCTGTCTGCAAAATCGAGCATGGTAGCTCATACTTGTAATCCCAGCACTTGTGCAGATAAAGCAGAGAATCATGGTAAATGTAAGTTCAAAGCCAGCCTGGGCTAGAGAGACCCTTTCTCAAAAACAAAAAAATGCAAAGCAACTACTGCCTGCAGCATTATCCTTTGCCCTTCCACGGCAGAGACCTCGGGAGCTAGCATTTTGATTGTGCCTGTTTCCTCAGATAAAGAGCTGCCATGCAACAGGGTGGCTACTGCTTTCATGGTAAATTAATCGGCCAAACTAACAAAGCGAAATGAGGAAAATAAAACCCCACATTCAAATAAACAGTCTCCTATTTACAGACAATTTAAATTCGCAGCGAGGTAACTCCCTTGCTGAGATTCAGGGATTCAGGAGGTAACATTTACAATGGCCATTCGACTCACTAAGTCCACATTAGCCATGCTGTCGGCAGCCAAGCTGACCACAAAATAAGTTACAAAGTCACCCTCAGTAACTGAGACTTTATCCAAGACGCCAGATGGTGCTCAGAGAAAATCAGATTGGGCTCATCTTGGGATTTTATCTCAGCTAGGATATTAGGTAGTGTCCAGGCAGGCATAAGGTGTTTTTGATCAGTGGGGTGTCTTAAAAGCCAGCTGCTAGTAAGTCTGGAAGACCCAGGCCAAGGCAAGTCGTAGCATAACCCACAGAGGGGAAGGGATGGTGGAGAGGGTACTGATGGGTAAAAAATGCCCACTGTACAACTGAGGACGGAAAAAGAGTATGTGTATTTTGCCCAGACTTGTCTTCCATCACTTATTCTACAGGTCTACAGCATCTGCTTTCAATGAATGAGCCTGAGCGACTGGAAAGCACGCAGGATCCAGGCCCGAGGCTCTACCCTTGGGAGAACATCTGAGGGGCACGGGTCAGTGCTGATGTCACCCCGCAGATCCAGCTGCCTTGCATCTCTCAGGGTTGGATTCCTGCGTGAGGATGAGCCCAAGACACCCACCCGGGGAAGGCAGAAAGGAAGTCGGACTTCCTGGCCCACGCCAGCAGGCACACTCCAGGCGAGTCCGCGTCCCTACCGCCCGCCTGAGCCCATCCCCGCTCTTTCCACCACCCAGGTGCCTCCACGCTGGGCAGGGGCGGCCGCATGGAGAGGGCAGCCCGGCCCACTCACCGCACTCCGGGTACTGGTCCGCCCAGTCCCCCGACTGCGGGCAGCCGCCGCCCGCCGGGGCCTCTTGATGCTGCCGGTGCTGAAGCTCCTGCTTCAGCAAGGACAGCGGAGAGTAGTACTCGGTGGCCCGCGCGCAAGCCAGCGCCCCCAGCAGCAGCAGCAGCGACAGCACCACCCCGGCGCCCGAGCTGCCCCAGCAGCCGCAGCCGCGGCCGGCAGGTGCCATCTTCCTGCACGGCGCAGGCGCGGCTGTGCTCTGCCCGCCGCGGGCAGGTGGGCGCGGCGCGCGGCCGCAGTACCCACCGGGAGTCGTAGTCCGCGTCCTCTCAGCCTCCAGCTCGCATCCAGCATCCGGACTACAAGTCCCAGTAAGCCCCTTGGCTCACCTTTCCAGGTCTAGTGCAGGCGACTTCCGCTAGAGGTCGGAAGTAGGGGCCCTAGAGTGGCCATGGGGACGGGCGGGCGCAGGGGGTCGCTGTCCGGGAAGGGCACCGATGGCGCGGCGACGGCTGCCTCCCCTTGCCTGTACCGTTGTATCGAGTGCAACCGGGAGGCCCGGGAGCTGTACCGGGACTACAGCCACGGCGTACTCAAGATTACCATCTGCGTGAGCGTGCCAGGGGCGGGGCGCGGTTTGGAAGGCGGACCCGAACGGAACGCCCCGGGGTTCGGGGAGAGGCGAGGGTCCTTGAGGTCGTCGGGGAGAAGTGGTTCTTAGGATGGTGGGAAAGAGAAAGCAAGGAGCTCATGAGGACTTTAGCTAGGCTACTGATTTTCTTTTTTTTTTTTTTTTTTTTTTTTTTTTTTGGTTTTTCGAGACAGGGTTTCTCTGTGTAGCTTTGTGCCTTTCCTGGAGCTCACTTGGTAGCCCAGGCTGGCCTCGAACTCACAGAGATCCGCCTGCCTCTGCCTCCCGAGTGCTGGGATTAAAGGCGTGCGCCACCAACGCCCGGCAAAGTTCCTCTGTTTTTTGTTTTTTTTTTTTTTTTTTTTTTTTTTTCTTTCTGGAGCTGAGGACCGAACCCAGGGCCTTGCGCTTGCTAGGCAAGCACTCTACCACTGAGCTAAATCCCCAACCCCTAGGCTACTGATTTTCTAAGACTTATGACACTCAGGAGCGCTGGCGCACTACTGTGACTCCAGCAGTCTACTAGCATTCCAGGCAGGAGGTAGATTACCAATTCGACGCCAGCCTTGGTTACCTAGAGAGACCCTGTCTCAAACGAGTGAATGAGTGACGGAGAGAGATGTGATTCACTAGGGAAGTAGGCATTGTAGCAGAAAGTGTGCCATTCTCATCTTGAGCCTGAGGAGATGGAAGCAATGTTTCAGGTCAGGTGCAGTAGACATCTCTTAGAAGAAAATTGTGTCTTTTCAGGGTACTTGTCAATTAAATAGTCAGTGCACGAAATGGAATAATTTAGCCAAAATAGAAAACATTCACTACGGGCAGGGATGTTGCTCAGTTGGTAGAGTGCTTGCTTGACATGCATGAAACCTTAGATTCCATCTCCAGCACTACATAAATCCAAGAGGCATGGTGGTACACACCTGTAATCCCTGCAGTTGGGAGGTGGAGGCAGGAGGACCAGAAGTTCAAAGCCATGAGCAGATGTGTGTGTGTGCTGGGAGCTGAACCCACGGTCCCTGCAAGAAGAGCAAGAGTGGTTCTTAACCACTGGGCCATTTCTCTAGTCCCCTACACGATGATTTCGAGGCTAGCCTGGCTCAGAGACCCTGCCTTAATTTTTTTTTTTTTTTACTAAAAGTAGTAAACTTTCAGTTAGTTGTTCTGCTGCGCGTGTGCGTGTGTTGTTTCCTTCTTATGTTCAAAGTGAAGGTAAGAGGAAAGAGTAGAGTGGGGTGCTGATAGAATGACAGGCAGGTCCCACTGATGGAGAAAGTCAGCTGACTTAAGTGAGCCTCCTGTCTGTTGGGTGCTATGGAAGGAGGATTGGCACACAGCATGCCGCCTGGTACTAGAAGTCGCCCCTCAGGTTCAGGTCACTGGCATCATCTCATTGTAATAGTCTTCAGATGGCATGGTGGCATGCTTTCTTACCTCTCTAACCCCGAGGTTAGAGAATAGTGGCTCCAGGTAATTAGCTTCTTGGAGCCCATGAAGCCCTGAGGAAGGAGAGCTCTTGTGATCTAGTAACATCCACTGCACAGGCATCTGACTTAACAAATGATACTGAAGGAATAGGGACTCTGTTTCCTGATGCTGGTTTTCCCCTCCTGTTTCCAAAAATTGTCTACTCCTAATCTTAAATTTGGGGTACTTTCTGAAAGTAAGATTTAGATAACTTTTGAAAGACAGAGAAATGGACTTACCAACTTAACAGTTTTTTGGTTTTTTTTTTAACAATAATGTTGCATCTCTGGGCTTGAACCTCGTGGCTGAGGGGAGGAGGCAGGCTCTTCATCAGTGGCAAAGGAAGGGAAGTCTGGGAAAGAGCCTGTGTCTTGGTCTTGTGGTTAATCTTTTTTTTTTTTTTTTAAGATTTATTTATTTATTATGTACACAGAAGAGGTTGCCAGATCTCATTACAGATGGTTGCGAGCCACCATGTGGGTGCTGGGAATTGAACTCAGGACCTCTTGAAGAGCAGTCCTCTGAGCCATCTCTCCAGCCCCTTGTGGTTAATCTCTAACTCAGTCTTTGCTCAGGTAACCTGTAAAACTGTGAACCTCTGTGCCTCCATTTTGACAGATAGATTGATATTTGAGGGAACAGTACAACTAATGTTTGACCTGGTAGCTGGAAAAGCCTGTTATTTCTTACAGTGGCGTGAACAAAGCGGAGAGTCTCTTCTAGGTGAAAGTGAATCTGTTTTATTATGAGGAAGTACAGGGTTACAATTCTCCAATGCACTTGGCTTTTCTTGTAGGTTTTGATGTAACTGAAAGGTGGTCCTGGTGGGTTTGTGTGCCCGTTATTTCAGTTTCCATTTTATCCTGTCAGCCTTTCAGAAGGTCCACCTTGGAAGCTGAGGGAGTCTTGATTTGAGTGGCATAGACCCAGGCTGCACAGCCCAGGTTCATGCACACAGCTCAGCGCTCTCCACTGTCTCTGTGGTTCTTGATCTCATTGGAGACAAGCCCAGGCTTAGGATGGCTGACATTGTCCCCTATCTTTATCTAGCTGTAGCTCTCAGAAGCTAGAAGATAGGAACTTTGTTGAACACCTTCCTCCAAATCCTGAGCCACCGTCTCTACCACAGCCAAAGTGTAGTAGAGATTTGCTTTTAAAAAATCGTACAAACCAGGCTGGCAGTGGTGGCTCACACCTTTAATCCTACCCAGCACTCAGAGGGTGGAGGCAGGTGGATCTCTGTGAGTTGGAGGCCAGCCTCATCCAGGACAGGCACCAGAACTACACAGAGAAACTCTGTCTCAAAACCCCACCCCACCACCCCCAAAAAATTGTATAAACCAAAAGTGGAATTGAAAGTAAGATCTTCTGAAATAATTTTGTGCCTGTTGTGGGTCTTTAAATCAAATTATTTTCTGATATTTTTTTCTGTTTTGTTTTGTTTTTTGAGGCAGGATCTCCCCATTCAGTGCATGCTGGCTAACCTCAAACTCAGGATCCTCCAGCCTCTGTGTCTTAAATGCTGGGGTTACAGTTACATGTTACCACACCTGGCTTTCTTTTTGGGTTCTTGATATAAATTTAAATATTAGCTAAAAGCTAATATTTAGTCATCATGAAGCCAATTCTTACATGGGTAAACATTTTTAATTTGAGGATTTTAAATAGTTGCTTATACATCTTGTTGCTGGGAAAGTCTTTAAAACAGACTCCAATTTTTAAGTCCTTTAACATTTCAGAATGTATTAATTTGTTTGCTCTAATATTACTTTGTTGCTTTTTTTTTTTTCAGAAATCTTGCCAGAAACCGGTAGACAAATACATTGAGTATGATCCTGTTATCATCTTGATTAATGCCATTTTATGCAAAGCTCAGGCCTATAGGCATATTCTTTTCAACACTAAAATAAATGTAAGTTGTGGAAGTTTAAATTTTTTTTTTAATTTTTGTGTGTCTGTTGAAGGAGGAAGGATATATGCACTTGATTGCAGGTTCCTGTGGAAGCTGGAGTTACAGGTAGTTGTGTGCCTCCTTCTTGGGGGCTGGGAACACAACTCCATCCTGTGCAAAAGCAATACACCCTCTTAACTGCCAAGCCCTCTCTCCAACCTTGGGTTTAAAATTTTTTAATGTTATTTGATGATTTTGCACTTAAAAGAAATAATAACAGCTCAAGCAGAATTAAAGGATATGTGATAATTCTAATGGGTTTTTTTCCCACTCATGTCTGGAGGTTTTCTAGAAGGAATAGATGCAAATTCAAAAGACTGTGCAGTACTTACTATGTTCGAGGATGTGTCACAGCAAGACGCAGGCAACTAGTCTGGGTTGTCTCTTGTGGATTACCTCTTAAATTGTTGGCTTTGAGCAGAAGAAAACTAACCATATCTGGGTAGGTGTGTAGTTCCTCACCTCACTACTGTGACCTGATAGTTGAGAAGCAGCAGCTTCAGGTGGCCTGACAGGTTGAGTCCGCTGTGATGGAGAAGGCATGTCAGTGACATAAAGGGTGGGACTTAGGAGACAGGAAATGGAAAGGGCGTGCCAGGGCTTAGCTGGCTGGCTGTCTTCCCCTTTTCCAGGCCAGGGGCCCAGCCAGTGTGACAGTGTTGCCCACACTCAGGCTTTCCTCCTAGGTTAGTCCTGTTTGCAAGCACCCCTACGACAAACTGGGAAGTATACCTTATTAATATGCTAGGTGTTTTTTTAATCTAATCAATTTAACAGCCAAAATCCAGGGCACAGTAGGAGACAATTACACCTAAATTTAGGAAGCAAACATTAAAAGAAAACTGTTTTTAAAAGCACAATTTAGGGGTTGGGGATTTAGCTCAGTGGTAGAGCGCTTGCCTAGCAAGCACAAGGCCCTGGGTTCCGTCCTCAGCCCTGAAAAAAAAAAAAGCACAATTCAAAGCCAGGTGGTGGTGCACATCTTTAATCCCAGCACTCGGGAGGCAGAGCCAGGCGGAGCTCTCTGAGTTCGAGGCCAGCCTGGTCTACAGAGCAAGATCCAGGACAGGCACCAAAACTACACAGAGAAACCCTGTCGGGGGGTGGGGGGGAGCACATTTAATGTGTTTTACACTCTGCTGTTAAGAGAATGCAGGAGCCAGGTGGTGGTGGCCCATAACTTTAATCACAGCAGGGAGGTAGAGGCAGGCAGATCTCTGAGTTCCAGGCCAGCCTGGTTTACAGAGCAAGTTCCAGAATAACCAGGGCTACGCAGAGAAACTCTTATCTCAAAAAAACAAACAAAAAAATGCAGGGAATGAATAACAAGTCAGAAAGGTGCTGACATTTAATGTTGGATTTTTCAAGATGTATACTTAGCTTATTGAACTGTAAATGGCTTGAGTGTGGGTTGAGCTGACAGGTAAAATGCAAGACATCCAGTTAAATTTGAAACTTGGATAAATGGTGAAAACTTTATAGCATTCAGTCTGTCCCAGTTATTGCATGGCATATACTTAAGACAGATTATTTTTTGTGAATCAAAATTCAAATTTAACTGGGTATATGTTCTTAATTGCTTAATCTGGCACAACTTAGTTTGGGCAGAAGTAGACAGTACAGTAGTCTGACCCTCAAATAATCAAGGACTTTAGAAAAAATTTTATTTGTTTATTTATTTATGTTTATGTATATGAGTGCTCTATCTGCATGTATGCCTTTATGCCAGAAGAGGGCATCAGACCCCACTAGAGATAGTTGTAAACCACCATGTAGTTGCTGGGAATTGAACACAGGACCTCTGGAAGAGCAGCCAGTGCTCTTAACCATGGAGCTATCTCTCTAGCCCAATCAAGGGCTTTTAAGTGACCAGAGTGTCAATTTTCAAGCTTGCTTACACACTGAAAATTTCCTGGATGGAGTGCAGGAGACCTCCCCCAGGCCAGCTCAGTTAGCATCTTTGTGGATGGCATACACCTCTCCAGATGTTTCCAGAGTGCAACCAGAGGACCTATATGCCAGCTGAGGAGTCTCAGAACTGGAGACTGGGTTGGGTCAGGTCAGGTTCACACATGCTTTCTCATGCCCACTGTAAATTACTGGAGAAACCTCAGTTTGCAGGAAAGATAGATCTGGGAAAGGCCAATTCTTACCACTTAGTGTTTTCTATTTTGGTAATCTACTATATTTTTTTTTTCTCTTTCATTGACCTAATACTCATTCAGCCCAGAGGCTTTTTTTTTTTTTTTTTATTTCTGTTCAGACTAATAGTTTATGTGGTGTCCTGAAATCTTTAGATTAGCGGGGCATGGTGGTGGTGGTGTACACCTTTAAATCCAACACTCAAGTCAGAGGCAGGTGGATTTGAGGCCAGCCTGGTCTACAGAGTGAGTTTCAAGACAGCCAGGACTATGCAGAGAAACCTATCTTAGAAAACAAACAAAAAAATCTTTACATTCATTCTCTTCTGACTCACCCACCCACGTCAGTCACATAAATGTTGTATTTGACTATGTATGAATTAGAGCTGAACTGTTAAAAGCAACAATTCCTATAGGGATGCACGTTAGGGCCTCTCCAGGAATTCTGCAAAATACACCTATCCAGGTTTTACTCCTAAAAACCTGACTCCAGACTGGGCCCTCTGATGGTCCAAGTTTGGAATTCCCCATGAGGTTCCAATAGACACTGTTAGTTAAGAACTTCTGACTTACATAACTAATTCAATTAACCAGTTAATAACATTGGCAGATCCACCTAGGGCATTCTCCGTACAATTATTGAGTAGAATGTGCTGCACGTTTATAGTCTTCATACTCGGAAGGCTGAGGCAGGAGGGCTATCTGAAGTTTTAGACCAGCTTTGGCTACATAGCAAGACCTTATCTCAAAAAACCAGAATAAAGCCTACAGCTGCTTAGCCGCGGTGTGCCTGTTGGTGTGCAGTCAGCCGCATGTTTGACCTGACCCGAGGACACTGTCTTTGACTGTCAGATCCATGGGAAACTCTGCATGTTTTGTTTGCTTTGTGAAGCATACCTGAGGTGGTGGCAGCTGCAGGACTCGAGCCAGAGCACAGCCCCTGATGACCTGATCCGGTATGCCAAGGAGTGGGACTTCTACAGGATGTTTGTGATCGCATCTTTCGGTAAGCAGATTCGGACTCACTGCTCTCGTTAAAGCAAAGACAGTCAACACAGGGCTGGAGACTGCACCTTCAGCCCTGACACTAACCTGCCTGGGGAGTTTGTCTGAACCACCTGCTTGCATTGTCTTAAATATTTAGTAGAGAAATAATAATAGTATACTTCTCAGACTAGGACGTTTTGTAGAATACTTTCAACCGTTTTTAAGTTCTTATTGTCCACTTTGAAGAGTGCATCTGTCCTCTCACTGAAAACGCATTAATAATGACCTGATATTTCCCAGTCCGTTGGGCTAACTGCTTCGTGCAAATGTCCAACAGTGAGTATACTGTTTGGGGGATTGCATCCAAGGAATTGGACTACTCCCCAAACTTACCTCTGTGTGGAAAGTGCCTTTCATTGAAATTGAAATCCACGGCTTTCTCTCTAGGGTCCAAATTGCATTGAGTTAATTTCTGTGACAACTTTATTTTTAGTTTCCATTCTTCTCTGGCCTCAGAGGCCTTTGACTTAAGCCAGGCTGTGGTATACATTTGTACTCCCAGCTACTCTGGAGCCTAAGGCAGAAGGGTTGCTGGAACAGAAGCTTTGAGGCCAGTCTTGGCAAAACAATGAGACTCCATCTCAAAAATAAATTAAAAATAGCCCTTCAGCTAATCACGAGGCACTGTTTCAGAAATTCTCTGAGTTTGATGCCTTCCACATCTTATTCTGGACCATTTGCCCTTTTTTGTCCTGTCTACCATCATCCCTACCCTCCCTTGCATCTCATGGATCTGCTCAGAACTCCCAGGTGCCCATGTCCTGACCTCTGGATCCTAGTCTACCTGCTGCTTACCAGCCCTACTGGACAGCTAGTGAGTTCTCGTCTCTAAGCCTGGTCTTACTCTGCCTCTGCCCACAGCCTCCCACTGCAGATTGCCAAGATCAAAGCCTTGGGGTCCTGCCTGAAACCTTTCTTTGGAGCCTTCAGTTCAGTCACTGGAGGCCTCGTTCATTCTACCTTCAGAACAGTTCTATACCCTGCTTCCCATTGCCTCCATGTCTGGCTAGAATACCATGGCTCAGACCTGATGCTGTACCCGAGGTCTCTTCTTCATACAAAATGTTCCCTTTCTGATGAGCCCAGTGCCCATGTATGGATCTGCGTGTAGCTCTTTTCAGCTTTCTGTAGTTTTCTGTACACTGACCGTCTTTGCAGTGGGACAAGCCCCTTGCTCCCCATGGATCTCATTGCACCTTCTGCTGCCACTCAAGCCCACTCTAACCCAGCTGCTTTAGACACATTCAGTGAGCCTCCAGCTGATGGCCTTTGACCTGGCTTTTCCCTTTTCTCCAGTGCTTGTCTATGATGTCCCCATGTCTGACTTCCTCATGCCGCTGGGGTCTTGGTTTCAATCTCATCTTGGTGACACTTGTCCTTATAACACTTTTACCTTCTCCCTGACACCCGATTCCTGCCCTGCTCTGCTATGCCTCTCTCAAGGTACACAGCATCTCACCTAATACAAGTGCTGTGATTATTATCAACTTCTTACTGATTTGCCTTCACCCACTTAGATTAAACCCAGTGAGTGTTTGGCCCATCACGACTGCTCAGTAGACATTTGTCTGAGTAGTGAATAAAGGGTTGCATACAGATGGACATACAGTCCAACCTGAGCATGTCCCATCAGTTAAACTGGGATTACTCATTCACTGTCCAGCATTTCTGGCTGACTTAAGAACTACTCTGTATTCATGTGGTAGACACTGGAGAGGCATCAGTGAAAAAATAAATACTTTAAAAAGCTTAATGTAGAATGTTTCTTTATTCTCTGTCTAACTAAAACTTGAAATGCACAGGATTTATTACCATTTACATCTTATAGACAGTAATGGAAAAATACTCAAGGGAACTAGAGAGATAGCTTAGTGGTTAAGAGCATGGAAAGATCTGGCAGAGGACCACAGTTTGGTTCACAGCACCCACACTGGGTGTCTCACAGCTTCTTGTAATTCCAGCTTCAGGGGATCAGATGCCCTCTTCTGGCCTCCACAGACACTGGCACTCATATGTATATACCCACACAGACAGGCACAGATAATTAAAAGTAAAATAAACCTTAAAAAAAAAATAATGAAGAATTTCACCCAACTCAAGAGCTAAACATAACAATTTCAGGCTTTAAAGTAACGTTTTCTCAGGATTGGTGGCTCACATCTATACTCCCAGATAGGATCTCAGAACTTTTGTTTTGTTTGTTTTTTGTTGTTGTTGTTGTTGTTTTCGAGAGGGTTTCTCTGTATAGTACTTGATGTCCTGGAACTCTATCTGTAGACCAGGCTGGCCTCAAACTCACAGAGATATGCCTGCATCTGCTTCCCAAGTGCTGGGATTAGTGTGCACCACCACCAACAACCAGCTGATCCCAGAACTTTGAGATGCAGTAAGGCCAGAAGTTTGAGACCAACCTGGGCATTGTAGCAGGGCACCTGCCCTCACTCCCAGTCCAAAAAGAAAAAAGAAAACTCTAAAACCTATTGAAATGTATTTCTTAAATCATGCCAGCAGGATTTAACACAAAGCCTGTGCATGTGTGCATGTGTGTGTATGTGTAAGAAAACTGTATTATTAAGGTGTTTCTTATGACATCTATGTTGGAATTAGGATTTCTTTGTTTTTCAGGGGTTAGATTTGGGTGAGATATCTGTATTTCTCTCATTTGCTTCATAGAACAAGCTGCCTTTTTTGCTGGCATTTTTGCTTTTCTGTGGGTAGAGCAACCCATGACAGCAAAAAAAAAGCCCAACTTCATTTTACTACTGAAAGCGCTGCTGTTGTCCAGCTATGGGAAGCTCCTGCTGATCCCAGCCGTCATCTGGGAACATGACTACACACCTTTGTGCCTCAGGCTCATTAAAGTGTTTGTCCTGACATCGAATTTCCAGGCAATCAGAGGTGAGTGTGTGTGTCTCTTTTTATTTGACATGTCAGCTTCCAGCCTTTATGGAAGGCTGAAGTCTTGGCCCTGGGGCATCAGATTTGCTGAACCTGAACTCTCCACAGCCCCTTGTTGGGCCTGAGTGTGTCGTTAGAGTCCTCCACACAGCAGACACTTAGGGTCACTCAGTTCAGCCACATGGTGCTGCATTTCTTCAGAGCATATTCATCCACACCATCTCTCCTGTGGGCTAGGTAGCAGCCTTTTGTTAACCTCCACTTTATGAATGGCTTGTCCAAAGTTACAAGACTGAGCAGTTGTCTGGCCAAAAGAAAATGCCAGGTGCCTGCCTCCCATATGAAGACAGTTCCCACCTGCCAGATGAGTCTTCACTTTTTAGGCACTGTGAAAAGAAAGCACTTTGTGAATGAAGCTGCTACCTGGACTTCTTGTCACAGTGCTGCTCTTCCTGAACCATGGTGCTACAAGTGCCGCTTCCTTCTGTTAGTCTCTCTAAACCTTCCAGTTGGATAGTGGTGATTGTTTTGAAACAGTCTCCCCCTACAGACCAGGACGTCCTTAAACTCATTGCAGTCTATCTGTATGAACCTTCCAAGTGCTGGGATTGTAGGCAGGAACCACCACACCCGGTTTATTCTCTTATTTCATGGGCTTCTGCCTCTTTGCTTGAGAAGAGCTTGATGCTTGTGTTAGAAGGAGAGATTGAGGACATGTAGAGCAGGGTGGGTTTCCTCGGATCAGCTTCATGCCCCAGTTTCCAGTTCTCAGCACCATGCAGCGCACAGGCCCTGCTGTGGTGTCTTGGGAATCCCTAGGACAACTTGCTGTCTTTGCTTCCTAGTTACTCTGAACACCAGCCGTAGGCTCTCCCTCCTGGCCGTACTGAGCGGCTTGTTGCTGGAGAGCATCATGGTCTACTTCTTCCAGAGGATGGAGTGGGACGTGGGCAGTGACTGTGCAGTCTACAAGACTCAGGACTTCTGAAGGTACTGGAAACAGCTAGTTTCTCTGGAATTAACTCTGCCTGGGAGACATGAAGAATCTCATCTACTTATTCCACATGGGGCGCCAACAACAATCCAAAGAAATGGTTCCACCCAAGTCTAGTTCCATGAGTTGGGATTACTGACGGGAACATGGCAATTTCCTAGGCAGCCATGCCACCAAGGGAAGTCTCCTCGGAATCTATGAACTGCTGGTGGACCCTGGGGAGGGATAGGGGCTTGCAAACCTCCCCATGACTGAATGTTAATAGGCTTAGCTCAACATGACTCATAATAGCTGCTGAGAGTTGAGGACAGTGGCTGTGTCGTGCCTGGAGGTCAGCATTCCAGTTCCACGAAAGTTCAGTCAGACATGGGTCCTCTTCTGCTAGATGGCAGGGTGGTGTGGCTGAGTTGGTGGTGCACATGGCCTCTCCCCTGGCATCCTCTGCTTCAGGCTGTCTGTCCTCCAGGAGGACTGGGGTGCTGGGCTCCCTGTGTCCTGCTCTGACCCCCATCGCTCCTCCCCACCGCTCTCATAGTCTCACCCGCTCTGGCCCTTGCTGGGGCTACAGGCTCCGACCCCGTCCATCCAGGCTCCGACCCCGTCCATCCATCGACAGCTGCCTGCTGCCTTCCCTAGCGCTCCTCTCCTCCTCCCCCTTAACTGCTCTCTCCCGGTCTCTTCCCCTCCACATTCAAATCCCTCTGCTTCTGACTTGTCCTGCATCTTTCAACCACACATGGACCCTGAAGGAAGCTGCTGAGTGGTTCTCCCAGGCCCTCAAAATATTTACACTTCCTGCCTTCCACCCTGCCTACCGAGCCCTATGTCTACACAAGGTTCACGATTCTTGAGTGAGTGGCCTCTGCTGGTCATGTGATCTCAGCAGGACTCAGTGGCCCCTGAGAACTCTCCTGTCTAAGACCTGAATCGCCCCCCACTTCTCCTCAGCCACCCTGCCTCCCTGTGTTGACAGTGTAGTGGCTATAGATTCCTTCGGTTTGGTCTTCGTTGGAAAGCCCTCTCTGTCATCAGTGGTATTCCTTCCCTCTCTTGTCTTGTGTTCTGCTGTGTGCAGCCCCCTTGGGACGGATTCTGACCTGTGGGCCCCATTCCTCCACGTGAGGAAGCAGAATCCTAGGTTGAAGAAATGCAGGAGGCTCCATAGCAGGAAGGGAGGCCACGCCCCTGCTCCCTCCTCCAGTCTGTGTCACCTTGCATGTGGAGCTCCCAGCCCCTCACCTGCCCTGCAGTGCAGCCCTGCCTCCTGCTGTGCTCTGGTCAGCTCCTCTTCCTCCTCCTGGGTCTTCAGAGGTGTCGCTGCTGGACCTGTCCTCTCTCCTCCGTGTGCATGTGTGTCCAGCTCTGTATTCTGAACATCTGTCTGCACTGCTCTTCCTGCTGGACCTGTCCTCTCTCCTCCGTGTGCATGTGTGTGCAGCCCTGTATTCTGAACATCTGTCTGCGCTGCTGCTCTTCCTGCTGGGCCTGTCCTGTCTCCTCCGTGTGCATGTGTGTGCAGCTCTGTATTCTGAACATCTGTCTGCGCTGCTGCTCTAACTGCTGGGCCTGTCCTGTCTCCTCCGTGTGCATGTGTGTGCAGCCCTGTATTCTGAACATCTGTCTGTGCTGCTGCTCTTCCTGCTGTCCCCTTTGCGAACAGCTCTCTCCACGCCCTGGGTCCACAGGCCTGAACTTCACAGGAGCTACTGTATCTATGTACCTCATGGTCTGTTTCTCAGACCCGCTTCCCTGCTTGAAAAGTGATCCTAATTAGTCTTAACAACAAAAACCCAGAGTCAGAGACTGAGGGTGAAAGCTGAACGATTAGAGATGCAGAGCAGCAGCCACCTGAAACTTCTTACCTCCACGAAATCTCGGATGGAAAGGGCATCCTTTCTCCACGAATCCTCAGACTAAATGGGCTGAGAGCCTGGCTCCACCTGCCTTATGTTCTTCCACCTTCCGATTGTGCTGGGACTGAAGGCGTGTGCCACCACCGCCTGGCTCTGTTTCTTTTAGACCGGTTCAATCTCATGTAGCCCAGGGTGGCCTCAAACTCTTGATCTTCCTGCTTCCTCCTTCCTAGTGCTGGGATTAAAGGTGTGTGCCACCACTGCCTGGCCTCTATGGTTAACTAGTGGCTTAGGTCCGCACTCTGATCTCCAGGAAAGCTTTATTTGTCAGAACACAAACAAAATACACAACACCTGCTGGTGCTGGAATTCTAGCTCCACCTCCTGCCTTCCTTCATGTGAAGGGGTGGCCTACTCCTCCCAGATCCCTCTCCTCTGCCCAGTGCTGGGTCCTGTCCCCTGCCTGACACTTGGTGAATCTAAGAGTGTGGTCTTCCATCCAGTATGCCCACACTCCAAGTGCTACTGTTTTCTACATTCTTTTACAGAATGTCACATTCACTCCTGAGGGAGGACACCTCTCCACACTCCATCCTGGGCTTCCACCCCATTGCCACCTCACAGCAGCTGCCTTCCAGATTCTACCCTAGGCCACCCTGGGCTGGTTTTCCTCAGTGTTGCTGTGCATCTGGTAGTCTGCTGTCATTTATGTAAGGCAGGAAGCTCGGCTCATGAGTCTTTAGAGCCCACTACAGAGCCAGAGGCCTGCTTTGTTATCCATTAGTTTGTTCTGTCTGTCTCCTTGAAATTGCACCCGGAGAGACCCTGCCTCAGGCTCCGCTGGGTCCTCCGTGGCTCCCAGCCAGCCTTGGAAGTAAGTCTGTGGTGATCAGAACAGCCTTTCAGAGTCGTCTTCTGTTTTCCACAGCTTTATTCTTCACTCTGTGGCAGGACCAGCTACCTCAAAAGAGAAGGCGCAAGAGAAACCAAGGCCCTCACTTTCTGTGAGTGGAGTGAAGGACTGGGGATTCCTGAACACACCCAGACACCCCCAGGAAGAGCTGGACCACCTCGACACAAGGCTGAGAGCACTGAGCGACACACGGGCAGGCACCATGGTCCCCAGGAATGAAAGGGCTCGGCGCCATTCCTTTGGCATGTTTATGTCCTTTAAATCTAAATCATACTTCGTGTTTTTCTGACAGAAGCACTTTTCTCTTAAGTCGTCTTTCAGAATAAATCAAGTTTTTTATACATTTCTGATTCGTCTTTTCAATTGCCTGCGCCAGAAATAACCAAGTATCTTAGTTATTTCTCTAATGCTGTGTCTTAAAACACCACGACTAGGGTACTTTATAAAAGAAAGTGTTTCAGTCAAGAGGTGGCGCATGCCTTTAACCCCAGCACTCAGGAGACAGAGCCAGGCGGATCTCTGTGAGTTCGAAGCCAGCCTGGGCTGCAGAGTGAGTTCCAGGACAGGCTCCAAAGCTACACAGAGAAACCCTGTCTCAAAAAATCAAAATATATATATGGGATTATGGGGACCATTCTCATTCCAACCACCAAAATCAGAAAAGCCCCTGAATTGCACAACCCAGAGGTGAATTATACCCCCAAAAAAGCTGTTGTTAAAAATGGATCCAGCAGGGGCTGGAGAGATGGCTCAACAGTTAAGAGCACTGGCTGTTCTTCCAGAAGCCCTGAGTTCAATTTCCAGCAACCACATGGTGGCTCACAACCATCTGTAATGAGATCTGGTGCCCTCTTCTGGCCTGCATGCATACATAAACTCTGTGAGTTTGAGGCCAGCCTGGTCTACAGAGTGAGATCCAGGATAGGCACCAAAACTGCACCGAGAAACCCCATCTCGAAAAAATGAAAAGGGAAAAAAAAACAAAAAACAATGGATGCAGCAGCAGCCCCACCCCATCTCTTTAACTCCCTTCCTGTTTTAGACAAGGTTTCATTTCTCATCCATACCAGTCTTCAAATACCTGGGCTCAGCATCCTCCCCTGCCTCCGTGTTCTGAGTAGCTGAAAGTGGTACCCAAAGAACTTCAGACAAGAAGTCAGAGTCAGGTGTGGTGGTCCTGGGATCCCAGCTACTGCAGGCTGAGGCAGGAGACTCGGGCCAGCCCGGGCAGCACGGTGAGGTCAAGAGCTGTTGGAGCAGCTCAGCCAGACCCCGCCTCTAAATAGAAGGGGCCGGGCTAGAGCTTGGTGCTCGACACCTGCCCAGCACGTGTGAGGGCCTGTGGGTGGGCGCACCAAAGAGGAGGCCAGAGCAGTCTGCTCAGGACCGTCTCATCACTTGAGAACAAAACGACGGTGAGACCGGTTAGCGGCCGATGCGGTGGCGTGTGAGGAAGAGGGGTCATCTCCACGCTGGCAGCTAACGGTCCCCAGCATTTTCCAGCATTTTTAATGAAAGCCTTGAAAGACAAATATGTTGGAAAGTCTTAGTAAAAATGTATGCCTGTCCCTAGACTACAGTTGTTTGCTTCGTTTTGCTCCGGTCTTGTTTGTGTGGTTGGTTTTGGTTTGTTCGTTGGTTCTGATTTTTGTGTTGGTTTTTTTTGTTGTTGTTGTTGTTGGTTTTTGTTTTTCGAGACAGGGTTTCTCTGTGTAGCTTTGCGCCTTTACTCACTTGGTAGCCCAGGCTGGCCTCGAACTCACAGAGGTCCGCCTGGCTCTGCCTCTCGAGTGCTGGGATTAAAGGCGTGCGCCACCACCGTCTGGCTGATTTTTGTGTTTATACAGTCCGTCCTGGGTTGCGCACACGGGCTTGCATGTGGTTTATTAAACATCTGGTGAGATAGCTCAGAGGATAAAGGACCTGCCGCAGAGCCTGACCATCCAGAGTTTGATCCTCAAGACCCACATGTTGGAAGGAAAGAACCAGCTTCTGCAAGTTGTTAACACACTAAATATTGAGAAAAAAAAAAATTGGGGGGGGGTAGCCAGGTGGTGGTGGCGCAGGCCTTTAATCCCAGCACTCGGGAGGCAGAGGCGGGTGGATCTCTGTGAGTTCAAGGCCAGCCTGGTCTACAGAGTTAGTTCCAGGACAGGCAAGACTGTTTCACAGAGAAGCCCTGGGGGGGAGGGGGGAGCATGTGCACTCCAGGAAAACCTGCCCCATTTTGGGAGGCCAGCTCCCACCTTTGAAGGGTTCTTACGAAAGAGGATAAGAAAATATTAGAAAGAAAGACCCATTGACCAGAAGAAAGAAACACAAGATAGTTTCAGGAGGACCTGGATCAATACCCAGTGGCCTTGTTCAAAGCCTTTTTATAACAATGCCAAGGGGAGAGGCAAAAGACTTCCCCCTTGCAAGATAAAAGCACAACTCACAGTCAAGTGTAGACCCTAACAAACACCTGGTAAACACGCCCGTGATCAAATTATCTCCTTATGCAGCCCTGCTGGGTAAAGCAAGCTCAGATTCTCTGGCCCTGAGTAATCTGGGCCTCCACAACTCATGCATGACCACAGTAATAAACAGGCTGAAGCCAGGCGTTACACTCCCTGTAATCCCAGCACTCAGGAGGCTGTGGCAGGAGGATGGAGAGTTTGAAGTCAGCCTGGGCCACATAGAATGACTTGTCTCAGAGGAAGAAACCTGAAGCTCTGGCAGAGTCCACTGCTGGCTCTTGTTTTCAATGCCAAGAGAGACCATGCTGCGTACAAGAGTGCTGCAGACAGTGCAGCCCGTGGGACAAGCGCTCTTGGTTACAGTGTCTGGAGCCCTGTGAACCAAACTGGGGAGACACATGGGGCCCACAAAAGGATGTTTTTAGATACTCGCAAGGCCGCATTAATCAGAAAGCTTAAAGACAATGTTGAAACCGCAGAATGGCTACTGGGAGTGCATAGAGTCACACCAGAGAAGTGACAAGATCAAGTCCCCCTTGTCTCAGCAGGGGGTCTGTATTTCTTTTTTAAAAAGAACCGAGGCAGGCGGATCTCTGTGAGTTTGAGGCCAGCCTGGTCTACAGAGCGAGATCCAGGAAAGGCCCAAGGCTACAGAGAGACCCTGTCTCGAAAAACCAAAAAAGAAAAAAGAAAAGAACAACTTACCGTTCTTCAAATACAGTGCGGTGCAGAGAAGGGAGACCAGAAGGAGTTTTGATATGGAAAGGACTCAGGTGACCAGAACCAGGTTTCAGTGTGAGTCTGACTCCGAGGGAAACAGTGACTGAAAGGAAGTGAATGTGTTGCTGGGACCCTGACAGTTCTAACAGTCCGGCTTGTGCCTACCGACAGCCTTCATTCAGTGAGAAAAACCAGTAAGGGGAAGTGTTTCTAGTTTCAAGCTAAATACTGGCTTCTGAAGTATCAACAAAGAAGGAACACGAAAGCCAGAATCTGGGACATGAAATAGGACCCGACCTGCCTACCCCCATGTAATAAATGCCTGCATGTCCTATTGAGCTGTGGCAGGCAGTTTTGTTTTTTGTTTTTCGAGACAGGGTTTCTCTGTGGAGCTTTGCACCTGTCCTGGATCTCGCTCTGTAGACCAGGCTGGACTCAAACTCACAGAGATCCGCCTGCCTCTGCCTCCCAAGTGCTGGAATTAAAGGCGTGCGCCACCACTGCCCGGCTTGTGGCAGGCAGTTTTAAGGGCTGTACAGCAATGGCTTATTAATTCCCCATAATGACCAGAAGAAACCCGTCGACTTCGCTGGCTCTCAGTAGGTCAGGAAGTGTCTTCGGTGTGGAAGATGAGGAGTGTTGGGGCCAGTGATGGGCTGATAATGTTGGCTCTCTGGTGATGAGCTATCAGAGAACATGGAGGTGCCCAGGAGTCAATACCAGGTGCCTGCAGCTAGGAGGCTTTAGAACATGCTCATTCCTGCATAAGGAAGGCAGACAGGGAGCCTAAGCAGTTTCTTGTGTGTCACTACACACACACACACACACACACACACACACACACACACACACACACACAAGCTGTGCGTCCCCTGGAGGTGCTAAGGGGAACCCTGCTGTAGAGACAGCTGCTGTGCACACTCCCTGGCTTGTACCTGGCCAGCATCACTAGTCTCAGTCAAGTGGCCCTCTACCCTCCTTATAAAGTACCACTGGTGGCATTCCCCACCTAGGTAATACCAAGTAATCCCATTTCAAAGTTATTGAGCAGTTCCATCAAGGCCCTCTCCACACGTGCTTCAGATACAAACTCCTGAGGCTCTGCCTTCAGACAGCTTTGGGAGGCTGTTTCCACCTGCTGCAAAATCCCATGTGACTAGCTGTGCCCATCCACCAGGGCAGCTGAGGCAGGAGGAATGCCATGAGTCCAAGGCCAGCCTGAGCAACAGAGTGAGACCTTGATCAAAATCCCAACCAAGAAAACAACCATTCCTGCTCTTCCCAGAAGTCGCCTTGTGTGGACACTCTTGGGCGGACACACTTGGGTGGACACACTTGGGAGGAAGAGGCACCTGCTCTGTAGTGCTTTCTCACTCACTCGCTCACTCACTCTGGACTTGGATTGGAATCAAGGTCAGAGCTGCCCTATGCATCCTAAAACAAACAGGATGCCTTGTCCTGCATCCTGCAGTGTGGCCATTTTCCAAAGTCTGGCTTCATGTTATCTGCCCTGCTTTGTCCTAACTTGTCAACTCACTTAAAAAAAAAAAAAAAAAAAAAAACAACCAAAAAAAGCAAACAAAATGCATCAAAAAGCAATTTTATTGTGTCGTGTGAATTTTTATAAGGCAGCTGTAGGTAATTGGGGGGGGTTATAGATAAACCAGATCGTTTTTAATAGAGAGGTACACAGTGGAAAGTGCCTTTACTGACCTATACCTCCCATCTGCTAACGGGCTCAGACCCTCCAGCATCTAAGATCCAGACTTGGGGTGGGGCACTGCTGCTGGAGGTCTTCCAAAGCTCTCCAAGTGACCTTAAGGCAATCAGGGCTGAGAGCAGCCAACCTAGGGTTATCTCATAGCTAAGCAGGACTTAGCCCGGAAGCGGGGTACCTGCAGGTGACCAGATTTTCTGCTTCCAATCTCTTGTCCTGTCTGAACCATTCTGTCACAGGCTGCTGGCAACTCACCGACCCCCTTCCCTTTGCTGCTAACAGAGATGCTGAGCCGAGACACCTGTCTTCCTCCGTCTTAACCTAGTTTCTTACAGTGCAGACGGGGGAATGCTTGGGTTGTTGTGTAACTGGATGCAGCCTGTCCTAGTTGGCTCTCTGTTGCTGTGGTAAAACACCGATCAAGAACAACTCGGGAGAGGAAAGGGTTCACACTTCTTACACTTTATTATAATCCACCGTCAGGACGCACAGAGCCTGGGAGAAGGCCGCCTACTGGCTTGACCCCTCGGACTCCATCAGCTACGTTTCTTATACTGTTCAGGACCACCTGCTCAGGGTGGCACCACTCGCAGGAGGCTGGGCCCTCCCATATCAGTCATCCATCAAGAAGCACCCCAGATATGCCTGCAGGTCAGTCTGATGGAGAAAATTCCTCAACTGACATTCCCTCTTCCAAGACGCCTCAAGCTCGTGTTGACAAACTAACCAGCACACTGTCCTCCGAACACAGCAGCCGTTCTTACCTGGACCAGAGCAGCTGTAACACCCAAAAGGGAGCCTCAGGATCCTTCACAGGGGGCGTCTAATGACCCTCCCCTGAGATTCTATAAAGCTCTCCCAGCAATGTGGAATTCTGTCCCAGCAGCGTCTGGGCTCCTGGTCTGGTCTTGGAGGTGAGAGAGTGTGTAGAGTGTAAGAGGTTAGCTGCCGGGGGCGGGGTGGGGGGGGGAATAGAGGACCTTCCTCTACACAGCTATGGGGAGGTCATCAACCGTCCTGGAGGGGGACTTTGGATGATGTAGCTGTTTGGGGATCACTCACACTCCAGTAAGTAACATGAATAAGCTCATCAGTTTGCCAGGTCAGACTTTTGTGTAAGCCTTGCTTTGGTTTGTCACTGGTGTCCTGTTTGGGGTGAGTAGATGCTTTTAACTCCCCAGGAAAAGGTCCCACAATTGCTACATTGTACTTCCCCTTGTTGGCCTCAAGAGGGCACTCATGAGCAGACTTGTCACTAGAAGAGGACCAAGGAGCTTGGCATGATGTGAGAAACAAGGTAAAATCTTGCTGTAAATGTGGCCTGGTACCAATGAAATGACTGTCCAAACTTAACAGAGAAATAAAATAAATGTATCTTCTGAAATTCATTTAGTGGCCAAAGAAGTCCTAAGTTTCTTTTATTATGCGTTATATTGGACTCACATGCAGGTTTTAAGTCTGAACTCAATACAATTTCTGTTTTGAGAAAGGACAGCCCAGAATGGCCCTAAACTCTCTGTGTTGCCAAGGGTGACCTTGAACCTCTGATCCTCCTACCTCCACCTCAGTCCTGGGATTATAGGCATACACCATCATGCCCAGTTGACATGATACTAAGGTCCTCATACATGCTAGGGACTCACTGGATCCACTGAACCACATCCCCAGACCCCCGAACAAAATGATACACAAGAGACAGTTGAGCATTGTATCCATGTTTTGCCTACAGTGTGATGCTCTTATGAAGTGTTTTAATAAATATTATTAAGGCTGCAGGTAACTACTGCTTGGAAGTTTACAATCAGGTCTGTAGCCATAAACAGTCACTCACTTATGGTGAGCGATACAAATATTGTCCCAGGTTTGTTTTCTCTCTCCATTCAATGTATATTCATTCATGTCTTTTCCCTCTACCTATGCCTGATATCAATTTTGGTAGTTGCAGAAAAGCAAATTGACCAGAGTGGCAGAATATTTCCTCCTCCTGGAAAGCTCTCATGAATCAGCGATGCCACTTCCAAATAAATCTGAGCAAAGAAGCTAACAGCTCAGTGGCAGCAAGAAACGATGCAGACTGCCTTGGGGCCTCTGGGCAGGGAAATGGTGGCTTTCATATTTCACATGCCAGTGTGGCCCTCTTAAACTGGAGAGGACATAACACACCTGCCATCTACAAAGAAGCGGGCTCAGAGCAACCTCACCCAAAGTGCCCACGAAGGCTTTCCACGTGGAACCCTTTCGTCACAGCTTCCGACAGGTGTTACTAAAGGCGTCAAGGATATTGTAACGTACCCCTAGGTCATCTGGGAAGACCCTGCGGCCAACTAAGCAGGCTGTCCCGCTTGTCAACAAACTCCACACCCACCCACAAGTTAAACTAGCGGCACATGTTCCCACACGCCCGTGGACTGTCCACCAGGAAGAGGCTGACGTACTGTCCTGCAAGAAGAGAAACAGATGCTGCCCGTCTGTCTGTGCTGATAGACTCCAGAGGTGCTAGATGGACTCCAGAATCCAGTCACTGTTGGAGAGATGGGTAACGGGCAGCGACAAGTCCCGGGGAGGGCCTCGGCCCTGGTCTTCTTGGAGAGAGCCCTGCTCCTGGAAGTCCTCCTCCTCGTCGTCGTCGAAGAAGCCATTCTCCAGTGCATAGGTGCAGTCCAGGCTGGAGGCGGCCTGGCAAGCTCCCTTGTACTCCTGAATGGACTCGTAGAGGCTGTACAGCTGGCAGAGCAAGGACATGTCGAGCTGCCGGAGGCCGACCTTGAGGGAGGGGACAAGCTAAGTCAGTGCTAACGTCGAATTTTAGTTGAACACCCCACTAGAAATCTGCCTGGGCTAGCACGTTCCTTCCCTCAGGAAGGCTTAAGGCAGGCAGCATCAATGGGACGCTGTGGAATTCCAATCCAGGTGGACACGTGCTCCCACTGTGTCATGCCATACCTCAGACCTGAGTGGGTGAGTCCATACCTGGGGGCAGTGAGCCCAGCCTGAATTTGCCCTGGCGCTCCAGACACACCCAATGAAGCAACAGCGGGGCATGTTCTGGGCACCTCAGCCGGTTTCATTGTGGATGCCAGGTCCCGGAGACATTACGGCTTCCCACAACCACACTCAGAGAAGACCCACACATGACTTCCTTGCAACCCTGGCAAGCTCCCACATCTGTTGTTCTCAGGCAGCAGATTTCCCCCAGCCAGGGACAGGATCTCACTGGTCAGTGTGGCATGGCACACTTGTAAGCAACCCCATCTGCCTCAGGGTTTTCCAGGCAGGGCAGAGTTCAGACACTCTCTTCTAGACAGGGCCTGATGTGATCCGTCCGCCAAGACAATGAACTAGGAACTGAAGATGCAGCCTTATACCAACCTGCTGGACAGTTCACAAAAACAAGTGGCAGGGGACAAGGAATGTGTGGGAATGGCAGGCAGCAATTGTTCAGCCTCACCTTCCTCTCTCCCTCCCGCCTGCCCTATGGCGAGAAGCAGCCAGGTCCGGAAAAGCCTGGGTTCCGTCAAACCTAAACCCAGGGAGGGGATGATGCTCAGAACTGCCAGGGAGCCTGCACACCTCAGCCTTTAACAGGCCAAGCACCGTGTTAGCAGCTTGAAAAAGCACCTCCTGCTTCCCGCACAGCAGCCACCCGGGTCAGACAAGATGAAAGTTACCACCAGAATGGCCCAGGGAAGCCGGGCGATGGTGGCGCACGCCTTTAATCCCAGCACTCGGGAGGCAGAGCCAGGCGGATCTCTGTGAGTTCGAGGCCAGCCTGGTCTACAGAGCGAGATCCAGGAAAGAAGCAAAGCTACACAGAGGTGGTATTGTGTTCCCCAAAATATTGTGCACCCTAATAAACTTATCTAGGGTCAGAGACAGAACAGCTACTAGATACAAAGGCTAGAGAATGGTGGCACACACACCTTTAATCCTAGCATTTGAGAGGCAGAAATCCATCTGTTCAAGGATACAGCCAAGCGTGGTGACTCATGCTTTTAATCCCAGAAAGCAAGCCTTTAATCTCAGGGAGTGATGGTAGAAAGGAAAGATATACAAGGCGTGAAGACCAGAAACTAGAAGCTTTTAGCTGGTTAAGGTTTCAGGCTTTGGAGCAGCAGTTCAGCTGAGATTCATTTCTGGATGAGGACTCAGACGCTTCCAATCTAAGGAAACAGGATCAGCTGAGGAACTGGCAAGATGAGGAAGCTGTGACTTGTTCTGCTTCTCTGATCTTCTAGCGTTCACCCCAATAACTGGCCTCAGGTTTGATTTTATTAATAAGAACTTTTAAGATTCATGCTATGAACCCCTGTCTCAAAAAACAAACAAACAAACAAACAAACAAAAATAATGGCCCAAGGAAAGAGAAAGACTCCAGTAGGCCCAGACCTAGGATGCTAACGTCAGGCTCAAGGAGGATGTCAATCAGATGTAACCTTATTACACAAAGTCACAGCCTCTCCAGCGTCCAGCCTGGAGAGCCCAACCCTAGGTGTGACCACCCCACATGCAAACAGACCTAATGTCACTCT
The DNA here is from genome assembly GCF_049852395.1 of Peromyscus maniculatus bairdii. Lineage (NCBI taxonomy): Eukaryota > Metazoa > Chordata > Mammalia > Rodentia > Cricetidae > Peromyscus > Peromyscus maniculatus. The sequence continues at coordinate 59,420,432 of NC_134856.1, forward strand.
TTCCTAACCACACTTTAGATATCTGAAGGCAGACCACACCCTCTGGCCTAAAAAGAGCAAACAGCCAAGTCAGGCATGGTAGAGCATGGCTGACATCCCATGGGAAGCTGAGGCAGGAGGATTGTGAGTTTGAGGCCAGCCTGAGCTACACAGTGATAGCATCAGAGGACAAAACAGCCTGTTGGCTGTTTTCATTGGGATGTTCTGGCCAAATCCTTCCTGTGCATGGCTCCTATGTTCCAAGATTCTATTGCAGATATGAACACAACCTCCACGGCTCAAGGTTCTGACTAAGTCAGTCAAATACGCCTGTCTGCTCTCAAATTTATCTTTGATAAAGCCACACCTTCCAAGACTCATACCTGTGCTTGCTTCAAGTATCTAAGAAGAGGCTCCTATGACATGTGTCTCCTACCCAGTCACTGCCTTACCATCAAGTGAAAGACGCCAAGATTACTTCTCATGTCAAGAACAGACCCCAGGAAGGCCGAAGGAGCCCTGAGCAGACAGTAATGTTCACCCTCTGGGGGCCCGAGGGGTCAGTCCAGGGGGAGACAAAAGCCTCAGCTCTGTGCCTCTGAAACTGCTGGATGACAAGGTCATGATCCCATGTCACCCAAGACTCATGGTGCCGGGTTTTTCCAAGTGAAGTCTTCCTGGATACCCGAGGACGTGCCCAGCACTCGGTGGTAAGTGGAGAATCTGAAAGGACCTCCCTGCACTGGCACACAGGGATGATTCACAGAGCTGCCCTGTCATTGGGTGTGACACTGGCCTAGAAACACCTGACCCGCCTAGAGACACAGCATGGTCCTGACACACCTGTTACACAGCCAAACACGTGCCCAGTGCACAGGCAAGGATTTTACCTAAATACAGTAGTACATGATCACACCTGCCTCAGCTCCTCAGAACAACTGCTGCAGGCACCAGGCTAACTTCCCCCCACTAGGCAGAATTTTCCTTAAGTATAAGAGATGAGTGACAGTGACATTCTAGCCAGCACAGGTAGTCTTCAGCATAGCTGGTTCTCAATGACTGAATGAATACAAAGATCTGTCCGGGTATAGGGTCATGTTAGAGTGGGAACCCAGAGGCCATGGCTGGACAGGCATGCTGTGTGCTTACAGCGAGGGGCACAGTGGGCCAGCCCGGGCTCCTCCAGAAGGCTCTTTACTAAGGGGTCTGGATGAGGACAAGGAGGAGAGCATGCCCCAGGACTGAACTACAGGACATAATGAAGTCACCCCATGGGCAAGAGCAACTGGCCCTTCCAGGAAAGAAGTGCTAAGGAATTATCCCCATCCTTACCCATTAGCAAGCCCAAAACACCCACCCACGTGTCCCTGAAGCACAACTCTGTAGGATTTTGAAAGGACAGCTTTCTTCTGGAGGCATTTTGAAAACTTTAGGCTCATTTCCACAAATCATAGTCACCTCAGCCCCTGTGGTTTCCCATCCTTTATTGTGACTCACAGTAGGACATGATGATGAGGGCCAGCTCAGTCCCCACAAGCTGCTTATCCTCCCCTCCTCTGCCTGGGCTGCCTGCTTCCTCTCTGCCATTCTCTCTCCTCACCCCCCTGCTGCCAGAACCTGCAGCCTTTCACTAGGGCAGCAGTGCTCAGCCTGTGGGTCTTGACCCCTTTAGGGTTGCATATCAGATCATTACAGTTATGAAGTGGCTAAATATATATAAAATTTCATGGTTGGGAGTCACCACAACATGAGGAACTGTATTAAAGGGTCGCAGCGTTAGGAAGGTTCAGAACCACTGCTCTAGGGGAATTTAACAATAGGCTCAGTTGCAGGAATCGTCTCAGACAGGATGGTGGCTCCCTGCTGGGCTGAGGGTCACTAGAGTCCCAGAAACTCACTGAGGCTGGGGTGGGGGTCATCACTAGGTGGCTGGGGCTTAAGAGGCCTAGAAGCTGCTGGGCGGTGGTGGCGCATGCCTTTAATCCCAGCACTCGGGAGGCAGAGCCAGGCGGATCTCTGTGAGTTCAAGGCCAGCCTGGGCTACCAAGTGAGCGCCAGGAAAGGCGCAAAGCTACGCAGAGAAACCCTGTCTCGAAAAACCAAAAAAAAAAAAAGAGGCCTAGAAGCTTTTCTTTCTTTAGACTGGTTCTCATGGAGCCCTGGCTGGCCTCAACTCAACTTACAGCAAAGATGACCTTGAACCCCTGATCCTCCTGTTTCTGCCTCCCAAGTGCTTGAGTGACAGGTGCTCACCACCATCCTCTGTCCAGAGGAATCTTTTGGGTCTAGGGAGATGGCTCAGTCTGTAAAGTGCTTGCCATGCAAAAATGATCCCCCAAACCCACACTTTTAAAAGCCAGCCATAGCCAGGTGTGGTGGTGCACAGCTTTAGTCTCAGCACTCGGGAGGCTGAGGCAGGTGGCTATCTGTGAGCAGCATCACCCCTGTAATATAACCCCAGCGCCGAGAAGACAGAGTGGGATGCCTAGAGCTCACTGGAGTCATTCCACCCAAATCAGTGAATCTCAGGTTCAGTGAGAGACCATATCTCAAAACACAGGGTGGAGAGAACCAAAGGAAGACACCTAATGGTATCCTTTAGCCTCTGGCCTCCACACAGGAGCATGCACACTCACAAACAAGATGTACACACACACATACACAAAATACTAGGAGGAAAAAAGGAAATTTTTGCTGACTCAAAACGAAACATTAAAATATTAAGACATTATTAATATGTGGTGGTGCACACCTGTTGCAGGATATTTATTTGATCACATTGTGAACCCTGAGATTATGTTCAAATCAACCATAGATCAAGAGGCAGAGCAAGCAACCAGTTGACTGGAAGTGACCATAGAGAGTGAGGGGAAGTTGGGAGGCTGGGAAGAGAGAGATGCACAGGAAGCAGAAGGCGAGGAGATATGGTTGGAGGAGTTTTCTGTTTGAGACAGAGTAGGGAAAGCCCCCTTTTCTGCGACGGTGATGACAACGGTGTAGGAGGAAGGTCAGCTTTCTCTGCCTCTCTGAGCTAGCGGGTTTTCACCCCAGCATCTGGCTTCAGAGACTTTATTGGTAAAATCGAATGATAGACTTAGTTAAAAACAACACATACCTTTGATCCTAGCACTGGAGAGGCAGAGGCAGGAGGATCTCTGTGAGTCCAAGGCCAGCCTGGTCTACACAGTGAGTTCCAACCCAAAATAGATACATAATGAGACCCTGTCTCAAAAAAAAAAAAAAAAAAAAAAAAAAAAGTACCTTTTAGGAATAAGTCCCTTGTTTTAATTAGCTTGTTACCTAGTTATACCAGTGGGACCCCCAACCTCCACCCAATGGTGTGCCAAGCACAGTCTACCTGAGCTCCACAGTGTAAATTATTTCTCATTCAAGGGTCAAAATCAGACAACAACAACAACAAAAAAAAAAAAAAAAACAGGAATGATACACTACTCTATTTACAAAACTAATCAGGAAAGCAACTTCTTCCCAACTACAGTGAAGATTCAAAGCAAAACAAACACACAGAGAAATGTTCTTATTCCTGGCCAGGTGTAGGAGGTGAGGGTAGGGGATGGGGGAGTATTAGCCTGTGAGTGTCACACAAAGACCTCTAGGAGATGACGCCCACTGTCCCTTGTCAGGGTTAAAAAGTTATTGTGCAAGGGATGAGGAGATGGCTCAGTAGATAAAGAGCTTGTCTCGAGAGCATGCTGACCTGAGTTCGAGCCCCAAAACCCAAGTAAAAGCTGGGTGTGGCGGTGCACACCTGTAATCCCAGCAGGGTAGGCAGAGACAGGAGGGTGCCTAGAACAGCTAGTCTGGCCAAAATTAGCAAGCCCCAGCTTCAGTGAGAAACCTGTCTCACAAAATAAAGTGGGAAGGGACTCAGGAAGACATGTAAAGTCAACCTCTGGCCGCCATAGACATAGTCACAAGTGCATGCACACATGCTCACACACATGCTCACACACAAATCAGGTGGTGCGTGCATATGTCACACACACACTCAGGTACACACACATAGACATTCTTTATTTACTTTTTGGGACAAGGTCTTTCTATGTCCTGGAACTTGCTATGTAGGTCAGATTGGCCTCAAACTCACCTGTCTCTGCCTCCAAGTGCTGGGATTAAAGACATGCACTACCCCACCCAGCCTAAAATAAATACTTGTTTAAAACAAAACAGCTCTGCAGTTGGGTGCCGTGGTATGTACCTGCAATTCTAACTACTCAGGAGGCTGAGGCAAGATGATCGTGACTCACAGGTCAGCCTGGGTAATATATTAAGTCTCAACTGAAGGCCAAAGGCCAGGAGTGGTAGAGCACTCCTGAAGGGGGTGGGGGCTGGGGGGGGCAGAGGCAGGCACATCTGTAAGTTCGAGGCCAGACTGGTTTACAAAGCAGGTTCCAGGACAGCCAGGGCTGCTCCAGGTTTCCACAGAGAAACCCTGTCTCGAAAAACCAGAAAACAGAACAAAATACTGGGCTGGAAGACAAACAGCCAAACTCTATTACACCCATGCAGGAGAATTGCTATTCCCTCGTGTGACGGTATCTGTAAGATGCGTTTCTGAAAATGACGAGTGTGGGAGAAGACACAAGTGTCGGTGAGGTGAGGTGGGGTGGGGTGGGGTGGGGCGGGAGACTCACGAGTCCTTTCCATCCCACCCCCAACCTCAGGCCTCAAATCTGAAGCAAGGTTAAAACAGAGGTGCGATGGGCCTGGAAAGGGATCCCCAAATCAAGCTAGGAGGGCCCAGCCAGCGTTGAGTCCCAGGTCTACGGAGCTGTAAAAAACGGGTCAGAGCTGTCACACTGCCCATGTCCTAGGTCCCTATCATGGCTTCAGAACCAGTACGCAAGGGCTGAGGGATGACTCCTCAAGAGTCATCTCTTTGCAAGCAGAAAGACCTGCCCAGAGCCTATGTGTAAAAAGCTGCTGTGGTCCAGGAGTCAGAAACACAGAATCCTGGAAAGGAGGACCCCTGGGATGGCCGGCCACCCTCGCCTCTTCAGTGAGAGAGCCTGTGTCAAGAACAAACGCCGGTGGATGCCACTTGAGGACCACCACCCGAGGCGGTCTGTCCTCTAACGTCCACGTGGACTCACGTGAAGTGTACCCCCACTCGCATGAACAAAACAGCGCCACAGTTTTCCCTTGCATTCTGTAAAGCACTGTTTTAGAGTTTTTAAGGAAATGAAGTTACGGGGCCGAAGGGCAGCTTCAGATTCAACTCCATGGGTATTGTGAAACTGACCTCCAAAACAAAGTGCACCAGCCTCTGCCAGCCAGGCAGGAGAGGCCCCACCGCCAGCCTCCTGTCAAGTCTTTGCTGGTCTTTTAGGCACAGCACAGTCATTTTTACATCAGCCGTTACAAAGGATGCTGAACACTGTAATTTATCTTCGATGGTGTTTATTTCCTTCTACCACTAGTTGGATTTTCATTTGCTTTTTGGAGACAGGGCCTCACGGTGTATCTCAGGCTAGCTTCAAACTCGCAGTGATCCTCCTGCCTCCATGTCAGGGTGATGAGTTTACAGGGATGAGCCACCAGGCCTGGCTTCAACAGCCTCTTTCCACACTTGCTCTTCAGTACGTACCTCAGTCATCTTCTTCTGTCTTGTCGACCTGTTCCTGGCTGGAACAGACCTGGTTTCCCATAGATTAACCTGTACTATGGTCACAGGGAAAAGTCTGCTCCTCTGATCAAGGACGCCACTTCTCATCCCTTATACAAGACTCAGAATATATAGGCCTGCAAGACCAGGCAGCTGTGGCTCTCAGAGCCAATCAAAGACGCTAACAGAGCCAATAAAAATGAACAGGGTTGGGCAGGCAAGATGGCTCAGTGAGTAAGGGATACTTCTTGCCGAGGCTGACGACCTGACTTAGATCCCTGGGACCCACATGGTAGGAAGAGAGAACTGACTCCTGCAAAGAGTCCTTTGCCCTCCACAGGCACAACAAGACATATTTGCACATGACACATATGCACACACACACACACACAAACTTAGACGTAAACAAATAATAGTAAAATGAACAAGCCTTAGTGAGTTTCTGTTGCTCTGGAAGGCAGGCCTGGATTTCTGTCTCCTGCATCCTGAGAACAACCATCTCAGTGTCCCGTGTCTGCAGGGACAGGGACCAGCAGAGGAAGGAATGAAGCAATGAGTGGCGTTTATGGAAACAAGTGTGGGAGGGAGGCACCGTGTCTGAAGCCTCAGCTGGCACTGGCATTGGGCATGGATCTGACTGGCTGGTTTCCGGCTCAGTCTGCACGTGTGGTTTCTGTCACAGCATCATGGAAGTCTGGAATCCACAGGGAGCTTCCTCTGGCACTCCAAGAGCGGAACCTCAAAGCTCCCAGCTGCTGCTCGCTGGAGTGACCGGCAGTGGGTCATGGTTGTCCCTCCAAGGCCTCCCACCCCCTACCTAGCATTAAGAGCCTCAGTAAGGCAGGGACGGAGACCCAGAACAAAGGGGCAGGCATGGGAAGCACCAGCATCCTTGAGATGCAGCAGCCACTGCCTAGGCTCCTGCTCCTCGGAGGCCTCAGCAGATGGAAAGATGCCCAGTGTGCCAAGAGCTGGGGCCCTCTGACATTTACATGCAACAGATGGCTGCTTTAACTGGACGGGGAAGAAGAAGCATGAGCAACTGATGAAGCACTCGGGAGTTCAGTCGGTAAACAGGAGCCTGAGGTGCTGCTGCTCCACAGGGAGGGAAACAGGTCAAAGTCTAGCGGTCTGGACCGCGTCGAGACACCCATATCCACTCACATCTCCAGATTTCCTGTTTGCCCTTAGCCCTCTGCAGCATCTTACAAATGCCCACTCTGTGAACATCCAGAATGTGACTCTGCCTTTCTGTTGAGAACATAACAAACTCTGTGTGTGTCTGTGTGTGTGTGTGTGTGTGTGTGTGTGTGTGCGCGCACACACGCACGCTGCTGTGCAAGCAACATCAATGTCTCCTCAGTTTCATGTCTAGCTTATCTCTGAGACAGAGTCTCCCATTGAACCTGGAGCTGACTGTTTTGGACAGGCTGGCCAGTGAGCTTCAGAGATTCTTTTGTCTCTGCTCCTGGAGCTGGAATTACAGGTTCACGCTGCCATGTCTGGCTTTTCTGTGATCCAAACTCGGATCCTCATGCTTGCACACGAGCACTTTATACCCAGTGGGCCATCTTCCCAGCCCTAGAACAGTGCTTTTAAACGGCCTTTTCAGGCGGAGTGTCATCGTGGTGCATGCCTATAACCCCCACATTTGGGAGGCAGAGACCTCAAGTTCTCAGTGAGTCTGGCCTACATAGTAAGACTCCATCTCAAAAAATTAAAGATTAAAAAAAAAAATAAGCAAACAAGAGTCAAGGTCAACCTTAGCCGCATAGTTCAAAGTGAACCTGGGCTATTTGAGATCCCATCTCAAAAAATAATAATATAAATAAATACCGCTAAAAGAGAGTTCTAGGCCAGGCAGGGCTAATGGTAAGACGGTCTCAAAAACAAAACCACCATAAAAACTCAATAAATAAAAGGATTTTTAAAAAGTGATTGCTTTTACAGTCAATAAGCACTGGTGTGACCTTTGGCTCTCTCAAAATGGACTCTTCCCTGGAGGCTACAGGGACTCAGAGTGACAGAATCTCACAGACACGGGGTTACTAGAACAGGAAGTAACACGGATCGGAGGCACAACGCTGAGGAGAGTACAGTGTTAACCAGTCACGGACGGAGCCTCTGCCCCAAGGGGCTCCTGCCCTCTCCAGTCCATGTAGCAGCTCCCCTAACTCTTATCATTAGTGTCCCGCCTTTGAGGTGACACTTGCACCCTCCGCTCCAACCAGCTCTCCTCCTCCACCCTCCGACTCTGCATCTGAACTGTTGGGCACACTCCTCTAAGGATGGCATGTCGTGAGTCCCCTCCCCCAACAGCACTCTCCCTAACACAATGCTGTAAGAAACTTCCTTTGGACCCATTAACAAGGTCCGAACCGACAGAGCGCCGCCACACTATATACCCTCTGCACTCACTGAAGACCCAGCAATACACAGTGACAGAAACATGTTTGCAGAATGCGCCCTCCAAAACTGAGCCGCGGCATAAATACACTGTGACCCAGGTATTCGCGCTTCATGTGACTGCCTGTACAGACCAGACGGTGCAATGATCAGGCAGGGCTGTGGAGCCCCACAGACCCAACGAAGGGTGAGAACTCGGGGGAGTTAAGCTGGGAGCAGCTGACTTTGGAAAATATAATTGGGATCTGGAGAGATGGCTTGGAGACCAACAACTCACACTGCTCGGGCAGAGGGCCCAAGTTCAGTTCCCAACACCCACCTGTAAATCCAGTTCCTTCTGGCCTCCAAGGGTTCTTGCACTCATGGACACATACTCCCATGCATACATACACTCATGCATTTAATTAAAAACAGTAACATCTAAAAGATTTTTTAAGAAAATAAGCTGGGAGTAGTGGTGAATATCTTTAATCCCAGCACTCAGAAGGCAGAGGCAGGTGGATTTCTGTGAGTTCCAGGCTAGCCAAGGGCTATATAGTGAGACCTTGTCTCAAAAAGGAAGAAGGAGGAAGAGGAAGAAAAATAATATAAAATACATGTAGAGTGTCTCTTCCTTGAAGAATTTACAAGGTGTGATGGTTAATTCTAATTATCAGTGTAGCACAACTTAGAACCCCTGAAAAGAAAGTCTCAAAAATTGTCTAGATTAGGTTGGCCTGATGGAATATCTGGAGAATAGTCTGGAATGTTAATTGATGTGGTAATTAATATATGATAACCCAGCCCACTGTGGGCGGATACCATTCCCGAGGCAGAGGATCCTGAACTATATAAGTAGAGGGGGTAGGGGCCTGAACACTAACATGCATGCATGCATGCATTCTTTCTACTTGGAACTAACTAATGGCTTCAGGTTCTTATGGCTTTGACATCCCAAAATGATAGACTGTAACTTGGAATTGTAGGCTGAATAATTTCTTCCTTAAGTTGTTTTTTGAGGGTATATTATCCCAGGAACAGAGACAAAACTAAAACACAAGGAGTTAGACAATGTATAGAAAGCACTTGTCTTTTGTTTGTTTTTTTAAGACAGGGGCTTGTTGTATAACCAGGGTTGCACTCAAACATACAATCTTCCTTCCTCAACTTCCCTACTGGTGAGGTCACAGGTGCACCCTGCCACATCAGGGTATACGTTCAACCAGAATATTTACATATAGCCAAAATATTTGCATATCTCAAACTATTAGCAGTAATCATCTCTCAGTGTGCTGAACTGTGATATGGGGAGATTTGCTTGATATTGAACCTGAACACAGGAATGATTAATATTGACTGTCAACAGGATCTTGAACTACCTAGGAGAGAAACATCCGGAAATTTCTGAGGGAGTTTCTAGATTGGGTTAATTGAGGTTAATTAATTAACTGGGAAGACCCATCCTACCCATGGGTGGTATCTTGCCATGGCCTTGGATCCCAGGCTGAAGAAAAGGAGAAAACCAAGCCGAGAACCAGCATTCATCTCTTCGAATCCTGACTGCAGACAGAATGCCACCAGCCGCCTCATGCCCCTGCCTGCATCCTTTCCTGGCCACTCTAGACTGTACCCTGCAACAGGGAGCCGGGATAAAGCCTCCCTTATATCGCTTCTATCAGAGCAATGACGAAAGTAGTTAACGCAGGCCTCGTGCGCGGGGCAAGAGCTCTGCCATTGAGCGATAGTCCCAGTTCTAGGACTGTGGTTCTTAATTGTTGTTTCAAAACACTTCCCCTTAGTAAACAAACAAAAACCTTGAGTCATTTTTGATTCACTTTTTCCTTATCAGCTTTGAGGACCCATTAGCAGTTCTTGTGACTCTGGGGGGTTTGTTGCCAATAAGCTGGCTTCCACTGTGCCCATCACTCCCAGGTGCACCCAGGGCGTTTTCCAGGAGCCTGCTGTTCCTGTTGCACACCTCAAAGTTTCTACTCCTGCTGATGACCTGTGGCCCTCGCTTCCCATAGCCACACGGCCACCCTCCTAAGCGTCTCTTGTTCAAATTCCGGGCAGCCAAGCTGGAGGCTCACTGCTCCACTCTCTGCTGTCTCCTGAGGCCTTCCCACCTCAGACTCTGCAACCCCATGGAGAAGAACCCCTCACTCCATCCGGGGGACACTCCCTCTTTCTATGCTCAGTGTTTCCCTCAGGCACTTGTCACATCCTGTCCCGACATGGAATTATATCCCCACCACAGATTTGACCTCCGGCCTTCAAATTAAATCGATCAACACAGACATTCTGCAGGAGGCTCTGGAAATGAAAGCCGGTTCTTGTTTAAGCAAGACCTGAGTTGTAGCAGAAACCTCACTGTTCCCCCAGGTCAGAAAGTCTCTTGAGCTGCAAGACAGACTGAATATCCTTGTGATGGTTTTCTGAATGGGCCTGTCGGGGCCTGTCGCCAAACCCTACCTTTCACACTGTTATCAGGCAGACTGACAGCCGCTCATTTCCTACAGGTGAGCTTCGGAGCTACCGCCCAAGGCATAATTATAAGGTTCTGTACTTTAGTCACATCAGGAGGGACCTGGGAAATCCCTTCGGGAATGCAGCAGGGCTCCCCAGCCTCCCTGGCATGTTTATAAAGTAGAGCTTCAGAGCCAGAAGTCATCCTGCATCTTATGCAAGAAACAAACAAACAAACCCTCCAACACCTAGGGGCCAGTCTTCTTATTTCACACAGAGGTTCATGCTATGTCCAAGTTCAAGCCGTAAACACACTAGGTATGGATGTATTTAATCAAATGCCATTTGCTGGATGTGCTAGACTCCGAGGAGTGGTTATTAATAAAGAAAGGTGGGTGGTTTGGAACTTAGAAGAACTGTAAGAAACTCGGGAAATCCTTTCAGAGGGAATTAGACATCACTTCCATGATGAAAAAGCATTACGACTGCATAGTGGCCTGGCAGTCATGGCACCCGCCTTTAATGCCAGTAGTAGGGTGGGGGTGAGGGCAGAACCAGGAGGATCTCTGTGAGTTTGAGACCGTCCTGGTCTACAGAGAGAGATCCAGGACAGGCTCCAAAGCTACACAGAGAAACCCCATCTCGGAGGGGAAAAAAAAGACTGCATAGTGGATTCAATTAGGTCTTAGTTTGCAGGGTAGACTTAAAAAGGCAGCAGAAATCTCATTTTTCTAAACCATATGTAAAACGCACTGGATGATTAAAGGAGTCAACTCCTCTAACTTTGGCAAATTTATTCTCAGGAAAACAAACAAGTTTTCTTATATTAGACTTCTTTAGTATTTACCTGGCCCAGTGGATCTTGGACTAGGGGAAAGGAAAGAGGGCAGAGTCTTGGGTGGATGTCTCTGTCCCTCCCTACCTGGCCTGCCACAGGAAGCAAGCTGGGACAGGGCTCCCTGTGGCCCAAATCCCTGCCCTGGCGTCACCCTGAATCGCGAGTCCTGGTCCAGGAACACCTACTGCACTTCGCAGGACGGAGAAAAACTAAACCCCATTGTTTGAGACCAGACGTAAGGACTTCACCCGGCCGGAGCACGGCTTCCGTGCCGGTAATCGGATTCCTGGCGGGCAGCCGGGGAGGGGCCCGGCCATCCATCTGCTGTCCACACCGATCGGCAGGCTCACAGGAAGCCTGTTTCTCCTGGGACCCGGTAGGCAGACCATGCCGCGCCCTGGCCTGGCCCTGGAGAACCCCAGAATCTAAGGCAGTCCTGAGCGTGGATATCCAGCCACGGGAAATCCGAGAGGGGAGCACGGGCTTTCAGGGACCAGAGGGGACTGTCCCTCGACGGGACCCACGGCGCCTAGTCCTTACCATCTCCTTGCGCAACAGCGCCAGCGCAGCGTCCAGGTTGGGGGGCTTGGTCCGCGTCCCCGAAGTCCTCGCCCCGCCGCCGCCCGCGCCCCCTCGGCTCAGCTCGTCCTGGATGCGCGACTTCTGCGCGTACAGCCGCTCCAGGTGCCGCCAGCCGCCCGCCGCGCCACCCGCCGCCGAGTGCAACAGCCCGCTCAGGCTTTTGGGTAGCGGCGGCAGCCCCTCTACCCGCAGCCCCCGGGCCGTGCCCGCGGACCCTGCCCCGCTCATCTCGCCTCGGCGCCAACACAGGCGCGCGCAGCTCAGCCGAGGTCCCCGGAGCCCCGCGGGTCCCCACCCACTTCCCGCCCGCCCGAGGCCCGCCCGCTGCCTGGCCCCCTGGTCTCCGCCCCTCCTCGGGGCCCGCCCTCCTCCTAGGCTCCCTGCTGCTCTGAGGTGGCTCCCCGTAGGCCCGCTGGCCTCCAGCTCCATCCCCACCCATCTGCGCTCCGGACCAACCACCCCCGGACACCTTAAGTCTCAGCTCCGTGAACCCCCTCATGCAGTCATTCCCCTCCCTTCTTCGTCACATCTCCAGCGGGTTTCCACCTCCCTATATTCCACTTTCCAGTGCTACTCCAGCCCTGTGCACCCCACCTCCAGCTGGTCATCTCCCCTCCCCTCTGAACCCCACTTCCAGCCCCAGGCCCACCCGACCAGCGCTGCTCCCACCACCCATTCTGCACCCCAAACCCTCGTGGTCTTCTCCACTCCAGACAGGCTCCTGACTGGATGAGTCTAGCCTCGCTGGCTTAACTACGACCAGCCACTGAAACAGCTTCTATCAACCAAGGGGGCCCAGTTCCAGCACCGAACCCCGGGAATGCCTGCCCCTCAACGTGAGCATGACGACCCAGAGTGCTGGCCCCAGCCACAACAGCACACAGTGCTCATTCACAGGGGCTTGTTTGCCACCCCTGTGCATGTCAAGGTTTTCTGAACTTCGGCAGTCAAGAAGACTGCTTTGTTCACTCCTTTAAAGAAATGGACCAACTTGTCTTTCAGCCCAGCCAAGAACACTAAAGTAATTCTAAATAGAAATGTCAAGGAATAATGACCCTGCTCCACCTGGTGGAAAGAGAGAACCGACTCCTGCCAAATTGTGATCTGACTTACACACACCATCGTGACATGTGTACACAGCATACACCCTAAAATCAGTAAGTGGAAAAAATGAAAAGTGAAGTGTCGGGGAGTTAGAGAGAGATGTTGAATCTCAGGAACTCTTTGCCAGCTTCAGCAAAAGTAAGTAAAAGTACGCCTTAAAGAAAAGAGAAATGGCCGGGTGGTGGTGGCACACGTCTATTCCCAGCACTTGGGAGGTACAGCCAGGCGGATCTCTCTGAGTTTGAGGCCAGCCTGGTCTACAGAGCGAGATCCAGTACAGGCACCAAAGCTACACAGAGAAACCCTGTGCTACACAGAGAAACCCTGTCTCCGGGGAAGTGGGGGTGGGGGAGAGAGGGAGAGAGAGAGAGAGAGAGAGAGAGAGAGAGAGAGAGAGAGAGAGAGAGAGAGAGAGAGAGAGAGAGAGAGAGAGAGAGAGAGAGAAATGAGTCAGAAACAGGTTTTGCCCTTCCCAGAAGTCTCAAATATTAGCGTTAGCAAAAGATACCCACCGGCTCAGATTCAAGATGAAAAAGTGAGAGCTCTGTTCAATAGCAGAGAAACCTAGGGAGCCAGTATTGAGAACTTTCATGTGCGTGGCTACTGAGTTTAGTTTTAAAGGGACTGAATGATTCTAGTTAATTCAGTAGGAGCATAATGTTTTAGGCGCTTCAGATGCCTGCTGTAAAAGCACCTTCTAGCTCTGGGGGCTTTCTGCCACTGTACATGGAGCCCACCCCAAAATCAACCTGGGAAGCTGATGTTAGACCCAGCCAGACAGTGAGAAGCCCTAGGTTAGGCAATGAGATCTAAGGGCAGGCACCCTGGAGACCACCTACCCAGCTGCCCACAATTTCCCAGGCGTTCAGCGTCTCACCTTCCCAAACCCTAGGTGGTCCTTCATCATCCACCTGTTGAGCAATGGAGAGTCTGAGATTGTCTGTGTGGGAGGGATGTAGGGAGGGAGGGAGGGAGGGAAGAGGGAGGGGTGGAAAACAGTAGACCTGCCTTTCACAACCTGGCCGGCCTGGATTCTTTTTCACCTGCCACCTTACTGCCTCTCTAGAAGACCTAACAGAATGGTCAAGTGAGTCGATAGAGCAAGAGGAAGCATTGCAAAGCATCTGAGGCCCTGAAGTCATCTTAAAGTACATCCTTCCACGGAAGGAGGATGCTGAAGGAAAGAGGATGAAGCCGGTTAGAAAACAGCCTAGGGACCAGTGCCAACCACAGGGTTTAAAAGGCCCTACCTTCTGGTATGTACTCAAAGTAGTGAACATATTAAAATCCTCATCAGCAAATAACACCCCAAGATGCATAGACATCACTACAGAACTAATTCAATACCGATAAGGACTGCGTGAATAAACCAGACACAATTATGCAACAGTCAACTAAATATTTTGACACCCATGGGAAGTGCCAGCACTTGCATGCTTTGTTTATTTATTTATTTAGCCGTGCCAGGGATTAAATACTGCTTGTGCCTGCTGGAAAGGTGCTCCACTGCTGAACTGTGCCATCAGGCCTCAGGTGTGTGTGTGTGTGTGTGTGTGTGTGTGTGTGTGTAACAGAAGCCAGGGAATCCATTGTCAAGTGTCTTCCACTGTATTTATTTTGTGTGTGTGCACATGTGGAGGTCAGAGGACAACTTTCAGGAAAGCCACTGTGCGGATGCCAGGGGTCAAACTAAGGTCACCGGGCTGGCCATCAAACACTTTTACCTCCACCTTTTCTGAGACAGGGCCTCTCGATGAACCTGGAGCCTGCCCAATCAGCTAGACTGACTGGCCAGCAAGCTCCGGGGGTCCTCCCATCTCTCTTCCCAGTGCTGGGCTCATGGGTGCCTTCCCACACCGATCTTTACACGGGTGTTGAGGAACCCCGAATCAGGTCCTCATGCTTCTGTGACAAGCACTTTCCTGACCGAGCTTTCTCCCCAGCCTTCTCCTAGTACCTGCTTTTTAACGTCCGTGCTTACGAAAGAAGGGGGATATTAAACAACTTCTGACAATACTGGAATATGCAGTCTTGGCTTTCCTCTGATGCTACGCTGTCTCTGTCTGCTGGAGCCTCTCTCACCAAATACCTCAGACTTGGTTATTTATTAACAACCAAGCTTGCCGCTCCTGGTTCTGAGGCTGGGGAGTCCAAGATCAAGGCACCTAGAGAACCCGTGCGTCACACAGTGTCTGTCACACAAACAGCCTTCTGTCTGTCCTCACAGGGTGGAGGGGCGCTCCCTGGAGCCTTTCATGAGGACACTAATCCCATTCATGAGGTTCCACCCTCACAACTTAGTCACTCTCAGCAGCCAGTCTATTCTGCTCAAGTACCAGGGCCCTCTGCCCCTGAGGCCATCAGAGTGGCCATTCTCCTCTCCTGGAGCAGCCCGAGCGAGCACACACCTCCCAGGGTCCTTACACCAGGTCACAGAACCTTGAGCCCTACAGCTGTCTGGCAGGACACCGTGTGCCACCTCTTTGCCTCCTCACTCTCCTCTAAACACCACCAGCTCACACAGTTTCTTGCTCGGGGAGGGGGGTGGTGTTGGTGTGAGAGAGAGTCCAGCTGTATTTGACAAGTGCTGAGCAGTTCCAGGCTTCACCCTGCACCGCGCTGTGAGCAGGCTCCTTTCAAAGCTTAAACCCACGTGAAGTCTGGTTTGATGCTTCACACTTCCAAACAACAGTGAGCTTTAACCCAGCTACAGTTTAATCCCTTTGCAGGGAAGTCACACAAAGGAGCAATAGCCCACACCCGCAGTGTTGAAACCTACCAAGGCTGAATATACACATCATTGGCATTCTCCATAGTGATTACCGCCATTTTTTATTTGCCTTGTTGAGTCCTAACTGGGCAAAGCTATCTGAACCCTTATTGACTTGTTTTTGTCGGAGACAGAATCTTACATTGTAATTGAGCCCATCTAGACTTCACTTTGTGGCTCAGGATAGTCTTGAACTCATACACATCCTCTCGCCTCAGCCCTTTGATAGTACTGGCATGGCACTATCACACCCTGAACTTTGACTCTTCACCAACTTTCACACCTATCCTCCCTTGAATTCTTGCCCTCTGAATTAATGAAGTCATCATTTATGGTAACAGTGACAGTGGCCACATTGGCTGCTCCGAGGCTTGCTGTGCTCTGTGGTGTGTTTTGCAGAGGCCTCTGTGTGTCACATTCCCTCTTTCCTCCTTGAGGTCTGTCCAGTGATTTCCATGGGTTCTTGATGAAATGAAGCTGAGAGAGCAGGTATTCCCAGCCAAGGGACCTCCAAAGTCATCAATGGAAATGATAAACAGGACCGGGTCAAGGACAGAACCATGTGCCAGAACCGGTGCTCCAGGGTGGCGGCGATCTGTTGACTTATTTTTTTTTTGAGTATATTAGTTGTCACTCAACTGTGGTGCCCCACTTGAACCATCCAAAGTGTTAGTGACTAACCAGGAGACACAGCTGAGTCCTGAGATGTGGCCGGTCCTAGCTGGGAGGTGCTGTACAAGATACATAGTGGTCACCAAATACAGAGTGTAAGATGTCTCGCTAACACCTTTTTATACTGATGGCATGTTAAAAAAAAAATCGTTGGATATTCTCAAAATATATTTTCATCTCATCTGCTTTTTTTTTTTTTTCGAATGGGCTCAGTCCCTGGTAAGGAGGACTAGTAAGCTGTGAATGGGGGTGGGGCTCATGAAGCGTCCTTGTAGGAGCCAAAGCTGTACATGGGAGTAGGAAGGATACTTTACAGAGCTTGGCGTGCACATATGGCAGGTGGCATTCAGAGATGTGAGAATTATCCACAGACTCCACCTATTTACATTCTCCTTTTAAAATCCTGAATGAATGAGAGTGGAGAGTCCCATACAAAATCAAAGTTATTCAGCGGACACAAGGCCAACCTTTGAAAAGTCTAGTCACCAGTTCACTCACTGTGTCCAAAAGTGCTTTCGATACTTGGGAAGCCCTGTTCAGATAACAGCTTTGCAGAAACTGAAAGCTTGGAGATCCCCACCAGGCATCACTCACAGTTTCGGTGAACACCAACCAGGTTCTGGGGACAAACCTCCCCAAGCAGAAAGCAGAGCGAGGATGAAGTTCCCAGCACCCATCCACAGTGGAGGCATGTGGACGCTTCCAGCATCCATGCGCTGGGAATTCGCACACCGAGGGAATTGGGTTGTGAATAGAACTGGAAGACTAGACAGAATTGATTCAGATGCAGTCATCAGAATCCCACAGGACAAAGCAAAGGAAACTGTGCCCTGTGCAGTTCCACGGATTAGCCAGACTGGACTCTGCTGTCAATCCCTGGTGACCACAAAGACCTGTGTGACTCAGTAAATAGGTCTCCACCTTTTTCATTCTCCGCCTTAAAAGTTTGACTAACTATATCCTGGGCAGTTTTATGTCAACTTGGTACAAGCTAGAGTCATCAGAGAGGAGGGAGCCTCAATATAGAAAATGCCTCTGTGAGATCTGGCTGTAGGCAAGCCTGTAGTGCAGTTTTCTTAATTAGTTGATGTGGGAGGGCCCAGCCCACTGTGGGTGGGGCCAACTCTAGGCTAGTGGACCGGGGTTCTATAAGAAAACAGGCTGAGTAAAGCCATGGGGAGCAAATCAGTAAGCAGCACTCCTCCACAGCTTCTGCATCAGCTCCTGCCTCCAGGTTCCTGCCCTTCCTAAGTTCCTGCCCTCACTGTTTTTGATGATGAACTGCTATATGGAACTGTGAACAAAATAAACCCTTTCCTCCCCAAGTGACTTTGGTCATGGTGTTTCATCCCACTAGTAGAAAACCTAACTAAGACAACTTAGTAATGTGTGAATTCACTCTGGGGAAACTTACTATAAACTAAAAGAGAATTTTAAAGTAACAACCTAAAGTCAGGTGTGATGGTGCACACTTGTAATCCCAACACACAAGAGGCCGAGGCAGAAGGACCACAAATTTGAGGCTAGCCTGGGCTATAGAGCGAGACCCTATCTCAAAAACAAAACAAAACAAAAAACAAAAACAATACAGCAAAATAATCTTTGGCTTGCCTGTCTCTGTCCTAGAGATCCTAAGACCATTAAAAATTAAGCTTCTAAGATGTATTACATTTTTATGTATTTAATGTGTGTTGTGCCATGGACGTGTGTGTCAGTCAGAGGACAACTTATGGTTCTCTCCCTTCACTATGTGTGTCTCAGAGACCAAACTAAGGTCATCAGGCTCAGTGGCAAGCGCTTTTACTCACTTAGCTGTTTTGCTGGCCCACTCTTTATTTTGTTTGTTTGTTTGTTTTTGTTTTTGATGACACAAACATGCATTCAGTTTTATTCACAAAACCCAGCCTGGTCTTCTAAAAGAATACAAACAGCATATTCCTCGGCAGGAAGCTGACCACGGACGGGGGATCCCTGGGCATCCATTCCTACCAACAGAGGACCACATAGAGAAGCTCTTTCTTTGGTTGCCATGATCAAGGCTGAAAAAAAAAAGAGGGCTTTTTTTTTCTATAGTTAATCTTTTTGCCTCTTTTGTTTCTTACTGTCTACTAACCACGATCTAAACACGCAAGTCGAATGAATATAATTGGTCCTTTGTGGTTGAAATGGGGTAAAAATGTGACCTGGTCCCGTGGGGACAGAGGTAAGACACTGAATGTCAGGCAGGGGAGCTTCAGGATAGAGACAACCACATTATCTACAGTGTACTTACAGGTTCTGCACTTGTGAATTCACCTGCTTACCAACATTTGAGGCTCAAGGTAGCCCATGCAGTGTTCTCATCTGTGGACATGGAGAGAGGAGTGGACCTTTTGGGTTTCCTGCTGTTCTGTTCCCAGCTGAGCTGACAGACTGTAAACAAGTGCCCCTTCCAGTCTTTCTAGTGCCACGATTTCCCTACCTTTGTCCTTTTTGTTGGTTATTTTGTTGTTTATTGTGGTCCCGAGTGAATCCTTCATCTTAGTGTCTGATGCTCCTGAGGGCCAGAACACTTAAAATGAGTCTTATAGAGAAAACGCATGTTGGAGATGTTCCTTCTGGGGCTGGGTATATGGCTAGGCCCATAGTGAGCTTGCCTGTCTTGCACAAAGCCCCGAGTTCAATTCCCATCACAGCATAAACTGCACAGTGGTTCGTGGTTGAAACTCCACATTCAGGAGGTGGGAGAGGGAAGATCGTGAGTGCGAGGTCTTCCTCGGCTACATAGACAGTTCAGTTAGCTTGGGCTACATGAAATGGTCTCAAAACACAACACTGGGGCTGGACAGGTGGTCCAGTGTGTTAAGAGAACTCACTGTTCTTCCAGAAGACCTGAGATCAACCTCTAGCACCCACGTGGCAGCTGACAACCATCTGTAACTCCAGTTCCAGGCTGCCCTCGTCTGGCCTCTGTGAGCACAGCATGCACATGGTGCCCAAGCATGTGCAAAACAAAACTCATAAAATAAAAATTAAAAATTTTAAATCTTCTTTTAAAAAAAACCCACAATCCTAAAAAAAAAAAAAACTAGTTAGCAGTGAGTATTAACTAAGATGTGTCACACACATACACAGAACAGGTGACACAGAGGCAGGTGGGCAGACAAAGTGATGTTACTGGAGTCTCACAGGGGGGAGCCTGACTGACCTAAGGGTTGCTCCCTAGGAGCAATGGGGTTCTATTCATGAATTCAGTGTTCACAGAAACTTTAGGGACCATGACTGTCAGGGACACAGCTCCACAATGTCACCTGCAATAGCCCAAGGCATTCCTTTAGTCTTTACAGGACCTCAGCTCTGATAAAACCAGATCCCATCTTCAGTACTGTGAACAAAACAAGCCAGTACAAAGCAGAGGTTAGGATTTGTTCAAAGAGATTGTGATGTAGATCTTCAGTCCGAGGGTTAAGAGAAAGGACGGTGCTCCAGAAGAAAGTAAGACCCACCCAGAAACTGGGTGTGGACTTCCCAAAGAGTCAGTCACCCTTCATCATCCCTACAATAGTTCTATAGAGAATCTTGGTGAGTTTTGAAGCTATTGTTTTCCAATGGTTGGCAAAGAACCTAAATGAGACCTCAGGGTGGTTCCTGATCAGAACCTAACAGGACTCCAACTGATGAGGTCTAGATGGAGAGATGATAGAAAGTGGGGTATCTATCTTTACTGTAAGCAGAGTTAATGGTCTGGTTTGAGATTTCCTGAAAATGTCAAGGAGAGGAAGGAAGCTCTACCCAAAACCTTACACATTCAGGTCTTATGCCTGGCTTATTGCTACTTTACTATAAAATAGCCACATAGGAAAGGAATATCATCAATGTGTCAGCAACTGTGGTGGTTTGAACCAGCATAGGCTCATATGTTTGAGTATTTGGTTCTCAGTGGAACTGTTTGGGGAGGATAGAGAGGTGTGGCACTATGGAGGAGGTGGTGGACATTTAGCTTTCAAAAGCTCACACCAGGTCCAGTGTCTGTCTGTCTCTGTTTCTGTCTCTCTCTGTGTCTGCTTCCTGCAGATCAGCATGTAAGCTCTCAGTGTCATGCCTTCATGCTGCCATGATGACCATGGATTAACCCTCGGAAGCTGTAAGGAACCCCCAATTAAATGCTTTCTTTCTTTCTTTTTTATAAGAGTTGCCTTGGGTACTGGGGGGATAGCTCAGTGGTTAAGAGCACTAGGTGCTCTTCCAAAGGACCCAGGTTCAATTCCCAGCACCCACGTGGTGGCTCATGGCTGTCTGTAACTCCAGTTCCAAGGGGTCTGGCACCTTCACACAGACAATGTAAAACACCAATGGACATAAAATAGAAGTATGAGAGTTGCCTTGGTTTTGTGTCTCTTCACAGCAATAGTTACTTCACAGTAACTAAGACAGCAAGCTTCAAAGCAAATGTTAATTGGGTTAGCATTCTTGCTTCTCAGCTGGTGAGAGGCTGCAATCACATTCCAAGGACCAGGGCTTCTTTCTCGTCCATGGCCTCGTGATCTTTCCTGTCTTTATAACCTGCCTTGTGACTGTTGTAGGTAATGAGTTCTGGGTGTCATCACAAAGGGCTGCCATCACTGGATGGTAGGGTTGGTGCCATCAAATCCAGCCGAACTATTGCTCAGTCCATGAGTGATAATAAGGCCCAGGCAAGGTTGCAGCATGAGAATCTACCTGTGCGTGCATGCATTCAGTGACCAGCACCTACCTATATATGTGTGATGTGGGGGTGCTGTTAGACTTAGGAGACACCTCAGGGTGTTGGGCAGACCGGGATCTCTGTTGTGACCTTGCTGCTAAGTGGGGTTCAGAGCGTGGGTTAAGATTGTGAACTGACAGCCACTGACTGGTGAGATACGAAGTGGGAAGAGGTCAAAGGTGAGACTAGGCCTGTTTCAGGCAGCAAGCGGCTGTGCTGATCCTCCAAAGGGAAAGAATGTAAGAAAAGTGTATTAGTCAGAGTTCTCGTTGGAGGAGTCCAACAATGGCTGCCTCCTGACAGAAAGGCCAATAATCTGAGATCGTTCCATCCAGGAGGCTGGATGTCTCAGCAGTCCCAATCTGGTGCTGGAGTCCCAGAGGATTCCCAGAGAGCTGCTGGTCTTGAGTCTATGTTGGAATCCCACGGAAGTTGGTTCTAAAACTAGCAAAGGATTGTTTCAGCAACAGGATAGAAGAACTGGCCAGTGAGAGTGAGGGCAAACAGGCAAACAGCAAGAGCATCCTTCCTTTCTGTCCTTTAGTGAGGGCTGGGGGGTATAGCTCAGTGGTGCAGTGCGTAGCTAGGATGTGTGAGAACAAGACCCAGTGTTCCATGCCCAGAGTAGAGGGAGGGACAGAGGGAGGGAGGGACAGAGGGAGGAACGGAGGGAGGGAGAGAGATTGTTGTCTTTGTCTGGACTCACCAACATTCATGTGCTACGATGCTACCAATACGAAGACTTTAGCCTTGAGAATGACGTTTGGACCATTTGCCTTTGCTCATGTTGGGACCACTGGTGCCTCAAACTGGACAAAACATAGGAAGCAGAAGCTCTTATATGGATAAAGAGCCACAAGTAGCTGGGATCCCCAAAGGGATAGGAACACCTGACAGGATAGGCCACCCCACCATCCGTACTGACCTTTCACCTGAGACCCTCCCAGAGTTCCGGCAGAGCTTAAAGGGTCTTTGCTGCACCGGCTGGGAGAGTCATCTGCAGGGCTGACAGCCAGGGCCTGGAAGTCCAGACACCCACCTGCACCACCTAGGGTGCCAGGCAAGGAACCACTAAGGGGCTGCTGAAGCTCTCAGGGCTGGAGCAAGTAGAATTCCCATCTCACCATAAGAGGAGGAGATGGGCAAATGCTCCACGTACCTGGAGAGAAGCTAGACTCACTTCCTAGCAGGACCCAGGCTTCCTGCAATCTAGACAAGCGCTTCACCAAATGAGCTGCATCCCCGGCCCCTAGCTTGACTGTTTTCTGTGTGCTCAGAGAGACATTCTGTTGCCATCAGATGGAGGCAGAACGTTAGCAACTTTTTGTATTTTATTAGAAAAACTAAGAAGATTAAGACTTAACGTCAAAATAAAACATTTATATATTTATGTATTTATTTAGTATTTATTCACAGACAGGGCCTCTCTATGTTTCCCTAGTTGATCTAGAACTTGCTATGTTGACCTCAGCTTTATGGTAGTGATCTCCCACCTCAGAAGATCAGTAAATGACATCTATGTGTTTGTTATTGTATATATTCCGTTTAAAATATGTGCCATTTTAATAAAAAAATAATTTTTTTAAAGTGCCAATCACAGACAGCATGAAGAAAAAAGCAAAGCCAGCCTGTACTGTCTATGTGCAGATAAGCACTCATTCTTGAGGCCCTTTTTAAGGGGCACTTCCCACGCATTATCTCCTTGGGTCATCACAGTAATGACTGAGAAGGTGGGGTGCACGCCATTATCCACATCCCATAAGTGAAGTGACGTGGCTGTCTGAGGACACAAGGCTTTAATGGCCGGGAAACCAGATCCGGAGCCAGACACCCCGACTACAGAAGCGCCTAGGCTCTGGCAGGCACAGTCCCCAGAGGGACTAGCCTAGACTGTCTTCACTTAGCCTTGCCCACAAGGTGCAAAGAGGCTAAGAAACCCTTGCATTGAAAATAGTGGTTGAACCCTGAAAGGATGCAGAGAAAACTCTGAGGAGAGTAAGAAGACAACATTGTCACCGAGTCACTGCTGCGGTTTGAGTCTGCAATGTCCCCTGCAGGCTCATGTGTTAGCTCTTGGTCTCTAGCTGGTGCTACTCACTATTTGGGAAGGTTCTGGAAACTTTGGGAAGTTGGGGCTTTCCTGATAGAAGCAGGTGAGTGGGGGAGGGCTCCAGGGGGTGTATGATCCTTGCCAACTTCCTGCTTTGTTTTCTGCTTCCTGGTGTTCCATGTGTGACTGACTTATACTACACAATCCGCACTGTGAACTGAACTGATGTGCCATGCTGCCCCCCTCCACAACAGACTGGAACCCTCTTGAAGTTGTGAGCCCAAACCAGTCTTTCTGTCATGAAGTTATTTCAGTCAGGCATGTGGTCACCATGGCACAAAAGTAACTGACCCAGTGATCTTCCTCCAAGTCAAGCTGAGATCGAGTTTCACTCTATTCCATATGGGAGATGTCCAGAAGGGCCAGAGGATAACAAAGCTTAAAGTCACTCACAACAAAGGTGGTTTCCAACCTGCAGAGAGCAGGGGACACCACATCCTAAGAAGTACACTAGGATGACCTGGGGTGTGGCTCGGCTGAAGAGTACTTACCAAACACTCAGGAGGCCCTGAGCTGGATCCCCAGCACCCAAGATCACACTGAGATAATCTGGGTGGTCTAACAAATTAAATGATAGTAGAAGGCTCCTGATACTTAAATGGTCATTTTGGAAACTAGAGAATCTGCCAAATTTGCTTGAAAAAAAGTCTTAATTTTTTTTAATAATGCATAATGTAATTTGGACATACTCCCCCATATTCCATTACCCTCCCCCTTCTCCCCCCACCTCCCATTAGTCCCTCTGTCCCCCAAACAGTCTCACTTCTACTTTCAAATCTGCATTTTAAAGTTCTTCAAGTTATTCTTTTAGTAGTATTTAAGTAGGATTTCGATCTCATGACCTTTAAGTACAATATGGGGAATTCTGGACACCTCAGCTCCTTCCTTGGTTGTGGTTTAAAAAGAAAAAATAGCATGGATTTTTTGGGGGGTTTTGTTTGTTTGGTTGGTTGGTTGTTTTTCAAGACAGGGTTTTTCTGTGTAGCCCCGGCTGTCCTGGAACTCGCTCTGTAGACCAGGCTGGCCTTGAACTCAGAGATCTGCCTACCTCTGCCTGCCAAGTGCTGGGATTAAAGGTGTGCGCCACCACTGCCCAGCAGAAGATTTATTTTTATTATTGTATGTATATGTGTATGTATGTCGTTTGGTCAGGTGCCCGTGGAGGCCAGCAGAGGGCATTGGATGGGTGCTACATAAACAAAGCACAATAAACAAGCAATCCTATGCCCAAGAGTTTTACAGAAGGGCCAACATTCACACCTACAGAGATGCCTAGGGCAGAGAGTCAACACATGCCCTTTGCTGGGATTGTAGTTCTCCCAGACTCCTCTACCCTCTCCTAAATGCTCTAGCCATTGTTAGTTAACTGGGGCTTCTGGTAGGCCAAGAACTCTCCTCATTTCCAAAACCTTCCATAACCACATACTAACGAACTTGTCCTCTGCCCTTTCCACCATGTTAACCTTCATTCTGAGCTGAAGATAAGGTTTGCCAATCATAGCCACTTTCATCCTCTGGGCAGACTATGCTGTGTCTGGACTTGGGTTCTAAAGATAAAGTAAATCTCTGATTGGGTAACTTCTGTTCTGGTCCTAAGACATGGCCTGCCATCCACAGGAGGGAGTGTACAACTAGAAATCTATTCACTGCATAGACAATCTGTGGTTTTGGGCTGGCTAGTACGAGTCCCTCCTTCTTCAAACACCAGGCAGGGCTTAAGATATCACAGAGTATGTCAGGTGTGGTGGCACACACCTTTAATCCCAGCACTCAGGGGGCCGAAGCAGGTAGATCTCTGAGTTCGAAGCCAGCCTGGTGTACAGAGCCAGTTCCAGGACAACCAGGGATACACAGAAAGACCTTGTCTTAAAACAAACAGACAAACAAACAAACAAAAACCCCAGCAACAACAACAAATAATGTCACAGAGTGGAGGGCAAGTGTGAACAGGAACCAACAGCCTTCACAGGAGGTGAGAGTGTTGGCTGATGCTTGCCTTGCATTCCCAACAAGTAATACAAATGCACAGCACTTGGGACCAGCAAATGTAAGGCAGATTCTCAAACCGGGTTGGTAGAGTAAAACTAGAGAGCTTATGTTTCCTAGCTGTTTTTTTGGTACACAATGCTCTCAATACATACATACAGGAAGTAGGTTTATTCCTCTGCCTTGAGCTCACTATTGTAGAGCAGGCTGATTTGAATTTGCAGTAAGTAATACATCTGCCCCTGCCTCCCCAGGAGCACTGGGATTACTGATGTGAGCCACCATGACTGGCCCTTTGGAATTCTTGCTACAAGTTGGTTCTAGCAGTGGATGAGGACTTTTTTTCTTTGTCTGGTTTTCAGCTGCTGGTTTTAATCTTTCTTTAGCTTCTGATTTAACAGGAGAGTTACATATACAGTGTTTCTCAACCCTCCTAATGCTGCGACCCTTTAATATAGTTCCTCATGTTGTGGTGACCCCCAACCATAAAAATTATTTCCTTGTTACTTCGTAACTATAATTTTGCTACTATTAGGAATCGTAATGTGAATATCAGATATATGACTCCAGAGGGGGCACAACCCACAGGTTTAGAACCACTGGATTAGAGGCAGCAGCCGACCTCAATTGTTCCAGGCCTCACTCCTGCCTGGGTCACTTGTTTCCTTTGTATTTTCTTGATACCTTCAATTTGGGCTTGGTTAGGGAATCAGGCAAAAGTGGAGAATGTTTGAATTCTAAGCTCAAATGTTTAAAGGGCATCTCGTGGGACTTCAAGGAAGAAAACTTTTTAAAAATAATTTATTATTTTACGTGCATTGGTGCTTTGCCTGCAGGTATATCCATGTGAGGGAGCCAGATCCCCTAGAACAGA
Source organism: Peromyscus maniculatus bairdii (assembly GCF_049852395.1). Taxonomy (NCBI): domain Eukaryota; kingdom Metazoa; phylum Chordata; class Mammalia; order Rodentia; family Cricetidae; genus Peromyscus; species Peromyscus maniculatus. The sequence continues at coordinate 59,446,547 of NC_134856.1, forward strand.
GTTACAGACAGCTGTGAACTCCCATGTGGGTGCTGGGAATTGAACCCGGGTCCTCTGGAAGAGCAGCCAGTGCTCTTAACCTCTAAGCCATCTCTCCAGCCCCCAGAAGATAACTTTTAAAATAAAATTAACTTTATCTTTTCTTCTTCTTCTTTTTTGTTTGTTTGTTTGCTTTTCAAAACAGGATTTCTCTGTGTAACAGCACTGGTTGTTCTGGAACTTGCTTTGTAGACCAGGCTGGCCTGGAACTCACAGGAATCCACCTGACTCTGCCTCCCTAGTGCTGAGATTAAAGGCATACACCACCACCACCTGGCTTATTATTATTATTATTATTATTATTATTATTATTATTATTGAGACAGGTAAAAATCTAGCCATGAATTCAATATATCTCTAGTTCCTGGAGATAGGAGCTTCAGACATGTGACCCTTCTCAGATATACCAAAGCAAAAACATAGTAACATTGGGGAGATCTCATGAAGATTTTTTAGAGAACAGCTTTAAAAAAGGATCACAGATTGAAAGTTTCTGCTCCATTCCCAATTCATACACTGCTATCTTTCTTGAAGGTCTTATTTAAATTTTTATTCATGTGTTTATCTGTGTGAGTATGCCATGTGTTGCAGGTATCCACAGAGGCCAGAAGAGGGCATCGGGTTCTCTGAGTTACAGAAGTTACTGAAGCTGTCCGATGTGGGTGCTGGGAACTGAACTCCAATGTCTTAGTTACTGTTCTGTTGTTGTGAAGAGACACCCCAACTAAAGCAACGTACAGAAGACAGCGTATAACTGGGGCCCCGTTTGCAGTTTCAGAGGGTGAGTCTATGGCCATCCGGCAGGGAGTGTGGCAGCAGGCATGGTACTGGAGAAGTAGCTGAGTGCTTACATCTGATCTGGAAGTGGAAGGCAGAAAAGGAGAGACTGAGCCTGGCATGGGCTTTTGAAACCTCAAAGCCCATCCCCAGTGACACACCTCCTCCAACAAGGCCACACCTAATCCTTTCAAAATTAGTGGCACCAACCAGGGACCAAGTATTCAAATATACGAACCTATGAGGGCCATTCTCATTCAAACTGCCACATCAGGTCTTCTGGAAGAACAGCAAGCAATCTTAACTACTGAGCCATCTCTCCAGCTCCAGACGCTGAAATTCCTAAAGCGATGTTCTTAGCGGATAGGACTATTGAGGGTGGTTAGGTATAAGGGTGCATTCACCAAGGGGTGAGTTAGAGCAGTGGTTCTCAACATGTGGGTCGTGACCCCCTTGGGGGTTGAAATGACCCTTCCACGGGGGTTGCCTAAGACCATCGGAAAACACAAATATTTACATTATGATTCATAGCAGTAGCAGAATTACAGTTACGAAGTAACAAGAATAATTTTATGGTTGAGGTCACCAGTACATGAGGAACTGTATTAAAGGGTCACAGCATCAGAAAGAGTGAGAACCACTGCTCTAGAGCCTGTAGGAAAAGAGGACAGAATGCTAATGAATTCTCTCACCGCCTTGTGACTATACAGCAAGATGTTAACAGCTTGTACCCAGGATGGGCCCTCTTAGGAGCTGCACCCTATATTCAGGGTTCTTTTTCTAGAGGCACAAGAAGCAAATTTCTGTTGTTCATAAGCCACTCAGTCTTTGGGAATTGACAACACAAGGCATAAATTATACACTATTCCAGTGTACAGTTGAGTGGTTTTTAGTATGCTTTTGGTTTTGTGAGCACCTCTGTGATTCAATTTTAAAGCACCCCACCCTTCCAGGAAGACATCTCTCATCCATCTGTGGTTACCTTCACCCTCCCTGAACCCCAGGCCTTCAAATCCCCTTCCTCTGCCTACACATTCACAGAAGCAGAATCTGGCAACATATGGCCTTTTGCCTTCTTTCACTTAGATTTATTTATTCATGTATTTAATTTAGATGGGGTCTTAGCATGCAGCCCAGACTGGCATTTAACTTAAGTCTTTCTATTCAGCAGCCTCTGAGTTCTGGGGTTATGGGCATAAGCTACTGTGCCCTGCTGATAGTCCAGCCATTTAGCATCACTTAGCTTTGTTATGCCAAAAACATGAAGTTGTCAGTGGTGAGGAAGATTCTGCAAAGCTGAAGGATTGGCAAATCTGATCTGATGACGAAAAGTTGGTCGTTGTTTGAGACTTAGATATTTGTATTTTATGTATATGAGTCTTTGCCTCCACATAAGTATATGGTACCACATTCACATCTGGTCCCCTCAGAGGTCAGAAGAGAGTGTTGGATCCCCTGGAACTGGAGATACAAATGGTGTGAGCCACCATGTGGGTGCTGGGAACTGAACCCAAATCCTCTGCAAGAGCAGTGGGTGCTCTTAACTTCTGAGCCATCTTTCTAGTCCCTAAAAAGGTTTTTAATTCTCTGAGAACAAAATAGATTCAGTATTTACGGAGCTCAACAAAAAGAAATTAGAGCTGGCCTGGTGGTGAAGACTCATCATCCCAGCTACTTGGGAGGCTGAGAGAAGAGAAGAATTGTAAGTTCAGGGCCAGACTACCCAACTTAGGGGGTCCCCATCTCAAAATTTAGTGGTGAAAAGAAGTCTGGGAATGCGGCTCAGTAGAAGACTCATAGAGTGTGTGAGAAGCCCAAGGTTCAATCTCCAGCATAATAAGGAGGAGGAAAGGTGAGAGAATGAATTAGTTGTCAAGCTGCAGATACAGTTCAGCTGATGGGGTGCTTTCCTGGCGTGCACACAGCCCTGGGTTCAAGTTCTAGTATCACATAAACTGGGTATGTCGGTACAGGTTTATAATCTCAGCACTGGGGAAGTGCAGGCAGGAGGATCAGAAGTTCAAGGTCATCCTTTGTTACATAGGGGGTCAAGGTCAGCCTTGTGTACAGGAAAGCCTGTTTAAAAAGAAAGAAAGAGGAAGGGAAGGAAAAGGAAGGAAGAGACAGATGTGGTGGCTTGAATGAGAATAGGCCCCACAGACTCATACATATATAATTTTATTCATATGTTTATTTATTATATTTTTATATATTGCTAATATATAAATTATATATGTATATAAAAATAAAAATATACTTTTTTTTTTTTGGTTTTTCCAGACAAGGTTTCTCTGCGTAACAGTCCTAGCTATCATGGAACTTACTTTGTAGACCAGGCTGGCCTCGAACTCACAGAGATCCACCTGCTTCTGCTTCCTGAGTGCTGGGATTAAAGGTGTGCACCACCACTGCCAGGTGGCCATAGGCTTATATATTTGAATGCTTAATCACCAGAGAGTGGAGCTGTTTGGGAAGGATTAGGAGGTGTGGCCTTGTTGGAGGAGGTGAGTCCCTGGGAGTGGGCTTTGAGGTTTCAAAAGCCCATACCGTGGGGCTGGAGAGATGGCTCAGAGGTTAAGAGCACCAACTGCTCTTCCAGAGGTCTTGAGTTCAATTCCCAGCAACCACATGGTGGCTCACAACTATCTGTAATGAGATCTGGTGTCCTCTTCTGACCTGTAGTCATACATGCTGTATACAAAATAAATAAATAAATCTTAAAAAAAAAAAACAAGTCCAAAAGCCCATACCGTGATAGTGTCTATCTCATTGCCTGCTGCCTGCTGGCTGTAGCACTTCTCCAGCACCGTGCCTGCGGCCATGCTCCTGACAGCATGATAATGGACCAAGTCTCTGAAGCTGTAAGCAAACCCCCTAACTAAATTCTTTCTTTTATAAGAGCTGCCTTGGTGGTGATGTCTCTCCACAGCGATAGAACAGTGACTAAGAGGGAAAATGATGAAAAAGAGGGAGGGAGAAGGGAGAGAGGAAGGGAGGAAATTTCACACCATAATGAATTCTCTTAACGCTATGATCTGTAATCTTCACAGGTTGTTCCTGGGCTTTTATGAGCCTGAATAGAGAGGCGTCATCAAGAAGGGGGAAAAATGAGCCATGTAGTGGGTGGCGGCAGCGCACACCTTTAATCCCAGCACTCGGGAGCCAGAGGCAGGTGGATCTCTGAGTTTGAGACCAGCCTGGTCTACAGAGTGAGTTCCAAGATAGCCAGGACTAACAGAGAAACCTTGTCTCAAAAAACACAATGAAGAGTTATGAATGGGAGACCCTGCCACCCACAGACAGACATCCACTCAGACCTGCAAACTGTTACTTCTGAGCCTGGAGCCCATCCAGGCTTTCTGTCTGCAGAGGCCTTAAGCGCTTAGGGAAACCATTACTCTTTATTCATTGTTTCTATACGTTCATTCTTGAGTGTCATATGAGGCCTTGAGAGGAGCGTCACATGAGAAACACATCTGCTGGCTTACCATGGAGTTTCCCAACATTTTCTGTGTGTGTGTGTGTGTGTGTGTGTGTGTGTGTGTGTGTGTGTGTGTGTGCCTGTGTCTGTGTGTGTGTCTCTGTGTGTGTGTGTGTGCCTGTGTGTGTCTGTGCACGCACGCACCTGTATCTGTGTGTGTGTGTGCCTGTATCTGTGTGTGTCTGTGTATGTGTGTATGTGTGTGTGTGCCTGTGTCTCTGTGTGTGTGTGTGTGTGTGTGTGTATAGGCCAGAGATCATGGTTAGGTGTCGTCCATGGTCGTTGTCGACCTTCCTGGTCCCCTCACTGGACCTGGAGCTTACCATTTTATCTAGGATGGCTAGACAGCAAGCTCCAGGGCTTCTGCCTCGTCTCCCCAGTGCAGGTTGTACAAACATGCACTGCCACGCCCAGCTTCTTACATGGGGTCTGGGGTTCGAACTCACGTTCTCGTGTTTGTACAGTAAGCACTTTACCGACTAAGTGGTCTCCTCAGACCTCACCTGATGCTGATGATTGCTGGCCCCCACAGAGCAGATGGAAGGCTCCCCAGCTTTTGGCCCTCAGCTGCTCAAATGGGCTTTTGTTTTAGCACTCAAAGGCATTCTTCATGTTAGAAAGGGCTAAAGTCAAAAGAAAGTCCAAACTTCCCTGACGTCAGGGCTGGAATTCTATCTCCCCATCAAATTCCCACTGAAGCCGCCACCAATCTCTTCAGCATGAAGCAGCATTTGGAGACAGGATCTTGGAAGACATTATCAAGTTGAAGAAAGACTGGTGTCCTTCTCTGAAGAGGGAACTTGGACACCGCTGAGAGAAGACCCTGTATAAACAGTGAGGATGCCACCAGCCAGCATCTCCATGGAAAGCACCATACTTCTTGCTATGTCTGTGAGGGCGTCTCCAGAAAAGCTTGCCGAGGAAGACCCACCCTGAATGTAGGCAACACCGTGGCCTGGAGTCCCCAAGGGAATTCAAGGAGAAAGTGGGCTGAGCACCAGCATCCGTCTCTCTCTGCTTCCTGACTAAAGACTCGATGTGACCAGCTGCCTCACGTTCCTGCCACCATCATAGGTTACGGAGCCGGAATCTGTGAGCTGAAACAAGCCTTTTCCCCCTTACACGTTGCTTCTTGGCGAGTGTTTGGTCGAGTAGCAGGAAAAATAACTACTCTATCCCAGGCGATGGCTGGAATGGGGGTAGGGCCGGCTGTGTTTTCACAGTGCGATCTATTCACTTGGAGCCAACTTAGAGATGGCTGCCTTCCATCCTTGTGGGATCCAGGAAGTGGCTGCTTTGGTCAGGAGAAGGACAGAGCTGCCTCCAAGGGTGGGCTGGCTGGCAGGCACCGCCCTCCGTGTGAAGGCCCTGGATAGAGGCAGCTGTGTTTGCAGTACACCTCGCCTCCTGCTCCCGTTCTTAAATTTTCTTCGGCAGAAGCTTGGGGGCCTGGCACCTCAGACTGAGTCCTCAGAGGAGCAGAGGCTGGTGCCGGGGGGTGGGGGGGTGGGGGGGGCAAATGCCAAAATGTTCTCCTTGTCTGCCTGGCCTGGGGCAAAACATCCAGCTTCTCCCGTCAGTTTTGCTAAAGGGAACTCTGTGCGTCTTCCAGCTGGTGTGATTAAGGCTCATTGGGAAGCCGGAAGGAGCGCTGACTGATTGCTGCTGCCTTTGAGTGTGCTTGCTGCAGGAAAACCAGGGCACGTGGATTTTGAAACATTTGCACAGGTGTGGTCGTCTGGGAAGTAACATATTTTCTCCTCTGTGTAGTTCATAATTTTGGACTTACTTCTCTTCCTCCTCCCCGCCACCCATCTTCTTCCTCCTTCCATCCCCATCCCCTTCCATTTCTATCTGGGCAACTTGAACATTCCCATCTAGAGAACCAAAACATCACCCTGCCTGACTTCCTGATGTACTGCCTTTTTTTTTAAAATTCTTTATTGACTCTTTGGGAGTTTCACCTCATGCACCCCAATCCTGCTCACCTCCTGGTCCCCCCCATACCCTCCCCCTCGTCCCTGCGGTGCCCCTCCACAAAAGAAAACAAAACAAAGTAAGCAAGCAAACAAAAGCAAAAACAAACCTCTCGAACCAAAACAAAACAAAATGAAAACCACAACAGAAAAATCTCTGCTTCTCCTTCTTTGCCGCCTCTCCAACACCCCTTCATCCGTCCTGGTGGCACTGGAGGCTTCCGTGTGCCCTACAGTACACCCCTTTGTCCCATCAGCTTTACTGGCAAAAGCTCATTGTAATGAGTCACTGGTCTGGTTCCAGGCCTCTGGTTTCTGGTACACCATCATCACTGGATCCTCACCAGAACTCTGAATATCCTGTGGCCATCCCGAGTCTTGGAGATCTTGAGGGTATCATTCCACAGGACCAGTCCCTTCATGAGCTCCAGCAGGTCCTAGATGGGGTAGATGCTAAGGTGGGTCAACCCAAGGCATGGGTGGTAGCCAAGCTGGTCAGTCCGGCCACTGGGGCCACCAGCCTCAGGCAAAGGGGCGGAGTTAACTCCCCTACGTGTTTATCCTCAAGGTCAGTTTACCCTCCCTGGGGTGAGGGGTGGGGCCAACTCTCCTGAGTGCAGTTCTCTTGCTGTGGTGTCCAGCGAGAAGCAAGGCCAGCTTTCCCAGGGCCAGTGAAGGGCAGGGCCGGCTCAGCATAGCCTCCTGAGGTGACACAGGCCACAGACATCAACAGAGACTCCAGCTGCAGCTGTACCACAGACCCAGACATGGTCCTTGGCAGCAGCTTGGGCCTGGACCACATCCTGGCTCCGGGTGGAAGGAATGACCACTCAGGTGGGAATGGTTCTGGTGCCATATAGCCATCGGGCGCCCCCAAGGCCTCAGGTTGTGGCCCCAACCCTGGGCCTTTATGTGACCTTTGGTGGCAATGCAGGACCAGCACAGACCCCAGCTGTGGTAGGACCACGGACCCTGGCATGGTCCTCAGGAGCAGCTGGGTCTGGATGTCACCACTGGCCCAGCAGCAGTATGGCTCTGAGACACCAACAAGGCCCTCAGTCTTGGGTGTCAGCACAGCCTTCCATGGTAACAGGAGCATTGGACATCAGCACAGACCCTGGCTGCAGTAGGGCCACCGACCCTGACATGGCCCTGAGTGGCAGCACAGGCCATCCTTATTTGTATGGCCCCTGCTGTGGTGTGGCCCCCCGGACTCCAACCAAGCCACAGGGTCCAGCCCAGATCCTGGGCCTCTCTGTGGCCCCAGTGGCAAGCTGGGCCACAGACTTCAACACAGACCCCAGCTGCAGCTGGGCCATGGACCCAGACATGGGCTCAGGCAACAACTTGGCCTGGTCGACATCTTAGCTCCAAGTAGTAGCCCCCGCCACTCAGATCAGGATGGCTCTGGGAGCAGCATGGTCCCTGGACATCAACAAGGCCACAAGTTGCAGCCCAGACTCTGGGCTTCATACGGTCTTTGGTGGCATCAGGGGACATGGGCATCAACATAGAACTTGGCTGCGGTAGGACCACAGACCCAGACTTGGTCCTCAGCAGCAGTCTAGGCCTGATTGTCACCATGGCCCCAGGTGAAGGCAAAGGCCACTCAGATTGGTAAGGCCTCCGTGGCAGCGTGGCTCCTGGACCCGAACATGGCCCCAGGAGGCAGCCCAGATCACTGGCATCAGCACAGCACTCGAGGGCAACAGGAGCCATGGACATCAACACAGACTCTGGCTACTGTAGGACCAGGGACCCAGACATGGCCCTTGGCAGCAGCCCGGCCTGAACATCACCATGGCCCTGGGTGGCAACCAGACCTCCCCCCTCAGTCTACTGCTCACCACCTTCACCATGGCCCCAGGAGGCAAGCAGGCCTCCAACATCTGCCCACTCCTCACTGTCTTTATTCCTTTCTTTCTGAGTCTTTCTACAGTGCACGAACCATTCTGCTTCTCTCTCTCCCATTTCTCCACCACATATTTCCTTATCATAATAAGGCCCACATACCTGGCACCTTGTGGTGCTGGGTGGGCCCCTGACTGTCTTCCCGTCAGTGGGGCCCTTGAGGACCCTGGCTGGCTAGACCCTGTCCGAGCGGAACTGCATCAGGCAGGGGTAGCTGCACAGCCTTTTAACTCCTATCTGCCTAGAGGAGGGGTCCCTAAAGCAGCTTGGACATGGTCAGGAGGGACCCCAGCATGTTGCCTCTTGTCTGATCTGACATCCCAGAATATTGATACAGCACCCTGAGATGCTAAGGGAGCTGGAAGGGTTGGCCACCAAGGGTCACATGTCAGGTATTCCTTTCTGTGGTTCTCGACACTGGGACACTTTCTTCTCTCTCTTCCTCACTTTCTTTGATAGGGGTCTCATGTAGCCCAGGCAGGCCTCAAACTCACTATGTAGCCAAGAATGACTCTGAACTTCTCATCCTCCTGCCTCTACCTCCCAAGTGCTGGGATGGCAGACATGTACCACCACACCTGGTTTGTGCAATACTAGGGATGGGTCCCAGGTCTTCCTGAATGCCAAGCACTTGATGCAAAAACACAGTCCTCGCTTCAAAAGTAGACAACAGAGAGTTTATTCTGGAGCCAAACATGAGTGAGCGTGGCCCCAGGAACACAGATTCAAGTTTCCCCAGAATTGTATGTTTCACTGTGAAAGGCATTACATAAGATTTTATTAGTTATTAAACATAGAAAGTCATAAATCAAAGTGTTTGCCAAATACATTGGTTGGTGGGGGACACGGGTATGTGGGTTACAGTAAAGCAGGAAAGTCTCCGTGTGGTGGTTTTGAAGAGATGTCCCTCATGTTCTCAGGAATTGGACTACTTAATTCTCAGCGATGCTCTTTGAGGAGGCTTAGAGGGTGTGTCCTCGTTGGAGAAAGTATGTTACTGAAGGCAGGCTTTGAGTTTCAAAGCCCCCCACCACCCCCAGTTTTCACTCTTGGCTTCCTGCTTGCCATTCAAGACGTAAGTCCTCAGTTCTCAGCTTCCGTGGGCATGCCTGCCTGCTCCCATGCTTCCCTGTGGGGATCATTGTGTACCCTAATAAACTTACTTGCCTGAGGATCAGAGGACAGAGCCAGCCAGTAGTTCTTACCTCTACAAAATCCTCAGTCTAAAGAGAGTGAGTTCCTGTTTCCTCATGCCTTATATACCTTTCTCAGCCCAGACATCACTTCCTGGGATTAAAGGTGTGTGCCACCACTGCCTGGCTCTGTTTCCAGTGTGGCCTTGAACTCACAGAGATCCAGGTGGATCACAGTGATAGGATTAAGGGTGTGTGCCACCAAAGCCTGACCTCTATGTCTAATCTAGTGGCTGGCTCTGTCCTCTGATCCTCAGCAGGTTTATTAGGGTACACAATATATCACCACACTTCCCTGCTGTGATGGTGATAGATTCTTATTCCTCTGGAACTGTGAGCCCCAAATAAACCCTTTCTTCTGTAAGTTGTCTTGGTCGTGGTGTTTTATCACAGCAGCAGAAAAGTCACTCAGACACTCTTACTACAGGTTTGAGATGCTATGTGATGACCTTCTCGGTTTTGGATTATTGGAGAGCTAGTGCTCTTCTATGAACACAACAGTCACAACAATATTAACATTAGGTTTCAAACCTGGGACAAATGGCTGAGGTGCCTATCTAACGTATCAAAGCGGACACTGGCCACCAGGTTCTACCTGTATCCCCCAGTTCAAACCTGCTTCAGGATCCTCCTGGCTGGCATACCCGACACCTACCCTGAACTCTCCAGCCCAGGGGACTGGGCTGCTCATCTTTATATACTCCAACCATTTTGGTTACCTGCTCTCTTTGTACCTTTGGGCCTCCAGTGGGCTGCACCTGGTTCCCTTCTCTCCCCTCTCCTTCTCTCTCTCCCCACATGGCCCAGCTCAGCCTGGTCATGTCCACTCTGGACTCTCCCAGATATCCCTGCCTCTGGCTATGCTCGCCCACATATCTCCCACATAATACACATACCTAGGAGCAGTCATGTCCATTCTTTTTTATTTATTTATTCTTTTTTTTTTTCATTCATCTGGTGCTGACACCCAGGACCAGTCATGTTTCTCTTCCTTTTTATTTCTTTTTTTCATTCAACTAGATCAGACATAGGGATGGGTCGATGGGTCAGACCTAGTTGATGGCTTTCAAAGGAACTAAAAATAATCCAGTTCTTTGGCTCTAGTTGGAAACATTTAATTCCAGAAATCTCTAAATCCAGGCATTTGGTCTTATAGAATCTTTGACATGAGTGCAGCTCTTCCTCCTTCCCTCCCTCCCTCCCTCCCTCCCTCCCTTCCCTCTTCTTCTGGAAACTTCAGTTCGTACACTATCAACTGAGCTCTATCCCTAGCCCAATCGCTCTCTCCCGATGCAGGACTTCTGTTTCTGAAAAGGCTCATTTTCAAGTATTTCCTGGACCACTCTCAGGGGCCCGGACACTCTCTCCTAGAACCAGGCAAAGGGCCAGTTGTGGATAAAAAGCTCCCAGGAATGGTCCACCTTGGAGGAATGGCTGCGCAAGATGAAGTCCCACAGGACTCCAGGAGGAACCTAGGAGGGAAGGGATTGGGCCAGCTATTGTGCTGAGAACAAAGACCACAGCTGGACCTGTTATCTGCGTTCCTGCAGAAGGCCAGCCGGCTGGTCTTGGGAACTTCCTACTTCAATTAATTGTCCCTGGAAACACCTTCCCAGCTGTGCCCACACAACAACTCCGTTTCCTCTGCTGTTGGGCATAAGGAAGCCTGCCTCTCCCTGGAGATCGCTCAGTGGGTGAAGGCACTGGCCACCCAGCAAGACGATGGAAGTTCAGCCTCCAGACTCCACATGGTGGAAGGAAAAACACTGACTCCTGAAAGCCCTCCTCTGACGTCATATACTTGCAGTAGCAGGCATGCCCTATTCCAAATACATACATACATACATACATACATACATACATACATACATACATACATACATGCATACACCAACCTTTGTCTCTGCCTCCCAGCAGTGAGCAACCTTATAGAGGAGGAATAGGCCTGTGGGGAGTCCAGGGACCCTCAGCATCCTGGGTGGAAAGGAGCCTCGGACAAGAAAAGACCCTGGACAGTGCAAACCTGCCCTCATCGGTAGGGGAGAGACTTGGGTATAAACATCTTTCAAGCAGCTGTGCATGGCCCACAGATGCAGGAGAGTGAGGTGCTTTCTACCCATTCCTTCTTCCCGCTAGGATTGAAAGTAACACTTGGCCCTGATGTCCAGGCACCCTGCTAGACAGCTCGGTGTTTTGTTTAGTGCTAGGTGGTTCTGGGAGATCGGTGCTACAGAGGAGAGGCAGCTGCAAAATCCCACACAGCCAGGAGCAGACAAGGCAAGGCCTGCCGGTCAGTGCACATTCTGAACAACTGTCCTTGTCAAGCTCCAAGTCACCTTCACAAACGACCAGCACGGAACCCTGGCTGGCTGGCAGTTAGTCAGATGGAGGAAGCCCTTGCTTTTCCTTCTGTAGGTTGGTTGATCTTTGTGTTGGTTGGGGTCAGTGAGGTTGGCTCGCTCGTTGCCTTAGAGCGTTCGAGCAAATGCTCGTAGGCGCCCCCTGCTGGGGTCTGAGGAGGATGCTGTGCTCACAGCACAGATTCATAGCCCAGCAGGGCCCTGAGATGCTCAGTCAAGGCCTTCCTCTTAGCATTTTAAGAGAGGTGCTGAGATGTCCGTGTCTCCCCAGGCTATTTAGGATGGAAAAAGGGAGCTGGGTTGTAGGGTAAAAGGGCCAGCCAAAGAAACACACCTTGGCCCTGAAACCGGAGCCAGTGAAAAAAACCCACTTTGGCCCTAAAACCAGAGCCAAAGAAGCATACTCTGCCCCTGATCAACTCAGCATGAAACCAACCAATCCCTGAGCATGAAATCTAGCCAATCTCTGATCTTGACCAATTGCCACCCTGAAAATCTTGACCCTGGAAAAACTCCGCCCTAAGAAGCCCTATATAAGCCCTGTGCCTGTTCAGTTGGGAGCTGCCGTTTTCCACCCCGGCAGAGGCTGCCACCCTCCTGGATTCTTCCCTCCCAATGAATCTCTTGAATGAGATTTGGGTGAGACCCCCTCCGCCAGAATGGAGTGGAGCAGATAAGTAAGAACTTTCTCAGGAGCCGGAGCAGAACTGTAACACTTTCACCGGGGAGACCTTGCCCTAGTGGAGCAGAGTTGTTACACTCTGGGGACCTGAGCAGAACTGTAACAACATCGCTGGGGAAACCCTCTCCTGCCTGAGCACAGTTGCTACATTTGGGAAACCTTTCCAGAGCAGGACTGTAAGATGCTTAGCTTACGGTGTGGGTATTCCTTGGCTCCAACTGCCGGGATCCTTTTCTATCTGAGCTGCAATGCTCACACAGGTGGTGATGGTGCATATCTTTAATCTCAGTACTTGGGAGGTAGAGGTAGCGTGGAGCTCTGTGAGTTCAAGGACAGCCTGGTCCAGGATGGCCAGGGCTACACTGAGAACCGCCCCCCCCCCCACACACACACAGAGTTGCACTAGAATGGCAAAGGGAGTTGACGTAAATCCAAGAATGAGCAGAGTCAAACATGGCTGGTGTAGCAGGGCAGCAGGCAGAGAGCATGAGGGTGGAGGCCGGCCAGAACTACCAGCTGAATCCTGGCTTCTCTGAAGCTCTGTGAAGCCATGAGTTATTTCACTATTGCTTGGCTTTCATCATTGTTGCCCTGTTTCCCCATATGAAAAACAGTACCAGGCATGCTTAATTTATAGTTCTGAAAAGTATCGCCTGTGACATTCAGGAATGACCAGGACAGACGGATATCTCCATCAATCCCCTGGAACTGAAGTTACAGGCAGTTGGGAGCCGCCTAACATGGGTGCTGGGAGCCAAACCCAGGTCCTCTACATGAGCAGCAAGCACCCAACCACTGAGCCATCCCTCCAGACCCCAAAGGGAATTCATATTTTCGTTCAATGCGATTCTTTTTTTGTTTGTTTGTTAGTTTTTTGGTTTTTCGAGACAGGGTTTCTCTGTGTAGCTTTGCACCTTTCCTGGGACTCACTTGGTAGCCAGGCTGGCCTCGAACTCACAGAGATCCGCCTGCCTCTGCCTCCCGAGTGCTGGGACAATGCGATTCTTAAAGGATAGAGGCTGCAGTGAGGCTTGGTGGTAGAGAACTTGCTTAGTGTGCAGAAAATTCCTGGCTTCCTTGCTCAGGGGGAGGGCAATTTAGGTCACATTGCGTGGGTTAACAGGTGGATGTTTCCAAAGAGATGGAAGGAGTGCCTAGACATCTGTGACCTTCCAGACAGAGGTCCTGAAGTGAGCCCTCTTATAGAACAACTCCCGGACAGTGTCACTGTGGTAGTTTGAATGAAAATAGCCCCCATAAGCTAATCTGTTTACATATTTGGTTCCTGGTTAGTAGAACTGTTTGGGAAGGGTTAGGCGGTGTAGCTTTGCTGAAGGATGTGTATCACGGGGGTGGGCTCTGAGGTTTCAAAAGTCCACACCATTCCTAAGGAGCTCTTTCTCTGCCTCTTGCTTGTGAATCAGATATGAACTCTCAGTTACTGCTCCTGTGACATGTTCACCCGCCTGCTGCCATGCTTCCTGCCGTGATGGTCGTGGACTCTAGCCCTCTGAAACAGTGAGCTCCAATTAAACATTTTCTTCTCTAAGGTGCCTTGGTCGTGGCGTTTCTTCACAGCAGTAGAAAAGTAACCAAGACAGTAATTTTTTAAATATGTTCTTATTAATTTATCTTATTTACTTGGTGTGTGCATGCATGTGTATGTGTGGGCCTGCATGCACATGCATGTGGAAGCCAGAGATCAAGCTCAGATGTCATCTCTTATAAGCTGTTCACCTTGGTTTTTGAGACAGGGTCTTCCACTGGGACCTAGGACTTGCCAATTCCATTGGGCTGGATGGCCGGTGAATCCCAGGGATCCTCCCGTCTCCACAGCACTGGGATTATACACGCATACCACAATGCCCCGCTTTTTACACCAGGCTAGGGACCAAGTCCAGGTCCTTGCGCATTCACAGCAAACACTCTGCCAGCGGAGCCACCTCCCACCCTTGTAGGTTTATTTTGTTTGGTTCTGGAGACCAAAACCAAGGTCCCAAATATGTGGACAAGCACTCACCCACTGAGCCACCCAGCCCCAGACACTTTGTAAGGACACTGCTTCGCTGTCACCAAACAAGGGACTCATTCCTCACTGGCCCTCTCCCTCATCCTGGAAGTGAGCTATTGCATAAATAAAGTTGCTAAAAGCATCAAACGATTTCCTCTACTTCTGTCCCCCTGAGACCTCCTAACTGGGTCATCTGACTCCCAGATCTAGGGGAAATGGCAGGCCAGGACAGCAACACTGGTGGGCATTTTATACTGGAGAGCCATCTTCCAAGGACACAAAGAATAAAAGGAGGGGGATGCTCCTCACCACTGACCAGAACCTGCTGCTGCCTGCTCACGGGGGCTCTTCCAGAACAGTCTCAGCCAGTCCCCGCTAATAGCCCCTTACATGTCACTGCTGACCCTGCTGCGGCCTGGGTCCTGAGGTCCCATTGTGACTGAAATTCCCAGGAGATGGGTACAGGGAGGACAGGACCTGGCTGGCAGGCATTATGCTGGGCTAGAGCAGTCTAGCCTTTGTCAGCATGTCGATGGATGCCCAGAGGGAAAATGACCTTTAAAAACTCAAATTTCTTTGGAAAGGCAGCAGAGACAGTCTGGTGGTGTGTGTGTGCTGCGCACTGTGCTGGGCTCAGTGTGCTAGACTGTGAATGTACATGAGTAAAGAGGAGTGTGAGTGTGTATGTGAACATATGTGAAGGTGTATGTGCTAGTAGGTATGTAGGAGCATCTGTATGTGTGTGTGCACATGTGTTTGTGCAAGTGCTCATGTGCATGCACATGTGTGTGTTTATGTGCAGCTATGTTCTTGCATGAGAAGTTGTGCTTGCATGTGTGTGTATGTGTGTGTGTGTGTGTGTGTGTGTGTGTGTGCTATGTGGGTGTATGAGTGTCTACATTGGTGTACATGTATGCTTGTGTGTGTGTATGAGTGTGTGCTCGTGTGTGTGTGTGTGTGTGTGTGTGTGTGTGTGTGTGTGTGTGTGTGTGTACAGCTCTGTAAACATATATGTGCCATGTTATACATGCTGGTGCTAAGGTGGGAGGACAACTTAGAGGAGTCAGTTCTCTCCTTCAGTCTTATTGGTCCTAGGGATTAAACTTAGGTCATCAAGCTTCATGCAAGAGCCCTTACGGGCTGAACCATCTCCCAGACCCAGTCTTCCTTTCTTGTGTCTTCCTTCCTTCCTTCCTTCCTTCCTTCCTTCCTTCCTTCCTTCCTTCCTTCCTTCCTTCCTTCCTTCCTTTCTTTCTTTCTTTCTTTCTTTCTTTCTTTCTTTCTTTCTTTCTTTCTTTTTTCTTTTGTTTTTTTCCAGATAGGGTTTCTCTGTATAACAGCCTTGGCTATCCCAGAACTCAATTTGTAGATCAGGCTGGCCTCAAACTCAGAGCTCCATTTGCCTCTGTCTCCCAAGTGCTGGGATTAGAGGTGTGCTCCACCACACCTGGCTCAGCCTTTTCTTTTGACCTTTGCAAGTGACCCTTCAGAATGTCTCTTTTTCTGTGGATACGGTTTAGAATGTTTTCAGTGATGATATGAGGTTGTGAAAGTGATCCCCAAAGGAGTAGTCACAGCAGGACACGGGGCCACCAAGGCTCGGGTGCATCATGGAGCTCACGTGTATTCTTTTTAGCTAAGATGACATGCAGAGGGTCCTTTAGCTTCTCATCTCTGGGTAAGGACTACATCCCCTGGGAATCATCTCAGGCAGAAAAAAGGAATGGCCTGTCAATCAAATGGAGCCTGGCTGCGTATCCAGTCCCTGACTTGGGAAGCACATTTGGCCTCCCTGGTGACATAGAGGCTGCAATTTGTCTCCCTGTCAGGAAGGTTCAGGCTCAGCTATAAATAGAACCCAGCCTCAGACAGCAGCTTCTTAATGAGGTCATTCCCCAGTCAGCAACATTTCTACTCTTGGAGGCTCTGCTGTTCTCCATCCAGATTTGGTCCTTTTATGATGATGGGGCGACTGAACGGAATCACATCAGACTTCCCAGAACTGCCCGCATCACCTTCCTTGGCTTGGCTTGCTGTCTCTGTCTATCTCCACCCGTCTGTGTATTTCTCTCTTTGTCTCTATCTCTGTCTGTATCTTTGTCTCCATTGCCTTTATCTTTGTCTCTTTCTCTGTGTGTTTCTTTCTGTTTTTATGGCATTGGGGAACGGAGCCCAGGACCTTGTGCAAGCTGGACAGCACTGTAATGTTGAGCTGCGCCCCATCCCTTTCTCTCTCTCTCTCTCTCTCTGTGCGTATCTTGGTCTCTGGCTCTCTCAGTGCATGTCTCTATTTCTATCTCTCTGCATTTCCATCTGTCTGTCTCATTGTTTCCATTCCTTTCTTTTTGTGTTTTTTTTTTCTTTTCACACTCTCCCTCTTTTTGTGTTTCTGTCTCATGGTCTCTGTCTCTGTCTGCTTCCGTCTCTTTGTCTCCCCCCACCCCCACTTCCTCTCCTGTCTGCCTCATCTCTCTGTCATCATTTGTAGATTTGCTCTCAGACTTCTGGTGATGCCACCCTGGAGGCTTCCGTCACATTAGACCACAGATGGGGGGCCATGCCTCGGGTTACTGGACGCCTCCTCTGGAGCCTGGCTCACAGCTGGCTTTCCTAGGGCTTCTTACATTCCTCCCTGCATGTGGGGCAGGAGGAAGGACTGTGACAAGAGGAGGGAGCAGCATCAAACAGCGCATGAAAAGCAGCCGAGCAGAGACAACCCCCGCTTCGTGCCCGCTCTCTCTCTCTCTCTCTCTCTCTCTCTCTCTCTCTCTCTCTCTCTCTCTCTCACACACACACACACACACACACACACACACACACACACACACACACACACTGCTCCAGCCTCTCGTCTGTGTGACCTCGTGGTACTGAGGAGGTCCCATCCAGTCCAGTTCCTAGTGCCGATCTCTTTGGTCTGTCTCTTTGCCAGCACCACATTGTTTTGACTTCTGTAGCCGTGTAGTAAGGTTTGAAATTAGGAAACGTGAGACATCACGCTGTTCTTTTCCAAGGTTGTTTTGACTGTTCAGAATTTCTTGAGATTTCATATGAATTTTAGATTATTTCTATTTATGTAAAAATACTACTGGGTAGAGGGAGCCTGGAGAGATGACTCGGTGGTTAAGAGTACTTGCTGCTCTTTAGATGACTGGAGTTTGGGTCCCAGTACCAATATTGGGCAGCTTAGAACCGCCAGTTCCAGGAGATCCAGCACCCTCTTCTGGCCTCCAAGGGCACTGTTCTCTCTCTGTCTCTGTCTCTCTGCTCCTCTCAATAGATAAATAAACGCAAAAGCAGGTTTAAAAAAAAGAAATGTAACTGCCTGTTGTGTGTTAGTTTTGTACCTTGCAATTTTTTGTTTAATTTGTTCATTGATTTTAAAAGAGTTTTTTGTGGAGTCTTTTTTTGTTGTTTTTGTTTTTGCATGAAAGTGGATATTTTCTTTGAGCAGAATCTTGGCTTGGTCCTCTGCTGAGACACGGAGGGAACAGCTCCGAAAGAGCTGTAGTCAGCAGCTGTGAACCACACTTCTTAGACACTCACCCAGAGCTCCAGGGGCTGAGGTTTGCTCCGTGTCCCCCACCCACAAGGCTGGAAGCCCTCACCCACGCTGTAAGCATAGGTTCATGTCGGTGCTGAAGCGTGGCCGGTTCTGACTTTGCTTAAACAACCTTGAACAGGAACACAGAATGCAGACCCTTATTGGTTTGTCACTACTGAAGACCAAAGAAAAGGGTGAGTAGAATGTTCTGGCATTCAGATTCAGGCAGATTCCAGGGTAAACTGAGTGGTGGGCTCCTCCTCATCTCTCTCTGGGTGTTGGCTTGAAGTATCTCCCTTTGCCTGGCTCCTGACCCACGGGTATGTTCTGCGTTCCTGGAAAGCTTGGGCATCCCGAGCCTTGGCATCTTTCCAAGCTCACCTGACCCATCCCTTGTGTTGAACAACTGCAGGGGCCAGCGTGCCAGTCCCAAGCAACGCCCCAGGCCAGCACCTTCCTCCTGACTTATCCACGGGAATCCCATGTTTTCTTAACCTCAGTGCCAAGGACCTGCTCCTGCCCACAGACTGCCTGAAACCGTGCCCCAACACGCAACATGGTCTCTGCTCTCCAACAGGCACTTTCTTGTCAGAAAGCAAACCACAGACAAGCGAATACCAGAAAGCCCTATCAGTGGGCTGTGAAAGACCGCAAGGAAAAATATGTGCATTTGCTGCTTTTCTAGGTCCTGGGATAAAATACCTGATGAGAGCATCGGGAGGAAGGGAGGGGGATTCCAGAGTCAGGTCCCATGGTGTGGAAGGTGTGGCAGCAGGTCACGTGGCATCCGCAGTCAGGCAGCAGAGACCCATGGATGCTGGCGATCAGCTTGCTTTCTCCTTTTTCTTTAGTCTGAAACAGAAGCCTCTGGGATAGTGCTCCCATCTTCGGCGTTGGTCTTACCTCCTCAGTTAACGCTCTCTGGACACTCTCAGACGTTCCCAGGTGTGTCTCCTAGGCATTCCCAAAATCCAGTCAGGACGACAGAGCAGAGTAACCGTCACAGCATCAAACAGGCAAACAGTGACACGTGCTCAGGGCAGGCTGCTGCCCACCAGCTGACATGTGTGCAGTGTGGTGGTAGAGGCTGCATGGACACAGGGACGGTTGAGCAGAGGAACCTCAAGTACCAGGGCAGGTACAAGAAAGTGCTTGGAATGTCCCTAGAGTAGCAAGGAGGCTAGTGATGCCAGAGGTGATGCAGAAGGGGAGGGGTAGATGAGGTGGAATCAGCAAGGACTAAAGGACCCATGGCTCCCGGCAGTTAGAACAAGAGTCTGTCTGTGTTCAGGACAGACCCAGCTCCAGGGCAATGTTGCTGTGTCTAGGAAAACCCACTATGTACAGGGCTCACCTCTGTGCTGTTTTAGGCGTCCACTAGGACACACCCCCTGAAATGAGGGATAATGCATATCAAAATATCGTGTCACATGTCATAAATACATACCAGTTTATAAAAAATAATTTTCAATTGGCATGTGTGCGCGCGGGGGCACACACATACACACACACACACACACACACTACATAAATGTAATAATTTTTTTAAAAGATATACTGATCACCCCTGGGGACTGGACAGATAATCCTGTCCCCAGAGACCTCTCCAGGTAGGCATGGCTTGGCCAGGAAGGGGGTGCTTGGTGCCCCTTCTCACATCGACAAGGCAGAGGTAAGTGACAGCATGTGAAGACAGAGGAGGCTGAAGTTCACCCTTTAATAGGGACCACTCGGCGTCACCACCTCCACCCTCTTTTCTAGTTCTCATCCCTATGTTGTGTTGGGAGCAGAAATCCAGAGTCACCTGGTCTCTCTCTCTCTCTCTCTCTCTCTCTCTCTCTCTCTCTCTCTCTCTCTCTCTCTCTCACACACACACACACACACACACACACACATCAACTCTATGCATTGGAAACTGTCCCTGCCCTGTACACACACACACACAGACACACACACACACACACACACACAGACACACACACACACACACACACCAGCTCTATGCATTGGAAACTGTCCCTGCCCTGTACACACACACACAAACACACACACACACACACACACACACACACACACACACACACACACACACCAGCTCTATGCATTGGAAACTGTCCCTGCCCTGTACACACACACACAAACACACACACACACACACACACACACACACACACACACACACACACACACACACCAGCTCTATGCATTGGAAATTGTCCCTGCCCCTGCTGGCTCTGCTCCTCCCACGTCCTGTGGCTCAGCTGCCTCTGATACTCGTATGTGTGAGATGTCTAGCATGTGTCTGGCACAAGGTAGCCTTTCAAACTGTGTTGGCCTGGTGCCTCCTCATCCTGTGCCAACATATAGCACAAAGCCACCAGATCCTATGACAACAAGGGATTCAGGTTCCTTAAGATGCTCCCAAATTTAAATAACCCTATCCTTTCCAAAAGAGCAACGATTTAAATATATGAGGATACAACACAGAATGTTTAAGGAAGGAGTTAGCCAGCTGGTGTGGCAGGCCAAAGAACCCCAGGCCCCACCTCCTGGATATGCCTGCTCGGTCCCAGGACTGGGTATATAACGGTTTTTCTGTTTCACAGTTTTGTTCTGTTTTGTTTTTGGGGTACCAGAGGGTGGATCCCCCATGCTAGGCAAGTGTTCTATTGCTGAGCTGCATCCCTAGGCTTTTGAATTTTGCAGACTGGATCTTGCTGTGTAGCTCAGGCTGGCCTTGAACCCCTCATCCTGCCTCTGCCTCTTAAGTGCTGGATTATAAGCCTG